>NW_016107621.1:1595146-1606343 GCF_001604975.1 Cebus imitator
AAAAGAAAATTATGATATATAACAATAATGAAAGAAAATTATGATAAAATATGACTTAAAGATTTTTATAACATCATTTCACAGTACTGTACATATAGCCTACTCAACTTACGACCAAATCGTGTTACGACCAGTCTGTGGGAACCAACCGTGGTCGTAAGTCGGGCACTAGCTGTATATGTACCTGGGGCTGAATGATCCCAGATTTACATCACAAGGGGCAGGACTGCACGACAGTGACACCAACACAGAGACTAGAGATGGAGAGAGATGAGAGAGATGGAGTCTTTTGTTTTGAGAAGGAGTCTCTGTCGCCCAGGCTGGAGTGTGCAGTGGTGTGGTCTCGGCTTACTGCAACCTCTGCCTCCTGGGTTCAAGCAATCCTCCCAGCTCAGCCTCCCGAGTAGCTAGGATTACAGGTGTGCACCACCACACCCGGCTAATTTTTTTTTTTTACTTTTAGGAGAAACGGGGTTTCACCATGTTGGTCAGGCTGGTCTCGAATGCCTGACCTCAAGCCATCGGCCCGCTTCGGTTTTCCAAAGTGTTAGGATTACAGGTGTGAGCCACTGCGCCTGGCCTGAGTCTTTTTTTTTCCCTTTCTTTTTTGACATAGAGATGGGGGTCTCGCTATGTTGCCCAAACTTCTGGCTTCAAGCAATCCTCCCACCTCGGCCTGCCAAAGCTCTGGAATTACAGACACGAGACACCATGCCTGGCCTCAGATGGAGTCCTAAAAGCACCCTTGAACCATACCTGGATCCAGCCATGCCTGAAGTAAAACCCACCCTTCCCCAGGCAGTCCTTTTTTGTGACAGGGTCTCACTCGGTTTGCCCGGGCTGGAGTGTGGTAGCACAATCTTGGCTCACTGTAGCCTTGACTTCCCAGGCTCACGCGATTCTCTCACCTCAGCCTCTGGAGTAGCTGGGACTACAGGCGCACACCACCATGCCTAGCTAATTTTTTGTGTTCTTGGTAGAGACGGGTTTCGCCATGTTGCTGGGCTTCCCTGATCATTTTGGTTACCTTAGCCGACCCACTCTCTTTTCACCTTAAGCCATTTGAACTGAATTTCTACCACTTGCTGCTAAACAGGCCCTGACTATACATTACTTAGCACAGGGTTGCTTTATTTATCTATTTATTTATTTATTTATTTTTATAGAGATGAGGTTTCTCCATGTTGGTCAGACTGGTCTTAAACTCCTGATATCTGGTGATCCGCCCGCCTCGGCCTCTCAAGTGAGCCACCATGCCTGGCCTGCTTTTTTTGTTTGTTTGTTTTTTGTTTTTTGAGACAGAGGCTCACTCTTTCGCCAGACGTGAGGCTGGAGTGCAGTGGCGTGATCTCGGCTCACTGCAACCTCCGCCTCCCGGCTTCAAGCGATTCTCCTGCCTCAGCCTCCTGAGTAGTGGCTGGGACTACAGGCGCATGCCACCACGCCCAGCTGATTTTTGTATTTTAGTAGAGACCAGGTTTCACTACGTTGGCCAAGATGGTCTTGAACTCTTGACCTCACAATCTGCCCACCTTGGCCTCCCAAAGTGCTGGGATTACAGGCATGAGCCACCGCGCCTGGCCACTTTTTTTGTTTTTTAAGAGACAAGGTCTCACTGTGTCACCCAGGCTGGAGTGCAGTGGCATGATCATGGCTCACTGAAGCCTCCAATTCCTGTCCTCAAATGATCCTCCTGCGTCAGACTCCAAGTAGCTAGCACTACAGGCATGTATCACCATGCCCGGCTAATTTTTTTTTTTTTTTTTTTTTTTTGACAGAGATAAGGTCTTTCTATGTTGTCCAGGATGGTCTTGAATTCCTGGGCTCAAGCAATCCTCCTACCTCTGCCTCTGCCTCCCAAAGTGCTGGAATTATAGGCATGAACCACTGTGCCCAGCCCACACAGGTCTTTTTAAGTGGTATTCATTGAGATCAGTCTGTGAAGGCCTTGGCACATAACAAGTGCTCAATAAACATGAGTTATTACTACAGAATCTAAAGCAGGAAGAGGCGGAGTGGTCCATCTTGCCACTCAGGGCACTGATTCTCCCCAACTTCTGTTAAGTCCCCAGAGAAATGCCTTTATCCAGCTACAGTGGATGACATAGGTTAGTATCTCTCGAAACACATTAGCCATCAGCTTTCTTGGTGCAGCTCTGGTGTACAGATAGTGAAATGGCCCACGGTAGAGGTAGGAGGGCTAGACTATGCAAAATACATGATTTTCCTGCTGGGGAACACAGAGAAACCAGGAATCTCTATCACGATCCAACATTTGATGACCTGAGGCCTTTCTGTCACTTATACAGTCTAGCTATAACATTCGAGGCTCATTTCAATTTCAGAGATTCCATACTTACTGCTTTAAAATAATTTTCCTGAAATTTCCAGAACCATCTTAAGGGTTCTAGGCCAAAAAGGAATAAAAGAGAACTGCTAAAGAAAATTCAAGTAAAAGATTTCCTTGATACTGCATTAAAATAACATATACGTTAGAAAGAGAACATGAAGACAAAAATTACCAGTCAAGTCTGAGGAGTCATGACTTCCCTAATGGAATGTGATCCTAGGCTCTGCTTAGATGCCTCCAAGGACAGGGAGCTCACTCTTTTCTTCCGTCTCTCAGGAGTCACTCTTGCCTCTATCAGCACCAGTTCCGAAAGTCTCCGCCCCCAACCCCAGCCCCAGCCCCAGCCCAAGACTCACCCTGCAGCTGGGAGAAGCGCAGGGCAGCGGCATTGAGGCCCTCCACCCGCTCGCTCTGGGCTGCAATGTCCCCCTCCAGCAGTCCATGCTTCTGCAACAGGTCGTCCGCCTCCACCAGGTGCTGCCCACACTCCCGGGACAGCAGCTGAGCCTGCAAGCGGGGACAGCACTGAGCATACCTCTGGCCCCACCCTGGGCCACCCGCCCCTCCCCCATCGCTGCGCTAGCCCCTGCTGCTCTGCACCACCACTCCCGACTCTGACCCACCTCAAGACCTTCTTATCGGCTCTGTGGCCTGGGCCTCAGTTTCCTCATCAGAAAGAAGAAAGCAGAGCCCCAACTGCTATCGGCACTCACAGCCAGCCATGGCGTTCTGTCTCTGTCTTCCCCTCTCTCTACCTGTCTCTCTCTGAATGTTTCCATCTCTCATGGACTCCACGTTTCTGAGCTCTGCCTCCACCTCCTTCTCTTTGTCTGCATCTCCCGTTCAGCTTCCAGCTTGCCTGCCTGCCTTCTTTTTCCTTCTCTCTCTCTTTCTTTCTTTTTCTTTCTCTTTCTCTTTCTTTCTTTCTTTTTTTCTTCTTTCTTTCTTTCTTCTTTCTTTTTTCCTTTTCTTTTCTTTCTTTCTCTTTCTTTCCTTCTCTCTCTCTCTCTCTCTCTCTCTCTCTCTCCCTCCCTCCCCCTCTCCTCTCTCTCTCTGTCTCTCTTCCTTCTTGACAAAGTCTCACTCTGTCACCCAGATTGTGGTGTATAGGCATGATCTCAGCTCACTGCAACCTCCGCCTCCTGGGTTCAAGCGATTCTACTGTCTCAGCCTCCTGAGTAGCTGGCATTACAGGCACCTACCACCATTCCCGGCTAATTTTTGTATTTTTTAGTAGAGATGGGGTTTTGCCATGTTGGCCAGGCTGGTCTCGAACTCCTGACTTCAGGGGATCCACCCGCCTTGGTCTCCCAAAGTGCTGGGATTACAGGCGTGAGCCACTGTGCCCAGCTGCTTCTTTTCTTCTTCTTCTTTTTTTTTTTTTCTTTTGAGACAGGGTCTTGCTCTGTCACCCAAAGTGCAGTGGTGCAATCATGGCTCACTGCAGCCTCAACCTCCTGGGCTCAGGCAGTCCTCCCACTACAGAGTAGCTGGGACTACAAGCACATGTCACCATGCATAGCTAACTTTTTAATTTTTTGTACAAACAATATCTCATTATGTTGACCACGCTGGTCTCAAATCCTGGGCCCAAGCAGTCTGCCCGCCTTGGCCTCCCAAGCCACCATGCCCAGTTGGCTTCTATCTTCCTTGTTTCATCTCTCTCTCAAATTGATTCCATCTTCCTGTGTCTTTCTCTGGAGCCATGTAGATTTCGATTGTCAGCTTTGTGTCTCCCTCCCTCTCTCTGTCTCTGATTTCTCTTCCTCTCTGTCTGCACCCCTGGCTTACTCTGACTCTATATCTCTATGTCTTTTTCCATTTCTCTCTCTTTTTTTTTTTTTTTTTTTTAGACGGTCACACTCTGTCACCCAGGCTGAAGCACAGTAGCACCATCTCAGCTCACTACAGCCTCTGCCTCTTGAGTTCAAGTGATTCTCCAGCCTCAGACTCCCAAATAGCTGGGACTACAGGCACGCGCCACCAAGCCCGGCTAATTTTTTTGTATTTTTAGTAGAGACGGGGTTTCACCATGTTGGCCAGGCTGGTCTCAAACTCCTGACCTCAAGTGATCTACCCGCCTTGGCCTCCCAAAGTGCCGGGATTCCAGATGTGAGCCACCGCACCCAGCATTTTTCTGTCTCTCTATTCGTCTCTGTCTCTTTCTCATTCTTTGCTTCTTTCTCTGCCTCTCTTGTCCATCTCCACATCTCACTCTCTCTCATTCTCTTTTTGTCTCCCTGGCTTTCTCTTTATCTTTTTCTATCCCTGCCCTTCCCTCTCCATCTCCAGCTCTCCGTCAACTCTTTCAGCATCTGCATCTCCCTCCCTCCTGGCACTCCACCCGCATCCGCGCCCCCGCCTGGCACCTGCATCTCCTCCATCCAGTCCACCATGTACACCATCTCCTGGAAGACCTTCTGCAGGGCCAGGTTCTGCTCGAGCCGTGTCCGCCGGGCACCCACAAGCCCAGTTAGCAGGGCCCACTGGCGCAAGACGCTGTCACGCTGGGCTGCCACCCGCCGGATGTCGTAGTAGCCTTCAGCCGCCAATGCCTGGGCCAGCTCCGCCACGCCCTGCACCCGCTCCTCGTAGGCTGCAATGTCTGCCTCAATCGCTTCGTGTTTCTTCATGGCTGCCTCCACTGCAGGCAGCTCATACCCAAAGTTGTCCTGGGTAGTGCAGGCCAGACACTCACCCACACTGCCTCAGCAGTCGGCCTGTTACCTTGACCCTGTGTGACCCTGGGGACTTCTCCCTCCATTACCGTGGCGACCAGCCCGGCACTCCCTAGTTATCCTGGAGACCAGCCCCAACCTCCTCTGTTACCCAGGTAACCTGGAGACCAGCCCTACCCTCCATTGTTACCTTGGAGACAAGCCCCGCCCTCCCCTGTTACCCAGGAGACCAGCTCCACCCTTCCCAGTTACTCTGGAGACCAACCTTCCCCTCCCCTGTTGCCCTGGAGACAAGCCCATCTTGCACAGTTACCCTGGACACCAGCCCCATCCTCCCCTGTTGCCCTGGAGACTAGTACCACTCTGCAGAGTTACCCTGGAGACCAACCCCACCCTCCCCTGTTGCCCTGGAGACAAGCCCCATCCTCCTCTGTTGCCCTGGAGACTAATGCCACCCTCCAGAGTTACCCTGGAGACCAACCCCACCCTCCCCTGTTGCCCTGGAGACCAGCCCCATCCTCCTCTGTTGCCCTGGAGACTAATGCCACCCTCCAGAGTTACTCTGGAGACCAATCCCACCCTCCCCTGTTGCCCTGGAGACGAGCCCATCTTCCAAAGTTACCCTGGAGACTAGACCCACCCTTCCCATTTCCCTGGAGACCAGCCCATCTTCCGAAGTTACCCTAGAGACCACACCCACCCTCCCCGTTTCCCTGGAGACCAGCCCATCTTCCAAAGTTACCCTGGAGACCAGACCCACCCTCCCCATTTCCCTGGAGACCAGCCCATCTTCCAAAGTTACCCTAGAGACCAGACCCACCCTCCCCATTGCCCTAGAGACCAAGCCCACATTCCCCTGTTTCCCTGGAGACCAGCCCCACACTATTCAGTTACCCTGGAAACAAGACCCACTCTCCTGTTACATCTCTAACCTTAAACTTGTTACCCAGGAAAGAGGCCCATGCTTTCACTGTCCTGGAGATGAGGGACCAGGTTTACCTGACTCTGTCACTTAGGAAACCAATTCTATCGTCCTGAGTTACCCTAGACACCAGATACAACCTCCCTTGTCACTTAAGAATCTAGCTAAACACTCCCCCTATTTCTGAAGACACGAATTCTGCCCTCTCCAGTTACCCTGGAGAGCAGCCTCACTCTCCCAATCAATCACTTAGAAAACCAAGTCTCCCTTTCCCTCATTTTTTTTTTTTTTTTTTTTTTGGAATCTCGCTCTGTTGCCCAGGCTGGATGCAGTGGCTCGATCTGGGCTCACTGCAACCTCCGCCTCCCAGGTTCAAGTGATTCTCCTGCCTTAGCCTCCTGAGTAGCTGGGATTACAGGTTTGTGCCACAATGTCCAGCTAATTTTTGTATTTTTAGTAGAGACGGTGTTTCACCATGTTGGTCAGGCTGGTCTCAAACTCCTAACCTCATGATCTGCGTGCCTTGGCTTCCCAAAGTGCTGGGATTACAGGTGTGAGCCACCAGGCCCGGCCCCCATCCTCATTTGTCACCAGGAGACTAATCCAACTCTTCCCTGTTGCCTAGGACATCAAGTCTCCCTCTGGTCCTGGGACCATTAGCCCGCTCCCCCTCCCTTCCTCCCCTCCCTTCCCCCCCTCCCCCCCAGCCAAGCCCTACACCGTGTACCTGGGAGACCAGACGCTGGTTCTCATTCAGCCAGCTCTCCCTCATAGCCACCTTGTGGTCAAACCTCTGTGCCAGTAGCTCCAGCTTCTCCTGCCGAATCAGCTCAGCCCGTAGGGCAGCCTCTCGCTCATGCTCTGCCTTCTCCAGCTCACCCCATGCCTGCAGGAAACGAGAGGAGGCAGTCAGACTCTGGCAGCTCCCTGCAGTTTAATGGTCTTGACTTAGTCTGAGGATACTTATAGCATTTGGGGCAACTTCATGCAAATTGGAAAAAAACGTTGCTTCCTTATGACACTTGACTGCTGAAAAACTGTCAGAATGAATATCTAATCCGTTGTGCCCACTCTATGAATGACTCCCTTGAGCAGTGCACAACCTATACCACTCCACAGTGCAATTCCGCCTCTCCCCTGGATCCCCGGCCTCACCTTGTCAATATCCCAGATGCCACAGCCCTCCCGAGGCACGAAGAGACGGCGGTTGCAGGCTCGAAGTTTGCTCTGGACACTGAAGAGCAGCACCTCCAGGTTCCCCTTCTCCTGGAACCTGAGGGGCATGAGCTCAGGAGCCCTGCCGTCATGCCGTCCCTGCCCACCCTCCCTCCAGAGCTGGGCCTCACTTGACAGGCTTCTCCAGCGTGCAATAGGCCGTGAAAGCCTGGAGCTGCTGCTGCACCCCACTTAAGGAGTTGGCAAATTTCTGGTTGCTGATGAGGCCCACAGTACGGCGGATCCAGGCCAGCAGCTCGGCCGCCAGCTCCTCGTAGCGTTCTATGATCTTCCCCACCTCCAACACCTGGTCCAGGACCTGAGGTAGCAGAGGACGGCGGGGGGTGGGGGTCAGCCTCACCCCACCCGGGCCTGCCGCCAGCTCCCAGCTTCCCACTCACCCACTCCTTGGCTCCTTATACCTTCCCGATACGCTTTCCCTCCACAGCCAGAGCCTTCATCTTGGAGAAATAGTGGTAGAAAGAGACCACGTAAGTGATGATGGACTTCTCATCTGGAGCCTCCATGTTCACATCTGGAAGGAAGAGGGAGTCAGGGAACAAGACAGTGGGCACTTTGACAGGGCACTTGAAGGTATTGGGTGGAGGGATGGAGGAGCCACTCTCACTAGCTGTGTGACCTTGGGCAAGATAATTAATCTCTCTGTTCCTCAGGTTTTGTATCGGCCAAACAGAAATCTACCTCCTGGGATTAAATAGTGCCTGACCTGACACATATAAACCACCACAGAGAAATACGCTATACTGTTTTTTGTTGTTGTTGTTGTTTTTGGTTTTTTTGAAATGGAGTTTTGGGGCTGGGTGGGGAGAAAAGAAAAAGAAATAGAGTGTTGCTCTTGTTGCCCAGGCTGGAATGCAATGGCACAATCTCACCTCACTGTAACTTCCGCCTCCTGGGTTCAAGTGATTCTCCTGCCTCAGCCTCCCCAGTAGCTGGGGTTACAAGCGTGCAACACCATGCCTGGCTAATTTTGTATTTGGAGTAAAGATGGGAGTTCACCATGTCGGTCAGGCTGGTCTCGAACTCCTGACCTCATGTGATCTGCCTGCCTCAACCTCTCAGTTAGCCAGGTGTGGTGGTGGGCGCCAGTGATCCCTGCTACTTGGGAGACTGAGATGGAAGAATTGCTTGAACCTGGGAAGCAAAGGTTGCAGTTAGCTGAGATAGTGCCACTCCACTGCAGCCTCGGCGACAGAGCCAGATTCTGTCTTAAAAGATAAATAAATAAATAAATACATACATACATAAAAATAGGTTGGGTGCAGTGGCTCATGCTTGTAATCCCAGCACTTTGGGAGGCCAAGTTGGGTGGATCACCTGAGGTAGGGAGTCCAAGACCAGCCTGGCCAACATGCAGAAATCCCGTCTTTACTAAAAATACAAAAATTAGCCGGGTGTAGTGGCACATGCCTGTAATCCCAGCTACTCAGGAGGCTGAGGCAGGAGAATCTCTTGAACCTGGGAGACAGAGGTTGCGGTGAGCCAAGATTGCACCACTGCACTCCAGCCTGGGCGACAAGAGGGAAACTCTGTCTCAAAAAATTAATAATTAATCAGGGTTGATAAATTCTCTGTAATCAGGTCAGTGTGAAGATGAAACTGAACAGCTCTCGTGAAGTTCCCAGCCCCATGCTTGGCACACAGTGGATGCTCAGAGGAAGGGAGCAGCTTTTGTTCAGGGTGGGAGATGGGTGTCAGGGCTGATCCTGGATTGGGGCTGAGGCTGAAGTCAGGGACGGGGTTGGGGATAGACTGGAAATGGAAAAGCAGTTGAGGATGAGGATGGAGTTGTGGGAGAGACAGACATGGGAATGGGCTAGGGCGAAATGTGGCTGGAAAAGGGATTAGGGTGGGGATAGGAACGGAGCTAGAGCTGAAGATGTGGAGGGGATGGGGACACGTGGTGATGGCTGATGGCGTTGGCGTTAGGGATGGGGATGGGGTTGGAGATGCTATTGGGTTTGCGGCTGGAGTAGCGGAGTGGGAGTTGGTTTGAGGGAGATGGTTGAAAGCAGGGTTGGGGGAGTTGGACGTGGGAAGAAACTGAGAATGGGGAAGAGGAGGGGTTACACTGGGACAGGGTTGGGGATGAGAGAAGTGGTGTGAGGATGGGACTTGGGAAGGATTGCACATGAGGAAGGGAGGCGGAAGGGGAGGAGGCTGGGGAGAGAGTTGGGATTTGGAGAGACCTCAGGATTTGGGATGGTGCTAGGGTGGGAGGGAGTAGAGTCTGACATGACATTAAGGTTGGGTGTCCCCCAAGAGGAAGTCTGGGCTGGGCCCACTCAGGGCTCACCTTCAGGATCCAGCAGCCGTGCCAGCCCCAGGTGCTGCTCAGCTGTGCGGAAGGCTCTCTGCAGGTTGTAGTTGGCGTTGGACTTGGTGAGTTTGCTGAAGTCCACGAGATCGGGCCTGGGCAAGGGCACAGAGCATGCAGGCAGGCTCCAGAGCCGGTGGGCAAGCAGGGAAGAAGCCACCCTTGTCTGAGCACCAACCAAGGCGAGGGGCAGGAGGGCACTGTCTAGCCAAGGGGCAAGCTGTGTGTGCTGTGCAGCATTTAGCTGTGATGTGAGTGTGATGGACGCGGGCACGTCTCCGTGGGTTCCCAGGAATGTGTGCGTGCATGTGCATTTCCTGTGTGCACAGACGTATGGGTAGACCAGCCTGCGTGTGCTTCGAAGAGATGAGCTCACACGGTGCCTGCCTGCCTGTGTGTCTCTGTGAAATCATATGACAATATGAGTGTGTACTGCCCTTATGTGTGCTGTGTGAAGACACATGTCCTTTTTTTCTTTTCTTTATTTTTGAGATGGAGCCTCACTCTGTTGCCCAGGCTGCAGTGCGGTGGCACAATCTCGGGTCACTGCAACCTCTGCCTCCTGGGTTCAAGTGATTCTCGTACCTCAGCCTCCCAAATAGATGGGATCATAGGCATGTGCCACCACACCCTGCTGATTTTTGTGTTTTTAGTAGAGATGGGGTTTTACTATATTGGCCAGGCTGATATTGAACTCGTGACCTCAAGTGATTTGTCTGCCTAGGCCTCCCAAAGTGCTGGGATTACCGGTGTGAGCCACCATGCCTGGCCAGGACACATATGCTTACTTTGGGGATACCTATGTAGTGTTATGCAGTGGTTAGAAGAGTGAGGACCAGGCCAGGAGCGGTGGCTCACGCCTGTAATCCCAGCACTTTGGGAGGCTGAGGCGGGCAGATCACCTAAGGTTGGGAGTTCGAGACCAACCTGACCAACATGGTGAAATCCCATCTCTACTAAAAATACAAAATTAGCTGGGCATGGTGGTAGACACCTGTAATCCCAGCTACCTGGGAGGCTGAGGCAGGATAATCACTTGAACCCAGGACGTAGAGGTTGTGGTGAGCTGAGATCACGCCATTGCACTCCAGCCTGGGCAACAAGAGCAAAACTCCATCTCAAAAAGAAGAAGAAGAAGAAGTGTGAGGACCAGAGCCAGCTCATCAAAGCTTGAGCCCCAGCTTGGTCACATCCTGCCTGTGTCACTCTGGGTGAGCTACTTCATTTCTCTGTGCTTTGGTTTCCTCTAAAATGGGGATAATGACAGCACCTGCTGGCCAAGTGTAGTGGCTCATACCTGTAATCCCAGCACTTTGGGAGGCTGAGGCAGGCGGATCCCTTGAGGTCAGGAGTTTGAGACCAGCCTGGCCAATATGGTGAAATCCCATTGCTACTAAACATACAAAATTAGCCAGGCATGGTGGCATATGCCTGTAATCCCAGCTACTTGGGAGGCTGAGGCTAGAGAATCTCCTGAACCTGGGAAGCGGAGGTTGTAGTGAGTGGAGATTGCACCACTGCACTCTAGTCTGGGCGACCGAGTGAGACTCCATCTCAAAACAAAAAATTAATAGGCTGGGAGTGGTGTCTCATGCTTGTAATCCCAGCATTTTGAGAGGCCAAGGCGAGTGAATCACCTGGGGCCAGGAGTTCAAGACCAGCCTGGCCAACATGGTGAAACCCCAACTCTACTT
>NW_016107621.1:1606463-1608792 GCF_001604975.1 Cebus imitator
GGAGGAGGAGGTTGCAATGGGCTGAGATTGTGCCATTGCACTCCAGCCTGGGTGACAGAGTGAGACTCCCTCTCTAGATAGATAAATAGAGATAGATAATAGCACCAGCCCATAGGTGAATTGGACACATTCGGTGGATACATTGACTATTGAATGCTTTAGTGGGAAGCACTTAGAACCGTGCCTGGTGCATAGAAAACACTGAGCAGATGTCACTTAGTGTATCACCCTGCTGCAGCTTGTGAGTTTGTGTGTATGGAAGTGGGTCTGGGTCTCCCCATGTACGTACGAGTGTGCATAGCTGTGAGAGGCAGGGGTTCTGAGTGGACGGGTGTCCACGGCAGAACAAACTGGGTTCTGGCTTTTGCTACATTACAACAAGCCCCTTCCAGCCTCTGGGCCTCAGTTTCCCCAATATGTCATGTGAGCGATCATAATGCGGGTATAATTTGAGTGGGTGTCTGACCCTCAGCCATTTCAATGGCAAGCCCCAAGGTATGAATCCATGGGTGTGCAGGAGCCAGGGACGGGAACTCTCAGGGCTCACTTTCAGAAAGCATTTTCTTTTCATTTTCATTTTTGTTTTTTTCAAGACAGAGTCTCACTCTGTTGCCCAGCCTGGAGTACAGTAGCGTGATCTCAGATCACTGCAACCTCTACCTCCCATGTTCAAGCGATTCTCCTGCCTCAGCCTCCCCAGTAGCTGGGATTACAGGTGTGCACCGCCATGCCCCCACCATGCCTGGCTAATTTATTTGTTTATTTATATTTATTTTTATTTTTTAGTAGAGATGGGGTTTGGCCATGTTGGCCAGGCGGATCTTGAACTCCCGACCTCAGGTGATCCGTCCACCTCCACCTCCCAAAGTGCTGGGATTACAAACGTGAGCCACCGAGCCCGGCCCCAGAAAGCATTTTCTGATAGGAGGAGGTGTTGGGCACACAGCAGCATGGACAGCGATAGGGGAGAGAGCTCCCTACCTTGCGGACAGGCTGTGCACGTGCCTGGGTATCTGTGTGTGTGCACATCTGTATGAGGGCGCACGTGTGCACAGGGTATGTGGCCTGGACAGGAGCCTGTGTGGGTGTGTGTTCCTGCGTGTAAATGTGCAGGGCATATGAGTGAAGGGAAAGGAAAGTGTATCCGTGTGTCGCGCTGCAGGGACGGGCCTTTGTGCCTGTGTATGCCATCTCCACAGGTACATGTACAGGTGTGCGGCTGTGGGGACGTGGTGCCCCAGACCAGGTGGTACCTGTGCCGATGAATGAGGGCATTGAAGGCCAATCCGTCCCGCCAGCTGGTGGTGAAATTCTGGATGTTTACCTCAGGGTAGCTGCAAGTGTGAAGGGAGAAACAGAGGCAGAGATGGGGAGAGGCAGGATGGAAGAGGGAGGGAAGAAGGCAGAGCGAGATCGAATGATAGGGAAGGAAGGTGAGAGAGAGGGTAGAACATAGAAAGATGGACGGGTGGGTCGGCAGTGGGTAGAAAAGAGAAAGGTAGATACATAGATGACAGACAGATAGATGATAGACAGGTAGATCGTTTGATTGATAGATAATAGATGGACAGATGATTGACAGATAACAGATAGATGAACAGATGATAGATAGTCATAGATGGACAGATGATAGATGATATAGATAGATACATGGACAGATGATAGATAGACAGCAGGAGAGACAGGAAAGGAGATAAAAAGAGAAGCAAAAGAAAGGAGAAGAGAGGGGAGGAGAGAGGGAGGAAGGAGAGAGACAGCAATACAGGGAGAGAGCAAGATACAGGCAGAGATGGGGAGAGAAAGGGGAGGAGGGAGAAAGCCGGACATGAAGGAAGAGAAAAGGGAAGGAGGAAAGGAGGGAGGGAGAAGAGGAGAGATACGTACAAGGAAAAGCAGACACACAACAGACAGACACGTGGAGAAACAGATGCCAAAAGTCTCCATGGTCCCCTTGCAAGGCAGACAGACGCCCAGAAGGATGAGTCAGAGAAGCCCACCTCCCTCCCATACCCGCCCTCCTTCCCTTCTCCCAGGGGCTGCTCTCCAGAGGGCACTGGAGTTTCACGTCTTACTGCACCCTGCCGGGCAGCGAGTTGGGGGCCCAAGGGAACATGTCCAGTAGAGCCTGCACCCCACCCTGCCACCAGCTCGGCCACACTGAAGGGACCCAGGACTTTGAACTTTCCTGTGTATGCCCTGTGAGGCAGAAGGGTGACACTCATAGGGGACGAGGGTGGCCAGAGCTTGGACATAGTGCTAGGGTCCACATAGGTGACTGTGAGATCTCTTGAAGTGTAGGATGAAATAGGGTGGGGGACAGAGAGAAGGG
>NW_016107621.1:1609662-1611907 GCF_001604975.1 Cebus imitator
GCCCAGGCTGGAGTGCAGTGGCGTGATCGCAGCTCACTGCAGCCTTGAACTCCTGGACTCAAATGATCCTCCCATCCTAGCCTCCTGAGAAGCTAGGACTACAGGCATGCACCACCACACCTAGCTGACTAAAAATAAAAAGCTTTTTGTAGAGATGGGGTCTTGCTCTGTTGCCCAGGCTGGTCTCAAATCCCTAGCCTCAAGTAATCCTCCCACCTCATTTTTCCAAAGTGACAGGCATGAGACACTGTGCCCAGTGAGGCCAAGAGGCATACATTTGAAACGGTGGGGTGCAGTGGTCTCAGCTACTTGGGAGGCTGAGGAGGGAGGATCATTGGAACCTAGGTCAAGGTTGCAGTGAGTTATGATCACGCCACTGCATTCCAGCCTGGGTGACAGAGTGAGACCCTGTGTCTAAGTAAATAAATAAATTTGAACCTGGCCTTCCAGCATGTTAGGAAAGATTATTTGTCAAGGCTGGAGAAGTAGACGTATTTTATTTATCAGTTGGTTAGCTTCAGATGTAACATTTTGAACCTGAGGACATGGGATGCCCCTTGAGCTCTTGTCTGGGAGGGAACTGCAGAGGTTAGGGGACTACTTGCCTAAGCTCCTAAAGAAGGTGGTGGGGGTGCTTACCCGGCTGTCTTCATCTGACACCACAAGAGCAGAGCATCCTTGGCTGAGCGCGTCTCCCTGTTGTCCTCAGTCTCAATTTTGATGACTTGAATCTGTGAAGATACAAAAAAATTGGCTACCGGAGCCTGGAGAGCTTGAGGCTTGGAGACGCCCCCGCTCCCCCACCCCACTCACCATCTGCTACTAGAGAGGGTGGCAGGTGACAGGGGAGTGTGAGGATAAGTTCTGGAGTGGGCCAGGATAGCCACAATCAGTGGAGCAGTTGGGACTCAGGTCTCAGTTTCCAAGGAAGCCTCCAAACTGAGCATCTGGGCACCTTCCTTGTCTGAGACACCGCCCTCTCCTGCCTAGGCTAGGGCAGTGGCCCTCATGCTGACCTCCCCACTCCTGCATCCACAGTCTGTTCCCCACATGACAGACAGAGGGACCCTGTGAACACTCAAATCAGATCCTTGCTCCTCTTTTCAACACCCTCTGTAGCTCTATTTCATTGGAGGTAAAATAAGTCCCCATGATCTCCCTTCATGAAGTTGATGACCTCCTCTTCAACAGCTCACTCCACTCCACACCTCCTGGCCTCCTCCCTGAATCACCAGCATCCTCTGTCCTTGGGGCTTTAGCACTGGCTGTTCCCTCTGCCTGGAACAGCCTTTTCCCAAGTCCCCACATGGCTCCAGCCTCCCTCAGGTCTTTACTCAAATGTGACCTTCTCTGTGAGGCCTTCACTGACCACTTCATTTCAAATCTCATCACACACCCGAACTTCATATCCCCTTCCCTGTTTTCTTATCTTCTCAGCATTTATGACCACCTATACATTTTATCTTTTCATCAGATTTCCCCACTAAAACGTGAAAGCTCCAGGACCACAGGGATGTTTACCTGCTTTGAGTGCCGCTGTATCTCACTTAGTAGTGTTTGATAAAGTTCAGAATGGCCCAGAATCTAGAGTGGATTCTAGAGCCTAAGGTGGGTATCTGAGACTTGGGTCCTGGACTCAAGAGCTGGGTTTGTCATGTGGGTTCCAAGGGAGAGAACCAAGACCCTTCCAAGAAGGTCCCAGCGCCTACTGCGGGGATCCAGCCGCCAGCAGTGATCTCCCACTCCCATGATCTCATTCCTCAATTTTGTACTGACAGTGTCCATTCCTGTCACCAGTGTCTCCTCACCCCCTGAGCTCCATACCCAGGACCCAGTGAACTCCAAGATGTCCCCCAACTCCAATGTCCTGGACCCATAACCACTAGACCCATCTCAAACTGGCCTCAGGGTGTTCCTCAAACCTGTGGTTTCTCCCTGTCCCTGTCTCAGGACAGCCCCATCATCTGCAAGTCCCCAGGTCAGAGCCCTCAGTCTTCCCTGGACACCCTTTCCCTCTCCCCCGCCCAAAGCCTGTCTACTCCACTCCCTGAGTGTCTTCCCCACCTGCCCCCTTTTGCCTCCGCACAGTCCCAACCTACTCCAACACCATCCTCCTTCCTGGGCTCTCAGCTCCCGATGTTGGTGAACACCTTCAACCCAGAGGGATCTTTCTTTTTTCTTTTCTTTTTTTGTTTGTTTGTTTGAGACAGAGTTTTGCTTTATCGCCCAGGCTGGAGTGCAGTGG
>NW_016107621.1:1613325-1620657 GCF_001604975.1 Cebus imitator
TTTTTCTTTTTTTTGAGACGTAGTCTCACTCTGGAGTCCAGTGGCACGATCTCTGCTCACTGCAAACTCCACCTCCCGGGTACAAGCGATTCTCCTGCCTCAGCCTTCTGAGTAGCTGGGATTACAGGCGCCCGCCATCATGCCCCGCTAGTTTTTTGTATTTTTGGTAGAGACAGGGTTTCACCATCTTGGCCAGGATGATCTCTATCCCTTGACCTCGTGATCCACCCGCCTCGGCCTCCCAAAGTGCTGGGATTACAGGCAGGCGCCACGGTGCGGGGCTGGGGAACGCCTTTCTAAGTCCCACCCTTGCGGGGCTTGGCAGGGGCCACCCAAGGGTCACCTGGAAGCGCAGGATGATGGTCCAGACCAGCCCCAGCGTCAGCCGGTGATTCCCGTCCACTATGTCATGCGAGCCCACGTTCTCCAGGTGCACGCGCTGCTCCTTCAGAAACTGCAGCGCCTTGTCCACGTTCTCCAGTGAGTGGATCCGCATGCGGCCGCGCGTGGGCCTGGGCTAGGGCGACAGGGGCGTTGGGCGATTGGGGGTTCGGACAGACAGGAGCACGGCGCCTTCGGTCCCGCCCCTCCCAAAGCAGCCCGCCTCCCATGGCCACGCCCCCTGAGTATCCAGGATCAGGCCGCCTTCCTCCCGTTTTATTCAAGACGCAGGACCCAATCCTTCTAAAGAAGCCCTGCCCCTTCCCATAGTCAGACCCTTTCAAGAGTCACAACCCTTCAATGCTTATTCACATCTTTGGCTCTGCCCCTTCCACCGGCGCCCCACTTCCAACCTGACAACCACGCCCCACTTGACAACCACCCCACCCTCCCAGCCATAGCCACATCCCTGGTCCTGACGTTGGATCCCTCTCTCGTCCACCCATGTTTTGCCACTAATCCCGTGGCCGCCCGGGCGCGGTGGCTCATGCCTGTAATCCCAGCACTTTGGGAGGAAGAGGAGGGTGGATCGCGAGGTCAGGAGATCGAGACCATCCTGGCTAACATGGTGAAACCCCGTCTCTACCAAAACACAAAAAATTAGCCAGGCGTGGTGGCGCGCACCTGTATTTCCAGACACTCAGAGGAATGGCTGGAACCTGGGGGGCAGAGGTTGCAGAGAGCCCAGACTGCGCCACTGCACACCAGCCTGGCGGCAGAGCGAGACTCAATTTTAAAATAAAATAAAAATAAAAATACAAAAATTAGCTGGGTGTGGTAGCGCGCTCCTGCAACCCCAGCTACTCGGCAGGCAGAGGCAGGAGAATCCTTTGAACCCGAGAGGCGGAGGCTGCAGTTGAGCCAAGATCGCGCCACTGCACTTCAATCTGGATGAGGGAGCCAAATTTAGTCTCAAAAAAAGAAAAAAAATCCTGCGTCACACCCCTCACTGCTTCCCTTTCCTGTCCCTATCTAGGGCCACGCCTATTCCAATCAAGCTCCGCCCAGCCCCAGTGAGCTTCCCTTGTTGGTAGCTCAATTCCTTCCAACAGCATTTGTTCCTATTCTTTTTTTGAGTTTTGTTTTTGTTGTTGTTGTTGTCTTTGAGACGGAGTCTCACTCTATCGCCCAGGCTGGAGTGCAGTCGCGCGATCTTGGCTCACTGCAACCTCTGCCTCCTGGATTCAAGTGATTCTCCTGCCTCAGTCTCCCGAGTAGCTGGAACTACAGATGCCTGTCACCACATCCAGCTAATGCTTTTTGATTTTTAATTATTTTTTTTTTTGAGACTGCGTTGTGCCACAGTGCTCGGGTTTATTTATTATTTATTTTTGAGACAATGTCTCTGCCGGACGTGGTGGCTCATGCCGGTAATCTCAGCACTTTGGGAGGCTGAGGCTGGAGGATCGCTTTAGTCCAGGAATTCTAGATCAGACTGGGCAACATAGTGAGGCCACATCTATTTAAAAAAAAAAAAAAAAAATTTAAGAAAAAAGAGAGAGTCTCGCTTTGTCGCCCAGGCTGGAGAGTAGTGGTGCAATCATGGAACACTGCAGTCTCGACCTCCCGGGCTCAAGCGATCCCCTCTCCTCAACCTCCTGGCTACTTGGGACTACAGGCTCCCGCCACCACGCCTGGCAAAAAAAAAAAAAATCGTAGAGACTGGGTGTCATTATGTTGCTCAGGCTGGTCTGAAACTCCTGGGCTCAACTGTTCCTACCACCTTGGCTCCCCCGGGCGCATGAACCACCGCGCCCGGCTGTTTGTTCCAATTCTACAGCCATGCCTCTCACAAGCCCCTGAGATCCAGGCTCCAGACCTTTAACGAATCTCTACCCCATGAGAATCCCACGCTTTTAGATGAAACCCCACTCAAGCCCGGAGACACAGCCTAGCTCATACAACAAGCCACACCCCAGAACATCGTCTGCGTCCCTAGACACCCACGACCTAGGTCTCACCCTACCAACGAACACTGCCCGCTAGCCTACAGCCCGCATCTTCCTCCGCTACCCACTCCCAAACCGCAACACAGTTCTGTCCCCATTTTATAGCCATGCTCTTGCTATTTCATAACCCAGGCCAGACCCTCTAACAAGGCTCCTACCTTCTCCAATAGCCCCGCCCCTTGCAGCAGAGCCATGCCCCTGCCACCGAAGCCCCGCCTCGCAACCGTAGCTGGCAGGTCATCGGGCTTCGCTTCGGTTTCAGCCAAGCTCCCAGGCTTCCCACAACCAAGCTCCGCTCCTGCACCACAGCCCCACACTGCCGAGTACAGGGACCTCTTACCCATAGGGCCCTTCTAGCACGCTCCATTTGCCCATGAGCCAGGCCTCTGCTTGCAGTTAAGCCCTTCCAGAGAAGCCCAAACCCCAGCCTGAGACCCCAGGGAGGACACCTGCCCCAGCCCTTCATGAAGGCCCCCTCACCAGCTGCTCCCCAGACAGCACTTCCAGGAGCCTTGTGAGCACGAAGCCGTCCCGGAGGTCCACATAGAGGTCCCCGATGTGGCAGCCCACGCGGGCGAGGTGCGAATTCACCCACTTGGTGAAGGTTTTCTTCTGCACAGCTTCCCGCTCATCTGGAGGACAGGCCCTAATGAGCCCCCAGGCGCTTCCACCTTCACCCCAGCCCTCCGCCAGCCAAGCCTGCTCAGGCCCAGCTCTCTGCAAGAGTCCAGCCTAACAGGCAGATCACTTGAGGTAGGAGTTTGAGACCAGTCTGACCAACATGGTGAAATCCCATCTCTACTAAAAATACAAAAGTAGCCGGACATGGTGTCCGATGGCCATAATCACAGCTACTGGGAGGCTGAGGCAGCTTGAACAGAGAGGCGGAGACTGTAGTGAGCCAAGAACTTGCCAGTGCACTGTGGCCTGGGCGACAGAGCAAGACTCATCTCAAAAAAAAAAAAAAAAAAAAGGAGAGAGAGAGAGAGAGAGAGAGAGAGAGACAGTCAGCCAGGCTCTGTGGCTCACACCTGTAATCCTAGCAATTTGGGAGACCAAGGAGGGTGGATTGTTGGAGTTCAGCAGTTTGAGACCTGCCTGGGCAACATGGTGAGGACTCTGTCTCTACAAAAAATTAGCCAAGCAGGGTGGCATGCACCTGTAGTCCCAGCTACTTGAGTGGCTGAGGCAAGGGGGCTGCTTAAGCTCGCGAAATGGAGGCCGCAGTGACCTGTGCTCAAGCCACTGCACTCCAGCAAGAGGGGCACAGCCAGACCCTGTCTCAAAAAAGAAAAAAAAGAAAAAAGTTGCTGCACCATCATTTCACCTTCCCACCAGCAATGTGTGAAGGTTCCAAATCCTCGCCAACACTTGCTATTTCCCACCCCCTCCTTTTTTTTTTTCTTGAGGGGGGGGTCTCACTCTGTTGCTCAGGCTGACACGCGATGGTGTGACCTTGGCCCATTGCAACCTCTGCCTCCTAGGCTCAGGTGATCCTCCCATCTCAACCTCCCAAGTAGCTGGGACCACCGGAGCTTGCCACCAGGCCAGGCTAATTTTTGTATTTGGTGTAGAGACAGGGGTCTCACTATGTTGCCCAGGCTGGTCCCAAACTCCTGGACTCAATCGATCCACCCACCTCGGCCTCCCAAAATGCTGGGATTACAGGTGTAAGCCACTGCGCTCGGTCATTCCCCCATACCTTTTTTTTTTGTTTTACTACGGCCATCCTAGCGGGTGTGAAGTGTTATCTCACTGTGGTTTCCTTTTGCACTTCCCTAATGGCTAATGATGGTGAGAATCTTTTCATGCTCTTATCAAACAGTTGTATATCTTTGGAGAATTGTCTATTCAAATCCTCTGGACATTTTTTAGTAGAATTACTCATCTTTTTTTTTTGAATCACAATCTTGCTCTGTTGCCCAGGCTAGAATGCAGTGCCACGATCATGGCTCGCTGCAGCCTCAACCTCTCGGGCTTATGCAGTCCTCCCACCTCAGCCTCCTGAGTAGCTGGGGTTACAGGCACATGCCACCACGACCAGCTGCTTTTTTATTTCTATTTTTGTAGAGACAAGGGTCTCGGGATGTTGCCCCATTTGGTCTCAACCTTCTTTGCTCAAGCAATCCCCCCACCTAGGCTTCCCAAAGTGCTGAGATTACAAACTCAAACCACCACACCCAGCCAGTTACATTTCTTTCTTTTTTTTTTTTTTTTTTTGAGAAGGAGTCTTGCTCTGTTGCCCAGGCTGGAGTGCAGTGGCCTTGGCTCACTGCCACCTCTGCCTCCTGGGTTCAAGTGATTCTTCTGCCTCAGCCTCCTGAATAGCTGGGATTACAGGTATGTGCCACCATGCCCAGCTAATTTTTGTATTTTTAGTAGAGATGGGGTTTCACCATGTTGGTCAGGCTGGTCTCAAACTCCTGACTTCGTGATCTGCCTGCCTCGGCCTCCCAAAGTGCTGGGATTACAGCACCCAGCCATCTTTTTATCATCTGTACTATCTTTGTGACTTCCTAAGAATCTGTAATTATTTCATAATTTAAAGTTTTAAAAAGGCTGGGCACAGTGGCTCACACCTGTAATCCTAGCACTTTGAGAGGCCAAGGCAGGGGGATTGCCTGAGCTCAGGAGTTCGAGACCAGCCTAGGCAACTTGGCCAAACCCTCTCTGTACTAAAAATACAAAAAACTAGCACGACTTAATGGTGCATGCCTGTAATCTCTGCTACTCAGGAGGCTGAGGCACGAGAATCACTTGAACCCAGGGGGAGGAGGTTGCAGTGAACCAAGATCGTGTCACTGCACTTTAGCCTGGGCTACAGAGGAAGACTCTGCCTCCAAAAAATAAATAAATAAATAAACAATAAAGTTTAGGTTGGGCATGGTGGCTCACACCTGTAATCCTAGCACTTTGGGAGGCTGAGGCGGGTGGATCACTTGAGGTCAGGAGTTTGAGATCAGCCTAGCTAACATGCCGAAAACCCAACTCTACTAAAAATACAAAAATTAGCCAGGCATGGTGGTGGGCACCTATAATCCCAGCTATTCGGGAAGTTGAGGCAGGAGAATTGCTTGAACCCAGGAGGCAGAGGTTACAGTGAGTGGAGATCGTGCCACTGCACTCTAGTCTGGGTGACAGAGCGAGACTCCATCTCAAAAAATAATAAATAAATAAATAAATAAAGTTTAAAAAACAAAAAGAAAATTGCTCCCTGGACTTCCTCTTTCTTCCCCTGACTCCCGTAAACCGGAAAACCAAGGTCAAGGTCTGCAGAACACAGGATTAAATTAACCTGGAATCTACACTGACCACTCTGAGCTAAGTCTTCCTACCAACTGGGTTGCTTATTTCAAGGTTATCTGGGAGGGGGAAATAGCTTCTCCATTAAGCCACTGTACTGTTATGTCAATTTGTTGGCAGCTTAGCCTGTACTGTTACTGTTAGAATTTCATTACTAAATAATAGCACTCATATTATTGTTTCCTATTTTTTTTGAGACAGAATGTCACTTTGTTTCCCAGGCTGGAGTGCAGTGGCATGATCTTGGCTCACTGCAACCTCTGCCTCCTGGGTTCAAGCGATTCTCCTGCCTCAGCTTCCCAAGTAGCTGGGACTACAGGTGCGTGCCATCATGCCCAGCTAATTTTTTGTATTTTTAGTAGAGACGGGGTTTCACGGTGTTAGCCAGGATGGTCTCGATCTCCTGACCTCATGATCTGCCCTCCTCAGCCTCCCAAAGTCCTGGGATTACAGGAATGAGCAACCTTGCCCAGCCAAGTTTCTATTAATTCAGAAATAAAGATGTGTATTTCCAATTCCATTTCCCCTTCAACCGATTTTATAAAATCTGCCTTTTGTAACACTATCAATAGTGGGGTGGAGGGCAGGGGTGATGGGTACAAAATACAGAAAGAATAAGATCTAGTATTTGATATCAGCACAACAGGGTGATTATATCCAATAATAACTGAATTGAAGTTTTTTCTCTGTTTTTTGTTTGTTTGTTTTATAGAGGGTCTGCCCTGTATCAAATCCAGGCTGCAGAGCAATGGTGTGAGATCATAGCTCACTGAACCTCTGCCTCCCGGGCTCAAGCCATCCTTCCACCTCAGCCCTGCAAATAGCTGGGACTACAGGCATGTGGCACTATGCCTGGCTAATTTTTGTATTTTCAGTAGTCAGAGCTTAGCTATACAGCTAGTGCTCGACTTACGACCACGATTGGTTCCGACAGACCGGTCGTAACACGGTTTGGTTGTAAGTTGAGTGGGCTATATGTACAGTTGAAATGGTGCACGCAGAGATGGTAGTGCTGCCGGAAGCTGGTCCGCACTGTCGTACGCCCAGCTGGGCAACGTTTGCGCTGCCAGACGCGAAGCAGTCGTGGCTAGCGATTGTGGTCGTAAAGTTGAATGGTCATAAGTTGCATAGGTCGTAAGTCGATCAATACCTGTATTTCCCAGGCTTTTCTCAAACTCCTGGCCTCAAGTGATCCACCCACCTCAGCCTCCCAAAGTGCTGGGATTACAGGCATGAGCTACTGCGCCTGGTGTAATTGTACCTTTTAAAATAACTAAAAGAGTATAATTGGATTGTCTGCAACACAAAAGTATCACATAAATATATATACCTACTCTGTACCCACTAAAATTAAAAATGCAATTTTTTAAAAAGTATTGCTTCTTACTCTAGCAGTAGAAAATATACATTTAGGGGCCGGGTGCAGTGGCTCAAGCCTGTAATTCCAGCACTTTGGGAGGCGGAGGCGGGCGGATCACAAGGTCAAGAGATTGAGACCATCCTGGCCAACATAGTGAAACCCCGTCTCTACTAAAAATATTTTTTAAAAATTAGCTGGGCGTGGTAGCGTGCGCCTGTAGTCCCAGCTACCCTGGAGGCTGAGGTAGGAGAATTGCTTGAACCCGGGAGGCGGAGGTTG
>NW_016107621.1:1620723-1630670 GCF_001604975.1 Cebus imitator
AAAAAAAAAAAAAAAAAAAAAAGAAAATATACATTTACTTATCTGTATTTTTTTAACTTCAAATTGCGCCTAGAATGCGTACCTCAAATTTGAAAGCAAATGTGCAAATATGAACGGCAAGTGCAAAGGAAATATCTTGTTTGTGTGAATGTCGGTTTTGTGCTGTTTAGATAAGCAGAAACCCTACATGAATACCTGACCGTCAGTCGCACCTGAGAAAATGATGGCAGAAACCATGCTAAATTGAGGCTTTGCTCCTCTGCCTTCTAACGGACGATGCCCACATCACATCGAAGATTTGGGCTAATACTGAAGCCTAAGTGGAATTTTAGTACATCCCCAGAGTGAGGACAGCTGGGTTCTGTCCTGTCTCTACTTAATAACTGAGCAGGTGACTGCTCGAGGTCATCTCCCCTCTCTGGACCCCAGTTTTCACATTTGCAAAAAGAGGGATTTGGTCAAGATTTGGCTTTCTTCAATGGATTCTGGAGGATCATTGGTTTTGGGAACTCATACTTGAGAGAGAGGGATGTGTGTGTGTGTGTGTGTGTGCATGCGCACACACACACATATATTATTTTATTTTTATTTTTATTTTTTGTGAGTCAGAGTTTCCCTCTGTCCCCCAGAATGGAGCTCAGTGGTGCGATCTCTCTCGGCTCACTGCAACCTCCACCTTCCAGATTCAAGTGATTCTCCTGCCTCAGCCTCCTGTGCAGCTGGGATTACTGAGGCCTGCCAACACATCCAGCTAATTTTTGTATTTTTAGTGGAGACGGGGTTTCACCATGTTTGCCAGGCTGGTCTTAAACTCCTGACCTCAAGTGATCTGCCTGCCTTGGCTTCCCAAAATGCTAGGATTACAGGCATAAGCCACCACACCCAGCCTTTGAGATATATTTGGTTGCACCCCCACTGCATTTTATAAAAATGTAAATCAGTTATCAACATTTTAAAATAAGAAGATTTTGTCTTTAAAAAATTTAGATTTTGGCTGGGTGCGGTGGCTCACGCCTGTAATCCCAGCACTTTGGGAGGCTGAGACACACGGATCACCTGAGGTTGGGAGTTCGAGACCAGCCTGACCAACATGGAGAAACTCCATCTCTACTAAAAATACAAAATTAGCCGGACATGGTGGCACATGCCTGTAATCCCAGCTACTCAGAGGCTGAAGCAGGAGAATTGCTTAAATCCGGGAAGCAGAGTTTGCGGTGAGCCAAGATCAAGCCATTGCCCTCCAGCCTGGGCAACAAGAGCAAAGCTACATCTCAAAAAAAATATTTAAATTTTTTACTTCTCATGAAATATCACACATGACATGGCAACCCTGAACCTCCATTCCTGCCAGGCTGCCATCCGTCACAGTGGCTGTGTGGCCGCTGCCCGCTTATGGGAGTTCCCAGCTCTCAGCGTATGTGGCCCATCTGGTCTCAGTGGGCATTTCAGTTCTCAACTCTTGCTCCATGCTAACAAGACTGTAGTCAGGAATGGAAAAATCAGGCCAGGCATGGTGGCTCATGCCCGTAATCCCAGCACGTTGGGAGGAGTGCTTGAGGCCAGGAGTTCCACACCAGCCTCCACAACATAGCGAGAATACATTTCTATAAAAAATTAAAAATTAGGCTGGGCATGGTGGCTCACACCTGTGATCCCAGCATTTTGGGAGGCTGAGGTGGGTGAATCACCTGAGGTCAGGAGTTTGAGACCAGCCTGGCCAACATGGTGAAACCCTGTCTCTACTAAAAATACAAAAATTAGCCAGATGTGGTGGTGGACACCTGTAATCCCAGCTACTCAGGAAGTTGAGGCAGGAGAATCACTTGAACCTGGGTTGCAGTGAGCTGAGATTGTGCCACTGCACTCCAGCCTGGGCAACAATAGTAAAACTCCATCTCAAAAAAAAAAAAAAATTAAAAATTAGCCAGGTATGGTGGTCTGTGCCTATGGTCTTAGCTACTCAGGAGGCTGAAATGACAGAATCCCTTGACCCCAGGAGGCTGAGACTTCAGTGAGCTATGGTTGCAACGCTACATTTAAACCTGGGTCACAGAGTGAAACCCTGTCTCAAAAAAACAAAAAATCTGAGGGTAACATCCTTTATGAAGTTGCCATTCAGATGGTCCAGGATCTCTCTCTCTCTTTTCTTTTCTCCTTCCTTCCTTCCTTCCTTCCTTCCTTCCTTCCTTCCTTCCTTCCTTCCTTTTTCTTTCTTTCTCTCTCTCTCTCTCTCTCTTTCTTGAGACAGGGTCTCACTGCCACCCAGGCTCTGGAGTGTAGTGGTGTGATCATGGTTCAGTGCAGCCTCAACCTCCCCAGGCTCAGGTTATCCTCCCCCTTCAACCTCCCCAGTAGCTGGGACTATAAGTGCATGTCACCACACTTGGCTAATTTTTGTATTTTTGGTAGAGACAGGATCTTGCCATGTTGCCCAGGCTGGTCTCAAACTCCTGGGCTCAAGCAATCCTCCTGTCTCAGCCTCCCAAAGTGCTGGGATTACAGGTGTGAGCCACCACATCCAGCCGAGGATCAGTTTCTATTCACTTTCTTTGGGTATCATCAAAATGAAATCACAAAACAAAAAATATTGTCATGGGGCTGGGCATGGTGGCTCACTCCTGTTATCCCAGCACTTTGGGGAGCTGAGGCAGGCAGATTACTTGAGGTCGGGAGTTTGAGACCAGCTGGCCAACACGGCAAAATCTTCTCTCTACCAAAAAATACAAAAATTAGCTGTGCGTAGTGGCACGCTCCTGTAATCTCAGCTATTTGGGAGTCTGAGGCAGGAGAATCACTTGTGCCTGGGAGGTGGAGGTTGCAGTGAGCCGAGATTGCACCATTGCCCTCCAGCCTGGGTGACAGAGCAAGACTCTGTCTCAAAACACACACACACACACACACACACACACACATATATATATACATATATATCTCAGAGTGCTGCTCTGACCTGAGATGACATTGAATGCTGACCATGTTGGTGTGTTTATTGTGCAGGGGTCCTCCGTTTGCCCCTCTGGTGCCACCCTCCACTCCTCTTCCCTGTGCTGTGGTGGGCTCAGGGAGGCTGGCCAGTGTGGACCAAATGAATGGCCTCCCCAACCCTCAGAGCCCCTCAGACTTCCAGCCGGGTTTGGCCAGCAGGAGATCAGAGGAGAGAGAAGGGGTCAAGGGCTTTGTTCCTTCCTGCTCCCTCCCTCCCTGCCTGACCTGCTCCTGGCAGTGCCTGGTTCCTCTCCTACATCCTCAGCTCCTGCTGATGATGCCTCTCTCCTTTCTCACCACTCCCTCCTGTGCTCCAATTGCTGGGGGTCTCCACTGCACTTGTAGGTTCCCTTAGCCCTGCCTACCCCTATGTAAATATCGCTTCATTAAACTCGCCCCAACCTTACCCCTTGTGGGGTGCCATCTGCTTCCTGCCAGGACCGTAGCTGACACATACCTTTGGGGTGTCAAGACTCCTGGCCAGGCTGGGCGTGGGGGCTTACACCTGTAATCTGAGCACTTTGGGAGGTCAAGGTGGGAGGATCGCTTAAGCCCAGGAGTTTCAGACCAGATTGGGCAACACAGTGAGACCCCTGTCTCTAAAAAACAAAAAATTAAAAATAGCCAGGCATGGTGGTGTGCACCTGTGGTGCCAGCTGCTCAGAAGGTAGAGGTGGGAGGGTCGCTTAAGCCTGGGAGTTCAAGGCTGCAGTGAGCCATGATCACACCACTGCACTCCAGCCTGGGCAAGAGAAGGAGACCCTGACTCAAAACAAACAAACAAACAAACATAAATACTCCAGGCCAAATGACAGTTTTCCTATGCCTGCTATTGTGCTTATACTGAGTTCTTTTATTTCCTTTTCTGAGACACTCTCACTCTGTCACCCAGGTGGCAGTGCATGGGCACAGCTCACTGCAGCCTCGACCTCCTAGGCTCAAGGGACACTCCCACCTCCGCCTCCCGAAGGGGACTCCAAGCGTGCACCACCACAGCTGGCTATGTTTTTCATTTTTACTTTTTGTAGCAATGGGGTTCTTGCTATGTTGTCCAGGCTGATCTCAAACTTCTGGACTCAAATGATTCTCCCATCCTCAGCCTCCCAAGTAGCTGGGACTATAGGCAAGTGCTCTTATGCCCAGCTTTTTGCCATTTTTGCATTCTTCTCCCATAACAATCACAGGTGAAACACATTTCCTTAGGATAAGACTTTAACTTGGCTGGATTCAGTGGTTCATCATGGGCCTGTAATCTCAGCAAATTGGGAGGCCAAGGTAGAAGGATTGTTTGAGCCCAAGAGTTCAAGCCCAGGGGAGATCCCCGTCTCTACAAAAATACAGAAATTAGCCAGGCATGGTGGGGTGTGCCTGTGGTCCCTGCTACATGCTTGCCACTATCTGTAGCGCTGGAGAGGATGAGGTGAAAGTGTCGCTTGAGGTCAGGGGCTGGAGGCTGCAGTCAGCTGAGATCACAACACTGCACTCCAGCCTCGGCAATAGAGCAAGACCCTGTCTTAAAAATAAACAAATAGGCACAGTGGCTTACGCCTGTAAGTCCAGGACTTTGGGAGGCCGAGGTGGGTGGATCACCTGAGGTCAGGAGTTTGAGACTAGCCTGGCCAACATGGTGAAACCCCATCTCTACTAAAAATACAAAAATTAGCCAGGTGTGGTGGTGTGCGCCTGTAATCCCAGCTACTCAGGAGGCTGAGGCAGAATGGCTTGAACCCAGGAGGCAGAGGTTGCAGTGAGCCAAGATCGCGTCACTGCACTCCAGCCTGGGTGACAGAGCAAGACTTTGTCTCAAAAAAAAAAAAAAAAGCAAGGAATGCAATCTGGAACATGATAAAAAACTATATGAGTTAGCAATACCTGCACGCAGAAACCTATAGATAAGTGGCTCTCAGATTTATGACAAAATGACATTGCAGTTCAGTAGGGAAAGGATAAATTAATGGAGCTGAGTCAAATGGACATCAGTATGGGGGAAGAAGGCAAACTGACCTGCACTGTACACAATAATACATACAAATACATTTCATTCAGCTTACAAATCTAAATGTAAAAGGACTAAAATAAGGCTTTTAGGCCAGGCACAGTGGCTCACGCCTATAATCCCAGCACTTTGGGAGGCCGAGGCGGGGGGATCACTTGAAGTCAAGAGTTTTCAGACAAGCCTGGGCAACATGGCGAAACCCTGTCTCTCCTAAAAATACAAAAGTTAGCCAGGCATGGTGGCCCATGCCTGTGATCCCACTTCCTCAGGTTGAGGCTGCAGTGATCAGAGACTGAGCCACTGCACTCTAGCCTGGACAACAGAGTGAGATCCTGTAGAGAGAGAGAGAGAGAGAGAGAGAAGAAGGAAGGGAGGGAGGGAGGGAGGGAGGGAGGAAGGAAGGAAGGAAGAAAGGAAGGAAGGAAGGAAGGAAGGAAGGAAGGAAAGAAGGAAGGAAAAATCTGTTCATCAAAGGCCCCATTAAGCCAGTGAAAAGATAAGCCACAGAGTGGGTGAAAACATTCACAACACATATGTCTGCCTAAGTGCTTGTATTCCTGCGAAACCATCAGAAAGAGGCAGACAAATTAATGAGAAAATGGGCAAAAGACGTGAGACTGGGCACAGTGGCTCATGCCTGTAATCCCAGCAATTTGGAAGGTTTGAGACCAGCCTGACCAACATGGTAAAACCCTGTCTCTACTAAAAATACAAAAAGTAGCCAGCTGTGGTGGCACATGTCTGTAATTCCAGCTACTCAGGAGGCTGAGGCAAGAGAAGCACTTGAACCCAGAAGGTGAAGGTTGCAGTGAACTATCTTGCCACTGCACTCCAGCCTGGGCAACAGAGCGAGACTCCATCTCAAAAACAAAACAAAACCAAAAAGACTTGAATGGGCATTTCACAAAACGGTATTTGAATGGCCAATAAAAAATGGAAAAGTGCTTCACCGGCATCATTGTTCTTAGTCATCAGGAAAATGAAAAGTAAAACCACAACAGAATGCACAGCCACCAGAATGGCTAAAATTAAAAAGACTGACCATCACAACGGTGAGATGTACAGCAGCTGAATCTCTGGCACACTGCTGGTGGGAATGTAAAATGATACAAACTGTCAATTTCTACTAAAGTTAGATATACACTCAGTTGGCCAGGCACAGGGGCTCACGCCTGTAATCCAAACACTCTGGGAGGCCGAGGCAGGAGGACTGGCTGAGCCCAGGAGTTGGAGACAAGCCTGAGCAACATAGCGAGAACTCATCTGAATTAACAAAACAAATACATATATATATATGTAAATAAAAGATATACACTTACTCAGGCTGGGTGCGGTGACTCAGGCCTGCAATCCCAGCACTTTGGGAGGTGGGCAGATTACCTGAGGTTAGGAGTTCAAGACCAGCCTGGCCAATATGGTGAAACCCTGTCTCTACTAAAAATACAAAAATTAGCCAGGCATGGTGGTGAACGCCTGTAATCCCGGCCAGTCAGGAGGCTGAGGCAAGAGAATCACCTGAACCCGGGAGGCGGAGATTGCAGTGAGCCGAGATTGCAGTGAGCCAAGATTGCGCCACTGTGCTCCAGCCTGGGCAACAGAGCAAGACTCCGCCTCAGAAAAAACAAAGATATACACTTACTCTCTGATTGGACAGCTTCACTCCTGGGTGGGTGTAAACCACCAGAAACAAGTGCTTATGCCCACCAGAAATATGAACTAGAAACTCGAGAACACCACTGTTTACTTTATGTATGTATTTATTTATTTAAGACAGAGTCTCACTCTATCACCCAGGCTGGAGTCCAGTGGCATGATCTCAGCTCAC
The DNA here is from genome assembly GCF_001604975.1 of Cebus imitator. NCBI lineage: Eukaryota > Metazoa > Chordata > Mammalia > Primates > Cebidae > Cebus > Cebus imitator. The sequence continues at coordinate 1,627,530 of NW_016107621.1, forward strand.
TGCAACCTCCACCTCCTGGGTTCAAGCAATTATCCCGCCTCAGCGTCCTGAGTAGCTGGGATTACAGGCACGCACCACCATACTCAGCAAACCTTTTTGGACTTTTAGTAGAGATGGGGTCTCGCTATATTGCCCAGGCTGGTCTTGAACTCCTGGCCTCAAGTAATCTGCCTGCTTTGGCCTCCCAACGTGCTGGGATTACAGGTGTGAGCCACTGCACCCAGCCCAACACCACCATTTATGGTAGCCCCAAACTAGCAGTAACGCAAACGCCCATTGACAGGCAAATGGATAAACAAAGTGTGGTACATTCACACCATGGAACACTATACAGCAAGGAGAAGGAACAACCCACGAGCACAGGGAGACACGGACAGATCTCCCACAAGCATAATGTTGAGTGAATAAAGGCAGACACAGACAGCACACAATGCATTCTTCCATTTACATAAAGTTAAAACACCAGCAAATGAAGCTGAGTTGTCAGAAGAGAGTACACCCTTCGACCACAGTGATAGGGAGGTGGCCTGAGGATGCTTTTCTGGGGCTGTCATATGTCACATTCTGTTTGTTTGCTTTTTAGAGATGGGATCTCATTATGTTGCCCAGGCTGGAGGGCAGGGGCACCTTCTTAGGTCACTGCAGCCTCAAACTCCTGGGCTCAAGTAATCTTCCCACCTCAGTCTTCTGAGTAGCTAGGACTACAGGCTCATCCCACCACACCCAGTGAATTTTTAAATTTTTTTTTCTGTGGGGAGATGGGATCTCTCTATGTTGCCCAGGCTGGTCTTGAACTCCTGGCCTCAAGTGATCATCACACCTTAGTTTCCCAACACACTCAGATTACAGGCATGAGTCACCACACTCTGTTGTATATTGTTGTTTTTTTTTTTAAACAAAATTATAATAGGGAACGCTTCACAAATTTGCATGTCATCCTTGCGCAGGGGCCATGCTAATCTTCTCTGTATCGTTCCAATTTTAGTGTATACGCTGCTGAATTGAGCATTATTCTTTTTAATATGGGTGCTGGTTACAAGAGAGTGCTCATTTGTGGAAATACTGGCATGATTTATCTGCCATTCATGCATGAACCATTTTAATCTAATAATAAAAAGTTATATATATATATATATATATATATATATATATATGCTTACTCATTAGCAATGCACATTTTGCAAAATTATCCCCAAGCAAAGGAAAGGATTCACATTAAAACTATCTGAATACAGTCAGAAGTGATGGCCTCCCAACAGGAAGGTTGAGGTGGGAGGATTGCTTGGGTCCAGGAGTTCAAGTCCAGCCTGGTCAACATAGCAAGATCCTGTCTCTATTTAAAAAACAAAACAAAAACAAGGCCGGGCGCGGTGGCTCACGCCTGTAATCCCAGCACTTTGAGAGGCCGAGGCGGGCGGATCACGAGGTCAAGAAATCGAGACCATCCTGGCCAACATAGTGAAATCCCATCTCTACTAAAATACAAAAATTAGCTGGGCATGGTGGCGCGTGCCTGTAGTCCCAGTTACTCGGGAGGCTGAGGCAGGAGAATCGTTTGAACCCAGAAGGTAGAGGTTGCAGTGAGCTGAGACCGCACCACTGCACTCCAGCCTGGTGCCTGGCGAAAGATCCAGACTCTGTCTCCAAAAAAACAAAACGAAACAAAACAATCTCAATGGTTGCCTGCAGGGGAGACAAAACTGATTTGAGATTTGGGAATAAAAGAGAATTAACAAATATGAGGAGAAAGGCCTCACACAGATCAATGGCAGCTTCGAGCCACAAACTGCAGAGGGTGACTAGGAGGACACATTGAATATGGGTCCAAACAATTTATTTTCTTTCTTTCTTTCTCTTTCTTTCTTTCTTTCTCTCTCCCTCTCTCTCTCTTTCTTTCTTTCTTCTTTCTTTCCCTCCCTCCCTCCCTCCTTCCTTCCCTTCTCTCTCTCTCTCTCTCACTGTCTCTCTCTCTCTTTCTTTCTTTCTTGAGACAGAGTCTCGAGGGAGGGAGGTAGGAAAAAAAAAAAAAGAGACAGAGTCTCACTCTGTCACCCAAGCTGTAGTGCAATGGCACGATCTCAGCTCACTGCAACCTCCGCCTCCTGGGTTCATGAGATTCTCCTGCCTCAACCTCCCTAGTATCTGGGATTACAGGCACACACCACCGCACCTGGCTAATTTTTTATATATTTTTGTGATTTTAGTAGAGAGGGGGGGTTTCACTATGTTGGCCAGACTGGTCTTGGACTTCTGACCTCGTGATCCACCCGCCTCCATCTCCCAAAGCGTTGGGATTACAGGCGTGAGCCACCGCGCCCAGCTTGCAATTTTCTTCAATGTTGAAAAAATGGATAGAGACAGTCTCACTATGTTGCCCAGGTTGGTCTCAAACTCCTGGGCTCAACTGATGCTCCCATCTCAGCCTCCCACAGTGCTAGGATGGATTACAGGTGACCTGGTAGGTCAAGGATGCAATGAGCCATCATCACACCACTGCACTCCAGCCCAGGTGACAGATCGAGAAAACTATATAGGCCAGGCCTGGTGGCTCATGCCTGTAATCCCAGCACTTTGGGAGGCCAAGGAGGGAGGATCACTTGAGTCCAGGAATTCAAGGTCAGCCTGGGCAATATAGCAAGACCCTGTCTCTACAAAAATAATAAAAATAAGAAAATTAGCCAGGCATGGTGGCACATGCCTATAGTCTCAGCTACTCTAGAGGCGAAGGTGGGAGGATCACTCAAGCCCAGAAGTTGAAGACTGCAGTGAGCTGTGATTGTATCACCACACTCCAGCTTGGGCAGCAATCTAAATTATAATAACAATAAAAAATTCTAAAGCTGGGAGTGGTGGTACATGTCTGTAATCCCAGCTACTCAGAAGGCTGAGTTGAGACCAGGAGTTTGAGACCTGTCTGGACAGCATGGAAAGACCCCCTCCAAACTGAAAACAAACTCACTTATACTAAAGTAGTAAATTCTAGAATTTTAATTTGACATGTTCCTACCTTTTTAAGATTCTAAGACTCTGAAAGTATGATTGTAAGTTTCCACGAGTGTGTGTTTTCAGCAGTCTAGGTTTCTAGATTACACGAAGCTGACAATCCATCAGTTGAATCTGGTTCATACTTTGTGGCACATA
>NW_016107621.1:1630808-1632686 GCF_001604975.1 Cebus imitator
CATGCCACCATGCCCAGCTAATTTTTATATTTTTAATAGAGACGGGGTTTTGCCATGCTGAGCAGGCTGGTCTCAAACTCCCAACCTCCGGTGATCTGCTTGCCTCAGCCTCTTAAAGTGCTGTGATAACAGACGTGAGCCACTGTGTCCAGCCAGATTTCTTATTTTTTTGCGACAGGGTCTCATTCTGTTGCCCAGGCTGGAGTGCAGTGGTGTGATCTCCACTCGCTGCAACCTCCGCTTCCTGGGTTCAGGAGATTCTCCGACCTCAGCCTCCCAAATAGCTGGGACTACAGGTGTGCACCACCACACCTGGCTAATTTTTATATTTTTAGTAGAGACGGGATTTCACCATGTTGGCCAGGCTGATCTCGAACTCCTGGGCTCAAGCAATCCGCCCGCTTTGGTCTCTCAAAGTGCTGGGATTACAGGTGTGAGCCATTGTGCGCAGCCCCAGATTTGTTTTAATTGAGAAATTCCCGACAAATATAAGAGCTAGTAACTTTGGGCCCATGTTTCCCGATGGCCGGAGCTAGTGACTGCTCTCTAGATGACCATGGTCCCCAGTCCACTCACTTTTTTGTGTCACTTGCTTCCCCAGAAGCCTTGGAGTTGGACACCTCTGCTTGATATCTTATAAAGTTCCAAAAAGGCTGGGATTGGCAGCTCACGCCTATAATCCTAGCGCTTTGGGAGGCTGAGGTGGGCGGATCACGAGGTCAGGAGTTCAAGACCAGCCTGGCCAACATGGTGAAACCCTGTCTGTACTAAAAATACAAAATTCAGCCAGGCGTGGTGATACGGGGCAGGAGGATCACTTGAACCTGAGAGGCAGAGGTTGCAGTGAGCCAACATTGAGCCACTGCCCGCCAGCCTGGGTGACAGAGTGAGACTCCATCTCAAAAAAAAATTTTTTTAATTAAAAAATAAAGTTCCCAAAATCTTAGTATCATAGATCCTGTGATTATAAACTGCTGAGTTACTAAAGTTTTAAAATTCTGAGGGAACTGATTCTGATCTTTGGTTTTAAGAATTCATGATAATGATCATCTATATTTTATGATTCTAGCACTCCGTGTTTCTAAGATGCTAACGTCCGAAGGGTAAAGGTGCTGGGGTGTCATGTTTTAAAGGCTTCTGATTATGAAGTTACATATCTTTGAGGCTCCTCAGGGTCTTTGTCAGCTTTAATGCTGATGATTAAACACTTCTAAGGTTCCAACCCCTTTGAATACTAAGTACTAAGGTTCAAGGGTCTACAATTCTGAAGGTCTAAGGTCTTTCTATAACTATAAAGTTCTCTGATCTTTGCTAATATTGTTCTGATACATCACAATAGGGTGACCTCTGGGCACTGTGGCTCACCCCTGTAATCAAACCACTTTGAGAGACTGAGGTGGGTGGACCGTTTGAGCCCAGGAGTTCCAGACTAGCCTGGGCAACATAACAAGTCCCCATCTTACCAAAATAAATTTTTTTTTTTTGAGATGGAGTTTCGCTCTTGTCGCTTAGGCTGGAGTGAAATGGCACAATCTCAGTTCACTGTAACCTCCATCTCCTGGGTTCAAGTGATTCTCCTGCCTCAGCCTCCCGAATAGCTGGGACCACAGATGCACACCACAATACCCAGCTAAGTTTTTTTGTATTTTTAGTAGAGACAGGATTTCACTATGTTGGCCAAGCTGGTCTCAAACTCTTGAGCTCAAGCGGTCTGTCCACCTCTGCCTCTCAAAGTGCTGGGATTACAGGTGTGAGCCACTGTGCCTGGCCAAAGGTCTTCAGTTCGAAAGGTCTAAGAATCTCTGAGTACCACATTTCAAGGACCTAGGATCTGATGGCTCTGCATTTCAGGATTCTTTTTTTTTTTTTTCTCAGACC
>NW_016107621.1:1636487-1637978 GCF_001604975.1 Cebus imitator
TTTTTTTCATTTCGGGATTCTAAGGGAATATGCTTACAAAGTCCCACCGTTCTGGGACTGTACATTTCTAAGTTTCTAAGGTTCCACTGCCCCCATACAGCAGTACAAGCCACATGTGGCTATTTAAATTTAATTAAAATTGGGCCCGATGCAGCGGCTCACGCCTGAAATCCCAGCACTTTGGGAGGCCAAGGCAGGTGGATCACTTAAGGTCAGAAGTTTGAAACCAGCCTGGCAAACACAGTGAAACCCTGTCTCTACTAAAAATACAAGAAAATTAGCTGGGTGTGGTGGTGCGCACCTGTAGTCCCAGCTATTTGGGAGGCCGAGGTGGGAAGATGGCTTGAGCAGTGAGGTGGAGATTGCAGTGAACCAAGATCACACCACGGCACCCCAGCCTGGGCAACAGAGCAAGACTCCGTCTCGAAAATTATAAAAGTAAATTTGGTTAAAACCAAACAAAATTTAAAACTCAGTCTGTCACATAGCACTAACAACATTTCAAGTGCTCAAAAGCCACACAGACTAGTGATTATTATATTGGACATCACGGATATAGACTATTTCCACCACCATGGAAAGTTCTATTGGACAGGGTTGGTCTCTCTTCCCACCCTCCCAGCCACCAAGGTTGTCAGGTACCTTTCCCCCTTCCCCCTCCTCCTCAACCCACCCCAGCCCTCCCCCAGGTACCTGCCAAGGCCTTGATCCGGGAACACTCAAAGAGTGAGGCGGCTGCGGTGGAGGCGGCCAGCTGCTCCCGCTCCCAGCCCCGATCCGGACTCTCCCAGCGGGCGGCAGGGTTGTTGTTGTTAGGGGCAGGCAGGCCCTCCATGTTGTCCACCTCCCCTGGTACCTGCGCCATCGGGGCAAGTGAGGCCTGGACATGGGGAGAGGTGGGTTAGGTCTAGGATCAGGTCCCATTTCTAACAGTGACTGGCTTTGAGTCCTGTCCCCTCTCTTGTCCTCAGTTTCTCTGTCTTTAAAGTGGACATAATAATGATAAGGCCTCAGCACAGTGGCTCATGCCTGTAATCCCAGCACTTTGGGAGGCAGAGGCAGGAGAATAGCTTGAGCCCAGGGATTAGAGACCAGCCTGGGTAAAACAGTGAGATTTCGTCTCTACAAAAATAAAAATAAGCCAGGCGCAGTAGCTCAGGCCTGTAATTCCAACATTTTGGGAGGCTGAGAAGGGTGGATTGCTTGAGCCCAGGACTTCGAGACAAGCCCAGGCAACATGGTGAAACCCTGTCTCTACAAAAAATGCAAAAATTAGCCAGTCTCGGTGGCTCACACCTGTAATCCCAGCACTTTGGGAGGCCAAGGCAGGCAGATCATCTGAGGTTGGGAGTTCAAGACCAGCCTGACCAACATGGAGAAACCCCATCTCTATTGAAAATACAAAATTAGCTGGGCATTGTGGTGTATGCCTGTAATCCCAGCTGCTGGGGAGGCTGAGGCAGGAGAATCGCTTGAACCCAGGAGGCGGAG
>NW_016107621.1:1637988-1640488 GCF_001604975.1 Cebus imitator
AAAAAAAAAAAAAAAATTCACTGAGTGTGGTGGTGCGCACCTGTAATTCCAGGTACTCAGGGAGCTGAGGCAAGAGAATCACTTGAATCCAGGAGGTGGAGGCTGCAGTGAGCCAAGATCATGTCGATGCACTCCAGCCTGGGCGACAGAGCAAGACTTCGTCTCGAAAAAACAACGATAAAAATCTAGGTGATAGAATGTTTGCATTGATGGCCGTAATTCTTCACCCTTGTAGCCACACCCTTTGCCATGTAACTCTGTTCAGTGTCCTCCTACTGCTACGGTAGGATAGAGCGGGCACGTGCCCTACCCATTGACTCTAGCCATATGATTTGCTTTGGCCAGCAGAATTAGGTGGAAGTGCTGTCAGTTCTGAGCCTAGGACTCAGGAGACTTTGCATGTTTCTACTCTACTGTTGCCATGAGAAAAACACACCTGGGCCAGACTATGTGCAAGGCCCTAGTCATTCTAACCAAGGCCACCTAAGGTTGCCAACACCACCTTCACCTTGACCCCAGCAGAGACCAGAAGAATGGCCCAGCTGAGTCGAACCTAAATTGCTGAGCTCAGACTCAACAGCTCAGCAAAGGTTCTGTGTTTTGTGTTTCGTGTTTTTTTGTTTTTTGAGACAGTCTTGCTCTGTCATCCAGGCTGCAGTGCAATGGTGCAATCTTTGCTCACTACAACCCCTGCCACCCGAGCTCAAGCGATTATCGTGCCTCAACCTCCCAAATAGCTGGGACTACAGGCATGTGGCACCATGCCCAGCTAACTTGTATTTTGAATAGAGATAGGGTTTCACCACATTGGCCAGGCTGGTCTCAGACTCTTTGCCTCCAGTGATTCGGTCGGGCATGGTGGCTCACACCTGTAATCCCAGAGCACTTTGGGAGGCCAAGGTGGGTGGATCACCTGAGGACAGGAGTTCCAGACCAGCCTGGCCAACTTGGTGGAACGCTGTCTCTACTAAAAATACAAAAATTAGCCTGGTGTGGTATCAGGCACCTGTAATCCCAGCTACTTGGGAGGCTGAGACAGGAGAATGGCTTGAATCTGGGAGGTGGAGGCTGCAGTGAGCTGAGATCATGCCATTGCACTCCAGCCTAGGCAACAGCGCGAAACTCCAACTTAAAGGGGGAAAAAAAAGACACTGAGTTTGGGGTGGCTTTGTATATAGCATTACTGCAGCAATAGCAAACTGAAACACTGCTATATTGTCCTTTTTTTTTTTAATGTTTATTTTTTGGTGCCATGACTCAGATTTGAACCGAAGTTGCTCTGGGCACAACGCAGAGTACTAACCACTATATGGTCACAGCCTATATTGTCCATTTAAAGGGGAATAAAATAAAATAAAAAATTTAAAAAAGAAGAAAGTAAACTTAAAGTTGGGGGCAGGCACAGTGGCTCACACCTATAATACCAGCAATTTGGGCGGTGGAATTGGGCTGATCACTTAAGGTCAGGAGTTTGAGACCAGCCTGGCCAACATGATGAAACTCTATCTCTACTAAAAATACAAAAATTAGCTGGGCAGAGTGAGACTCCATCTCAAAAATAAATAAATAAATAAATAATAAAAATAATAGCTGGGCGTGGTGGTGCATACCTTTAATCCCAGCTACTTGGGAGACTGAGGCAGGAGAATCACTTAAGCCCGGGAGACGGAGATTGCGCTGAGCCAAGATCATGCCATTGCATTCCAGCCTGGGCAACAAAAGCGAAACTCCATCTAAAATAAAAAATAAAATAAAAATAAAAGTAAAAATAAATAAAAAATAATTTTGAAAATGATGAAATTTAAAGGGGTGAGTGACATTAGATGTATCTCCTCTACCTTCTGGGCTCCCAGGCCTGATTCTAAGACTAACAAAGGAGGAAGTTAGGAGATCAATGTCCTCAAAAGACCCAGATAATTGCCAACCCACTGAATTCTGGGAAGGCAGGGTCTGGGTCTTGGTCAGTAAAGTGAGTAGAGTGGAATTTGTCCCTTAGCGGGACACACTAAAATCCTTTTTTTTTTTTTCTGAGACAAGGTATTGCTCTATCACCCAGGCTACAGAGCAGTGACACAATCACGCTCCCTGCAGCCTCCAACTCCTGTGCTCAAGCAATTCTCCCACCTCAGCCTTTTGAGTAGCAGGGACTAGAGACAAACTCCACCATACGCAGCTAATTTTTGTATTTTCTGTAGAGATGGGGTCTTGCTGTGTTGCTCAGGCTGGTCTCGAACCTCTGGGCTCAAGTTATCTGCTCACCTCAACCTCCCAACGTGTTGGGATTACAGGTGTGAGCCACCGTGCCCAGTCCCAAATCCATTTTTGTTCTTCCCTCCTTCCATGGAAAAGTGAAAGTGAGTACACAGCTGACTATCACCTGTGTGACTGTGGCTAAGCCACTTCCATTCTTTTTTTTTTTTTTTTTTAAAGATGGGGTTTCACTATGATGGCCAGGCTGGTCTTGAACTCCTGACCTCAGGTGATCCACCCCCCTCGGCCT
>NW_016107621.1:1642988-1646428 GCF_001604975.1 Cebus imitator
CACTTTGGGAGGTTGAAGCATGTGGATCATGAGGTCAGGAGTTCAAGACTAGCCTGACCAACATGGTGAAACCCTGTCTCTACTAAAAATACAAAAGAAAACAAACAACAACAACAAAAACAGCAGATGACCATATAAATCTCCCCCAAGAGCCTATGATTCTATACCTTGGATGTTATGAAATAATAATAACATTGCCATGAAATATTTGTTATCATATTTTCATGCTTTCAGTGATTTATTTTAAGCCTTTTTTTTTTTTGAGATGGAGTTTTGCTCTTGTTGCCCAGGCTGGAGTGCAGTGGCACAATCTCTGCTCACTGCAACCTCTGCCTCACAGGTTCAAGCAATTCTCCTGCCTCAGCCTCCTGAGTAGTTGGGATTACAGGTGCCCGCCCCCATGCCCAGCAATTTTTTTGTATTTTTAGTAGAGATGGGGTTTTACCATGTTGGCCAGGCTGGTGTCAAACTCCTGACCTCAGGTGATCCACCCACCTCAGCCTCCCAAAGTGCTGGGATTACAGGCGTGAGCCACCACACCCCGCTGAATTTTTAAGCTTTTGATACACCTGGTTACAACTGATTCCCTAAGTACTGAGAAAGAAAATAATGTGGTAGAAGCAGGCTTAGGAAACTATACAAGGTTTTAGCTGTCAAAGTTACTCTGGCAAGTTTTAGATCCCACAAACAAAACTGACCTCAACTTGGCAGCCCCTACATTCTAAATTATGGGCCTGAAAAGAAAGCCAACACTCAGTCTAATTAGGATGATAACCAGCTGTTAGCAATGAGCAACTGAGCCTAGAGAGAGTACACTGCTAGCCCAATTTTTAAATAGCAGGAAGTGCATTAAAATAATAAGAATTATAAGACACTGATATATTGTTCCAGCCAGTCCTGGGAGGTAGAAAGTGCTGGTCTCAGACAGATGTATCATTCCAGATATTGGGTTTAAAGTTACAGACATCTGCAAATGTGGGAGTAAATGATAATAATTAGAAAAGAAATTAGGAGAAAGATAAAACATCACAAGGGGAAGGAGCTGGGGCAGACAATGTTCTGTCATCTGCCAAAATTTAGACTTCAATTTTTATTTCAAGGTCTGGAAGGGAACTTTTAGATCAGTTACTAGTGAGTAGATATTATGCCTGGATACACATTGAAATCACATAGATGTATTTAAATAATTACTGATGCTCAAGTGCCGAGATAAGGTATTCTGATACACTAGGTCTGCACTGGGCTAGTGGTGATCACTGTTGGTGTTTGAGTCTATTGACTCGCAACTTAACATATGCATTCTTCTGCTCATATTCCATAGTGACCACTCCCTGATATGTTGCAGATGCAATTGAGAAGCAGCTTGATTCCACATTTCTCCAACATCTTTTATGGTGAGGTCAAGAGCATACTCAACACTATGAGTGGCTCAGTCCAACTGGGGACATCAACTCAAAAAGCCTCAACTCCATAAGGTAGAATCTTGTCCATATATCATCACCCACATCACAGAAGAAGCCAGGATGTCCTGAATAAGGTCTGCATAAAGGAATAATTCCATAGTTTCCAATTGGCCAATTTTGTTCTCTAACCAAACAGCTGCTGCCTGCTTACTGAGTGTGCACGCCCCACACACTCACACTGACTGTACCTCACCATCCGCTGTAAGGAGGCAGTTCTCTCAAGCCATCTGCAGCTGGGCAAAAGCCTAGAATGATTAAGTCATGGATATAACACCATTTTCCTGAAAATAGCAATACTTAAATACATCTAATCCTGATCAATACCTTGACACTCTATATTATACATTTAAAAATCAAGTTACCTAATTATCTTAAATATATTCCAAATGAACAAAGCAACATTATAACTCCAAATCACCGGGTTATCACCACCATGGCATGGAACCTTCCCGTCCACTCCAGAGGGTGGTTTTATGCCCTCCGGGGCAACTGTGCCACAGCCTAGAAACACTTAGACATCCACAGGGGCAGTCCCAGGGCTTAGCTGTGTTGTTTCCCTATCTCAATGATTGTTTTTCTTTGTTGCCTGATGTCTCAACATTTTGAAAACTGCTGTTTCACGTGTTTTGTCTGGTTTTCTAGTTGCTTCAGACAGGAGTTAAATACAGCCTTATTACTTTGTCTTGCCTGAAAGCAGACGTCTTTTAACCAAAGAAGAGCAGATATTAAATGTATCATCTTTAGAATTTGATGAGAAAGTAAAATTGCTTCCACACTCTCCTCACTGGATTCACAGGGGGAATTGATTTAGAGGCTTTTGCCTTCACCTCCCAGAGCATGTTCTTGCAATTGTTGGGCTAGTCTTATCTGGCCAAACTCTGTTACTAACAGAATGTCTAGTTGTTTTGCAGGCAGAGTTAAGAAGTAGCAAGTTATGCAGCCAGAGCACCCACAGAAGAAAACTTCGACCTCAGATAACACCTAGAAATAAAGTCCTTACCACAGAACTAAATGATTGGAACACGGCTGGAACCCAAGGGCCTAAAAACTTTCAAAAGTGAGCAGTTCGTTTTCTAGGAATGTTCATTGATGAGACCCTTCCCCATGACTTACCATAAATAGTCTTACTTATAAAAGTCCTCTCAATAATCAAAACCTGCCTTGCCAGTGCTTCTGCATACCAATTGATCCTCCCTGACTGATAACACTTGCCCCAAATCCCAGATCAGACAGACAGATTTGAGTTCTCCTCCTGTCTTCTTATAGGTGGACCTCACAACAAATCCTTTCTTTCCTCAAAAACTGGTGCCATAGCATTGGCTTCTATGTGTACCAGACAGCAAATCCATTGCTCAGTAACATTCGGACTACTAAATTTCCTCAGTTCTAAGATGTCAATTGCAAGAAACATTTTTTCATCTAAAAGTGATTTTAGAGCATTTGGTGAGAAACCCAGCACACTGAACGTACACCCAACCGTAAGGTGCATCTTTATTTCAGAAATATTAGCTTATAAAAAAAACTACTCATCTTGAAGAAATGTGATTTTCTTTTAACTTTGAATTTTTGTCCCCTATAACAAAACTTCCCTTGCTGCAAATAAACCTCTAGAAGGGGTAGTGTTACTGATATGGCAAACAGACATGGCACAACCATCCCAAACCTTCTAAATGGTGATTATATCAGTATGAGTACTTCAGTCATGTTGTGGACCTTCTTAAGATCCCTAGCTATTCTTTATCTATTTAGAAAGCATTCTTTGAGTGAAAAATTGTTCCTTGGCAAAGAGAAAAATAACCTTCCCTGATCCTCTAGATCGCTCTTGGTTACTTTGGTGATGGAAAGAAGATAATTCATGATACAGAGCGCATTTCACTCCCTTCTGTTAGATTAGTGGTTCTCCAGTGCATCAGAATTACCTGGAGGGCATGTTATCACACACATTTTTGACCTCACTCCAGAGTTCCAGATGTGGTT
>NW_016107621.1:1646489-1652982 GCF_001604975.1 Cebus imitator
CTAGAATTTGAATTTTAGGAAAAGAACTAATCAAAAAAAAAAAAAAAGGTAGGCTGGGTGGTGGCTCTCGCCTGTAAACCCAGCACTTTGGGACGCTGAGCAGGTGGGCGGATCATCTGAGGTCAGTAGTTGGAGACCAGCTTTACCAACATAGTGAAACCCTGTCTTCACTAAAAATTCAAAATTAGCCAGATATGGTGGCTCATGCTTGTAATCCCAGCAACTTAGGAGGCTGAGGCAGGAGAATTGCTTGAAGCCGGGAGGCAGAGGTTGCAGTGAGCCGAGATCGCACCATTGCACTCCAGCTTAGGCGACAAGAGGGAAACTCCGTCTCAAAAAAAAAAAAAAAAAAAGAGTTAATGATAATCATACCCATGTCTTAGTGGTGTTTGAAGAAGAAGTAAGTTAATAATGCAAGGATCATGGTATAGGTACACGGCAAGCCCTGGATCCATGTTGCTTGCTACCATCATCTTTCCCTCACATATCTCAGCAAATCCATGTGCCTGAGCTGGAGTGAGACAGAAATGAGTTCAAGTCCCGCTTTATTCTTGCTGTATCTTTAACCGAGTATCTTTAACTTGGCCTCTCTGTGCCTCAGTTTTCCTCCCTGTTAAACGGTGGTTACAACTGTTTTCTTCAGTGGAGGACACTTAGGGATGGGGAGGCCCTTAGCACTCCTGAGCACTCTGCCAGGCCGAGGATCAGCTCTGGCCATTACGTGATTGAATGGGAAGGAAGAAAGCAGGTAGTGGCGGAGAGCCGGGAAGGGTTATCCTGTGAGGAGGCCCCCCCACAAAGGCTGGAGGGGCTCTGGGTTGCGGTGGCATCAGAGGCTTTAACCCGTCCAAGGCCCCGCCTCTCCCTGAGGTCCAGACACCGCGCCCAAGGAGGGGGCCTGGGAAGGACAAGGGCTGAGGGTAAGACCCACGCGTGGCGCGGAGGCTGGGCCAGGTGGGGGTTGGGGCCTCGTCCTGCCCTCGACCCTCTGCCTCCCTCCAGCCGAGGAGACCTGGGGCTCCGGCCATGCCCGGCGCGTGAGGAGGAGGGATGCTCGGCAGGTGGGGACATGCTGGGGGAGGGGCTGTTGGCCCCCCTCTCCGCTCACCTGGGCCGGCGGCCGCTGGCGCCGCTGTCCCTGCTGCTTGCCGCGCCGGACCGCCCTCCCTGTCGGCGTCCGCGGCCCGGCCTGGCCCGGCCCGGCCCGGCCCAGCCCGGCTCAGCTCGGCCCTGCCGGCCCGCGGCTCGGCCAGATCCGCATGCGCCGCCGCGCCTCCCTCGCTCGCGCCGCCGCCGCGTTCCGCGCGCCCCCGGGACCCCCTCCCGCCCGGGGTCCCCGCGCCCAGCCTCCCGAGGCCCACGCGCAGTCACACCCGGCCGCGGCGTGGGGTGCACGGCTGCACGGGCACGGCGGCGTCACACGCTGCACACTCCCACGGGGTCACGCTTGCCACGCTGCCACATTCGCGGGGGCCTCGGCGCAGAAACTCACCCCCGCATCCACGCGCTCGTGCGCCGTCACTCCCTCCTGTGGGGTCCCACGGGGTCACACCCTCACGCTGTCACACGCGGCGTTCACACTGGAACCGTGTCACCCACCACCACATACTCCAATAGTCACCACCGCCCACGCGGCGTCACACACAAACGCACCTGTCACACACAACCGCACACTCCCCGGCAATCACCAGCAGTGTCATAGGCCCATAAATCGCGCCCAGTGTCACAGCCACAGTGTCACACACTCTACACACTCGAACCTGCATCGCCGCACCGCACACATCATAGTCCCAGGGGTTCGCAAACAGCAGCACAACAGAGACACCCACAGCCACACACAAGAATGGGGCCCCGGTGTCACACATCCTCACTTGAGACATGTGGTGTCGCACACTGTCACGGTCTAATAGTCGCACGCTTCCATGTAACACACCTCACAAGTCCCACACCCTACCGCACAGGCTGACACAGTGTCACCCACCGTGTCACCATAAGGTCACAAAAGAACAGAATCAATGCCTGCCACATGCGGTGTCATGCACGTGTAGTCACACTGTAACACGGGATCACACACGGAGGATGACGCGAGGTGTTGCCACAGTCATGCTTGCCCTCCTAGTCACTGAGAGTCACGCAGGTCATATAAGTGCATAGATACGCAGTGACACAGTGCCTTACATGCAAGTGCACACACGCACTCGGTCCTCCCTCACTTTCTCCCCTAGCTGGTTCTGAGAGGCCCTGGGGCTTAGCGTGCGCCCCAGATCCCTCCTGGAGCTGGGAGAGAGGGCGGGAGCTACGAGAGCCCGTGGGCGTGGCTCGCCTGGCCTCGCCCCTCCTGGGAGTAGAGCACGGAGGCAGGGCGCTGAGCGACGTTATCCCGGCTCCGCCCACTCTATTTGCAGCTACGTGGCGGCGTGGCCTTCTGTGGCCCCGCCTCCCAGTCTAAGTGGCGGGCAGAGGGGGCGGTGCTGAGCGAAGAGCGAATGCAAGCTGACTCCTGTCCCGCCCACCCGCGTTAGGCTCCGCCCCTCGACTTCAGCCGCGGGCGGAGCGGGGCTGAGGAGTGGCTCTGAGAGCCAGCTCCGCCCCGTTGTTCCTGCACGAGTAGGGCAGAGAGCGCCGCCCAGCAGCCAGTGGGTTCCCGCGTGTGCCGAGACTCTGAGGCCTTGCACTCCCACGACCCCGCAGGATGGCCGTCAAGAAGATCGCGATCTTCGGCGCCACCGGCCAGACCGGGCTCACCACTCTGGCGCAGGCGGTGCAAGCAGGCATGAGCTGGGGCGGGCGGGGCATGTCAGGGGAAAGAGGGGCAGAGCTTTAGGAAGGGGCACCATGGGGCCGGGCCGAGGCTGGCTGGAGCCTTGAGCGCCCCAGCCAGGTGAGGACTCAGGGGCCAAAGCACGTGGCCACGGGGGCAGAAATGGGGAAAGTTGTGAGATCCAAGTTTATGTGAGTTCAAGGCAGAGAGGAATCGACCATGGGAGCCCTGGGAGGGACCTGGAGGCACAGCCGTGTGTGTATGTAAGTCCAGGGCTCTTATGCAATGCCGTTGTCATTATTGTGGTCGAGGTGGTGTTTGTTCGCAAGCCAGTCTTGCTCTGTCGTCTCTTCACTTGGGAGCTCTCAAAATGGAATGGGAATTTGTGCTACCCCACTTGACAGATGAGAAGACTGAGGCCCAGAGAGTGACTTGCCCAATATCACACAGCTGGTAACTGACAGGGCTGGGATTTGAACACAGCTCATGCTCTTAATCACGAGTCCTCAGGCTCTTGGCTGGTGCACGAGAGCTGGAAAATGAAAAAGTTGGGGGCTCAGATTGCTTTGAGTACCTAATGGGAAGGAGTCACAGAGAGACGTGAGTGAAGACTTGGGGACAGCAGTCCTGGGAAAGCCACTGAGGGCTGAAAATTTGAAGGTGCCCCAGGAGAGAGGGCAGGAAAGGAGACAACCATCTCCCAGCACCCCCTGTCCCCACAGCCCAGACTTGACCAACTCCCAGCTGGGCCTGGGACTTCCAGATATGGGGCCCCACCCCAGCAGGCCTTGGTGACTCTAAAGATATTGACTATCTGCATGCCCCAAAAGGGTGGAGGACGCCAGGACCCCACTCTGCTGTCTCCCTTGGAGGGAATATGAAAGTTCTTCACTAGGCCTATACCTCTTCCCATCCCCAGGCAGACCACGTGAGCATCGTGACTTGTGGAGAGTGGGGAGCTGTGGGCCTCAGTAAGAACCAATTTGCTGATAAGCATTTATTGGAGAGTACTGGAGAAGGAAATAAGAGGGAAGTTGAGAGGTGCTGAGTCACCTGGAAAACCACTGAATTCCACTCACCCTGCTGGTCATAGCTGGGACTGCACTCAGGGGAGTTGAGAACTGGAGCCCACGGAGCTTCAAAGCTGTGGTGCCGAAAAATCTCTTCCCAGCTCTCAGCTTTGCTGTCCCCAATAGCCAAAGGAAGGGCAGGCCAGGCACAGTGGCTCATTCCTGTAATCCCAGCACTTTGGGAGGCCAAGGCGGGAGGATAGCTTGAGGCCAGGAGTTTGAGACTAGCCTGGGCAACAGAGCAAGATCCCATCTCTACAAAAATATAAAAAATAAAAATAAATTAGCTGGGTGTGGTGATGCATGCTGTAGTCCCAGCTACTCAGAAGGCTGAAATGAGAGGATTGCTTGAGCTCAGAAGTTGAAGGCTACAGTGAGCTGTGTTTGTGCCACTGCGCTCCAGCCTGGGTGACCTAGTGAGACCCTGTCTCTAAAATGAAAAAAATAAATAATTAAAAAGAAAGAAAAAAGCCGGGCGCGGTGGCTCAAGCCTGTAATCCCAGCACTTTGGGAGGCCGAGGCGGGTGGATCCCGAGGTCAAGAGATCGAGACCATCCTGGTCAACATGGTGAAACCCCGTCTCTACTAAAAATACAAAAAATTAGCTGGGCATGGTGGTGTGTGCCTGTAATCCCAGCTACTCGGGAGGCTGAGGCAGGAGAATTGCCTGAACCCAGGAGGCGGAGGTTGCGGTGAGCCGAGATCGCGCCATTGCACTCCAGCCTGGGTAACAAGAGTGAAACTCCGTCTCAAAAAAAAAAAAAGAAAGAAAAAGAGTCCGGGTGTCGTGGCACACACCTGTAGTCCCAGCTACCTGGGAGGCTGAGGCACAAGAATCGCTTGAACTTGGGAGGTGGAGGTTGCAGTGAGCCGAGATCTTGCCACTGCACCATTGCACTCCAGCCTGGGTGACAGAGAAAGACAGAGAGGAGAGAGGGGAGAGAGAGAGAGAGAGAGGCAAAAGAAAAGAAAGAAGAGAAAAAGTAGGAAACAAAAAGGAAGGAAGGAAGGAAGAAAATGAAAGAAAGAAAGAAAGAAAGAGAAAGGGCTTGGAATAACCGGAGTTCACAATGGTTCTGTAGGGCTAAGAGTCTTGACAGGCATGAACTCTGGAGCCAGCCTTCCCACATTCAAGCTTACAGCCTGTGTGGCCAAATGCCTTGTCATCTGTGTACCCAAATATGTGTAAGGTGGAGACGAAACTGGTAGTGCTTGCCCTAGGGCTCTTGTGATAATTAAATGAGATATTATATAGGAAGTACTTAGACTAGCATTGAATTCTGCAGTGTCTGGATCAGACTCAGGTAAAAATTCAACCTTCTCTACCTACTAGCTGTGTGATCCTGGCCCAGTTGCCTAAAATTGCCTCAGTTTCCCAAAATTGCCTCAGTTTCCCCATCAATGTGGACAGGACAAGGCCAGGCATGGTGGCTCATGCCTATAATCCCAGCACTTTGGGAGGCCGAGGTGGGCAAATCACCTGAGGTCAGGAGTTCAAGACCAGCTTGACCAACATGGAGAAACCCCGTCTCTCCTAAAAACACAAAAATTAGCCAGGCATGGTGGCAGGCACTTGTAATCCCAGATACTTGGGAGGCTAAGGCAGGAGAATCGCTTGAACCTTGAAGGCAGAGGTTGCAGTGAGCAGAGATTGCGCCACTGCACTCCAGCCTGGGCAACAAGAGTGAAACTCCATCTCAAAAAAAAAAAAAAAAGGGTCAGGGAGATGGCAGTAAATATGACACAGTCCCTAGACCCACAGGGTGGTTGGTTTGCTGCAGGTCAGCATAAGGAGGGCTGTGACAGAGGAAGTACAAGTGACTGAGGGGACCGGGGAAAGAGGGTGAAGGGTGTTCCTGGCAGAGGGGACAGCACGTGCAAAGGCCAGGAGGCAGGAAGCAGCACCATGCATTTGAGGAACTGAAAGAAGTGCAGTGGGGGCTGGGCGCAGTGGTTCACATCTGTGATCCCAGCACTTTCAGAGGCTGAGGCAGGTGGATCACCTGAGGTCAGGAGTTGGAGACCAGCCTGGTCAATGTGCCGAAACTCCGTCTCTACTAAAAAAATACAAAAAAAATTAGCCGGGCATGGTTGCGGGTGACTGTAGTCCCAGCTACTCGGGAAGCTGAGGCAGGAGAACCGCTTGAACCCAGGAGGTGGAGGTTGCAGTGAGCCACGATGGTGCCACTGCACTCCAGCTGGGCAACAGAGTGAGACTCTGTCTCAAAAAAAAAACTATAAAGAAGTGTTGTGGGTGAAGAGGGCAAAGGCTTCAGCAGAGGCTGGAGAGGGGAAGCCAGATCCCGAGGGTCCTGGAAGGCTGGCATGAGAAGCATGGGTTTTATCACAGGGCATTTCAGGATTTCGGGAGGCACCTGAGCAGGGAAGCACTTAAATATCACTGCGGAAAGCTCTGGGTGGCTGCCGTGTGGAATGTGGATTGGAGAGGGCAGGACTGGGTCCAGGAGCCCAGGGAGGACCCAGGAAAGGGGCCAAGAAGGAGACTCAGGCCTCCACCAGGCCAGGAGATAAAGTCACAAAATGATTAAAGGACATAATAGGCTGGGCTCAGTGGCTTACGCCTGTAATCCCAGCACTATAGAAGGCCATGACAGGCAGATTGCTTGATCCCAGGAGTTCAAGACTAGCCTGGCCAACATGG
>NW_016107621.1:1653332-1655920 GCF_001604975.1 Cebus imitator
CCTCGTGATCCACCCACCTCGGCCTCCCAAAGTGCTGGGATTACAGGCTTGAGCCACCGCGCCCGGCCTAAATTTTTTATCATATCTCTGGCGGTTTTGTGTGGTTTTTTGTTGGTTTTGTTTTGTTTTTGAGATGGAGTTTCGCTCTTGTTGTCCAGGCTGGAGTGCAATGACATGATCTTGGCTCACTGCAATCTCTGCCTCCCAGGTTCAAGCAATTCTCCTACCTCAGCCTCCCAAGTAGGTGGGATTACAGGCGCCTGCCACCATGCCTGGCTAATTTTTCGTATTTTTAGTAGAGACAGGATTTCACCATGTTGGCCAGGCTGGTCTCAAACTCCTGACCTCAAGTGATCCACCCACCTCGGCCTCCCAAAGTGCTGGGATTACAGGCATGAGCCACACTACACCTGGCCTTACTGTATCTTTATATTTCCCTAGACTGCTCAGTAGAATGAAATCCTAGCTCTATAAAATAAAAGAATAAAACAGCATAATAATGGCAAACAACCAGGTAGCTTTTTTTTTTTTTTTTTTTTTGAGATGGAGCCTTGATCTGTCACCTGGGCTGCAGTGCACTGGTGCAATCTCAGCTCACTGCAACCTCCAACTCCCGGGTTCAAGTGATTCTCTTGCGCCAGCCTCCCACGTAGCTGGGATTATAGGTATGTGTCACTATACCTGGCTAATTTTGTATTTTTAGTAGAGATGGGGTTTCATCATATTGTCCAGGCTGGTCCTAACTCCTGACCTCAGGTGATCTGCCCGCCTCAGCCTCTGAAAGTGCTGGGATTACAGGCGTGAGCTACCTCGCCTGGCCAAAGTATGGTCTATTTTAACAATGAGCCCAATACTAAACATCAACTGTAGGTATGACAGCAAAAATGTTTGAAGGCCAAGGTGCAGTGGCTCATGGGGAGGCTGAGGCAGGCAGATCACCTGAGCCCAGGAGTTCAAGACCAGCCTGGGCAACATGACAAAACCCCTTCTCTACAAAAAATTGCAAAATTAACTGGGCATGGTGGTGCACACTGTAGTCCCAGCTACTTGGGGTGCTGAGATGGGAGGATCAATTGAACCCAGGAGGTCGAGGCTGCAGTGAGCTGTGACTGCACCACTGCACTCCAGCCTGGGCAAGAGAGGGAGACCCTGTCTCAAAAACAAAGAAAATGAAAACAAACAAAAACAAAAAATGTTTGAAGACCACTTCCTGAGAACAGAGGAGGGGATGAATTTGAGAGTTTATGGTGGCTTCCAGAACCCAGCCCTTGGAGCCCCCAAGTGCCAGCCAGTGAGCCCACTGACAAGACTCTCTGCTCCTCTTTGCCCACAGGTTACGAAGTGACGGTGCTGGTGCGGGACTCCTCCAGGCTGCCTTCGGAGGGGCCCCAGCCGGCCCACGTGGTAGTGGGGGATGTTCTGCAGGCAGCCGATGTGGACAAGACCGTGGCTGGGCAGGACGCTGTCATCGTGCTGCTGGGCACCCGCAATGACCTCAGTACTGAGCCCCCCCTCTGCCCACGGCCCTCCCCTACACCTCGGCCCCCAGCGCCACCCCCACCTCCAGCCCCACCCCTGCCACCCTTGCCACCGCCACCACCCACCAGTGACAGCCACTCTCTGTCCCCTCTAAGGTCCCACTACAGTGATGTCCGAGGGCGCCCGGAACATTGTGGCAGCCATGAAGGCTCACGGTGTGGACAAGATCGTGGCCTGCACCTCGGGTGGGTGGCGGGATCATGGTGGTGGGTCTGAACTGGGTGGTGAGTACTGGGGAGGCAGCCCGTGGCCCTCTGAAAGGTGACACTGAAGCTATTCCATGTTACTGTGCATTTATTGAGCACCAGCTAGCTGTGTCTGAACCTTACTGGGTGATGCTGGGGACACAGTGGTGACCTGCACAGCCCGGGGCCCTCCACACACAAGGATCACAGATGGGAGAGAGGGGTAAACAGATCCTTGATCAAACTGACATCCAGATAATCAGAGCTGGGATTGGGGAGGCACAGCAGAGCGGACAGGGTCAGGGTGGGAGAAACTGTCACAGGACTGTGGGAGTCCAGGGGACACGTCTGAGCCAGGCTGAGTGAGAGACGTCAGGGGGGCCTCCCAGAGGAAGTGATAGAGCGTGGATATATACTAGGTCTCCGCCCTCACAGAGCTCCCGATTATGGGGTCAAGGACATTAAGCAAATAGTTATCCTGTATAATCTATTTATTTATTTTTAATTATTTTGGGTTTTTTTTTTTTGAGATGGAGTCTCCCTCCGAAGCCTAGGCTGGAGTGCTGTGGAGCTATCTTGGCTCACTGCAACCTCCACCTCCCAGGTTCAAGTGATTCTCCTGCCTCTGCCTCCCAAGTAGCTGGGACTACAGGCATGCACCACCACACTCAGCTAATTTTTGTATTTTTAGTGGAGACAGGATCACCATGTTGGCCAGGTTGATCTCAAACTCCTGACCTGAGGTGATCTGCCCACCTCAACCTCCCAAAATGCTGGGATTACAGGTGTGAGCCACTGCACCCAGACTGTCCTGCATAATCTAAAAGGAATGCTACACAGTGCAGTGCATAACAGGAGCAGTTA
>NW_016107621.1:1655997-1661801 GCF_001604975.1 Cebus imitator
TTTTTTGAGACAGGGTCTCACTCTGTCACCCGGGCTGGAGCGCAGTTGTGCAATCTCAGCTTAATGCAACCTCCACCTCCTGGGTTCAAGCAATTCTCCCACCTCAGCCTCTTAAGTAACTGGCACTGCAGGCATGCACCACCATGCTAATTGTTCTTTTTTTGTATTTTTAGTAGAGACAAGGTTTTGCCATATTGGCCAGGCTGGTCTTGAATCCTGGGCTCAAGTGATCTGCCCGACTCAACCTCCCAAAGTGCTGGGATTACAAGTGTGAGCCACCATGCCTGACCAGGAGCAGTTCATTTTAACAGCATTTACTGAGAGCTTACCGTGTATTGGGTGCTAGTTGGGCACCTTAGAGATGAATGCCACTAAATTCTCCCAAAACCCTTCTGAGTGCTTATACAATAATAACAACAGCTGGTATCTTCTGAGCACCTATTTGTAGGTGCATAGCAGGTGCTCAGAAGATACCAGCTGTTGTTATTATTGTGTCCCCGGTATAGCTCAGGGAGCCGAAGCACAAGACCAGTTGGCTTGCCAGAGTTCACATAGCTGCGGCTGGCAGAGCTGGGATGTGCACCCAGCTGTCTGTCTCCTCATCTCTGTGTTGCTTTTTTTTTTTTTTCTTTTTTTGAGACGAAATCTTGCCTTGTCACCCAGGTTGGAGTGCAATGATGTGATCTTAGCTCACTGCAACTTCTGCCTTCCAGGTTCAAGCAATTCTCCTGCCTCAGCCTCCCAAGTAGCTGGGATTATAGGCACCTGCCACCATGCCCAGCAAATTTTTGTATTTTTAGTAGAGACGGGGTTTTACCATGTTGGCCAGGCTGGTCTTGAACTCCTGACCTCAAGTGTGTTTCATCACACAAACTGCATCCCTGGAAAGGGAAGTCACAGGAGGGAGGGCTGTCTGATGATTGTAATTACGCTCCAGGCAGAAGACACAGCAAGCCGAGAGGCCTGGAGGCCAGAGCTAGCTGGAGGGTAGGAAGCAAAATCATTTATGGCTTTTTTTTTCCTAAAGCTTTGAAATGGAAAAGTAATACTACACTTGTGATTTCAGAACAGCTCACTCTTTTTTTGAGACAGGGTCTTGCTCTGTCACCCAGGCTGGAATGCAGTGCTGCAACCATGGCTCACTGAAGCCTCAACCTGGATTCAAGAGATCCTCCCCACGCAGCCTCCCAGGGCTGGGACTATAGGCATGCATCACCATGCCTGACTAATTGTTTAATTTTTTTGTAGAGACAAGGTCTTACTTTTGTTCCCAGATTGGACTGGTCTGCCGTTAGTCTTTTTGTTGTTGTTTTCTTCCATGGCTTTTTGTCTCTTTGAGATGAAGTTTCACTCCATCACCCAGGCCGGGGTATAGTAATGCAATATTAGCTCACTGCAACCGCGGCTCCACCTCCCTGGTTCATGATGCCAAGGACCAAGACTGTGGCCTGCAGCAATCTCCTGTCCCAGCCTCCTGAGTAGCTGGGATTACAGGGACCCGCCACCATGCCCCGCTAATTTTTGTGTTTTTGGTAGAGACAAGATTTCGCCATGTTGGCCAGGCTGATGCTGAACTCCTGGTCTCAAGCAATCTGCCCGCCTCAGCCTCCCAAAGTGCTGGGATTATAGGTGGGAGCCACCGTGCCCAGACTCTCCTATGTCTTGAAAACCAATTTAAGTAGTTAAGTTTTGCTTCCATGAAAAAGACAACAAACCTGTAAAATTGATTTAATTTGCTTTCTTTTATTCAAAATTTTTTTTGTTTAGATTGTTTTCTAAATATTAAAGTCTTATGTGTGCCAGGATTTGTTTTTGTTTTTTCACTTATAAACAAAAAACATTAGAGACAAGGTCTCGCTCTGTCACCCAGGCTGGAGGACAATGGCCTGATTACAGCCCATCATACCCTTGAATTCCTGGGCTCAAGGAATCCCCTTGCTTTAGCCTCTGAAATAGCTGGGACAACAGCTTTGAGCCATTGAGTCCAGCTTAACTTTTTATTTGGAAATTATCTGAAACGTACAAAAAGTTGAAAAGACATCAGTATACCTACCCCTATCTGTTCACAGACACACAGTGTTTTTTTCCTGACCCATTTGAAGTTAGCTTACATACATCACGGCTGCTTACTTCAATGTGTAGGTCTTCAACATACTTTTTTAAATTGTTATTGTAAAATTTTTCAAACAGCTGGGTGTGGTGGCTAACGCCTGTAATCCCAACACTTTGAGAGGCTGAGGCAGGTGGATCACAAGGTCAGGAGTTCAAGACCAGCCTGGCCAAGATGGTGAAACCCTGTCTCTACTAAAAATACAAAAATTAGGCTGGTGTGGTGGTGGCGCCTATAATCCCAGCTACTCAGGAGGCTGAGGCAGAGATTTACTTGAACCCGGGAGGAGGAGGTTGTGGTGAACTGAGATCGCGCCACTGCACTCCAGCCTGGGTGACCGAGCGAGACTCCATCTCAAAAAAAAAAAAAAATTAAAACAGAAAAATTAAAAGAATAGTTGTGTGGGCCGGGCGCGGTGGCTCAAGCCTGTAATCCCAGCACTTTGGGAGGCCAAGGCGGGTGGATCACGAGGTCAAGAGATCGAGACCATCCTGGTCAACATGGTGAAACCCCGTCTCTACTAAAAATACAAAAAATTAGCTGGGCATGGTGGTGCGTGCCTGTAATCCCAGCTACTCAGGAGGCTGAGGCAGGAGAATTGCCTGAACCCAGGAGGCGGAGGTTGCGGTGAGCTGAGATCGCGCCATTGCACTCCAGCCTGGGTAACATGAGTGAAACTCCGTCTCAAAAAAAAAAAAAAAAGAATAGTTGTGTGAACAACCATATTCCTTTAAAAAAAGTTTTTTTTAAATTTGTATCTACTTATTTACTTACTTATTTTGAGACTGGGTTATGAGACTGGCTAATTTTTGTATTTTTGGTAGAGACACAGTTTTGTTTTGCCATGTTGCCTAGGTTGGTCTCGAACTCCTGGACTCAAGCGATCCACCAGTCATGGCCTCCCAAAATGCTGGGATTACACGTGAGCCACCACACCTGGCCAACAAACATATTCCTTATTTCAAAATTGTGATTGTGTTTTGTAATTTGTTGACTATGCACATGCACGTACACAAATAGTTTTTATTTTGTTTTTGTTCTCCTAAACTATTTGGGTTTTTTTGTTTGTTTTTGGTATTTTTGAGACAATCACAATTTTAAAATAAGGAATATGTTTCTTGGCCAGGTGTGGTGGCTCACGTGTAATCCCAGCACTTTGGGAGACCAAGGTGGGTGGATCGCTTGAGGTCAGAAGTTTGAGAACAGCCTGGCCAACATGGCGAAATCCCATCCCTAGCAAAAATACAAAAACTAGCCGGGTGTGGTGGCTGGCGCCTGTAATTCCATCTACACAGGTGGCTGCGGCAGGAGAATCACTTGGAACTTGGAGGTGCAGGTTGCAGTGAGCTGAGATCACACTAATGCACTCCAAAAAAAAAAAAAGGAACTCCTGCTCTCTACGAATCAATGACATAATCATAGTGACCACTGATTGTGTTTTACTGTATGTCACACCTCTTTTTTATTTTTTCTTTCCTAAGACAAGGTCTTGCCTCTGTCACCCAGGCTGGAGAGCAGTGATGTGATCGTAGCTCATTGCAGCCTCCAGCTCCTGGGCTCAAGGGATCCTCCTGAGTAGCTGAGACCACAGGCATGTGCCACCATGCCTAATTTTTAAAATTTTTTTATTGCAGCAAGGGTCTGGCTATGTTGCCCAGGCTGGTCTCTGTGACACACCTTTTTATAACCACTAACATTACTCAAACTATTTATTATTTTTTTCTTTTTCTTTCTTTTTTTTTTGAGATGGAATCTTGCTCTTGTTACCCAGGCTAGAGTGCAATGGCGCAATCTCAGCTCACCGTAACCTCCTCCTCCCAGGTTCAAGCAATTCTCCTGCCTCAGTCTCCTAAGTAGCCGGGATTACAGGTGCCTGCAATGACACTCGCTACTTTTATATTTGTAGTAGAGACAAGGTTTCAAGGTTTCATCCATGTTGGTCAGGCTGGTCTCAAACTCCCAGCCTTAGGTGATCTGCCCACCTGGGCCTCCCAAAGTGCTGGGATTATAGGTGTGAGCCACCACACCCAGCCTATTTCTTTTTTTGAGACAAGGTCTTGCTCTGTTGTCCAGGCTAGAGTGCAGTGGTGCAATCATAGCTCACTGCAGCCTCGAACTCCTGAGCTCAAGCGATCCTCTTACCTCAGCCTTCTGAGCAGCTAAGACCACAGGTGTGGATCATCACACCTGGCTAATTTTTTTTTTTTTCAGACGGGGTTTCACCATATTCGTCAGGCTGGTCTTGAACTCCCAACCTCTGGTGATCCGCCTGCCTTGGCCTCCAAAGTGCTTGGATTACAGGCGTGAGCCACCACACCCGGCCAACCTGGCTAATTTTTAAACTTTTTGTAGAGACGGGTCTCACCATCTTTCCCAGGTGAGTCTAAAACTGCTGGGCTCAACTGATCCTCCCACCTCAGCCTCCCAAAATGCTGGAATTACAGGCGTAAGCCACTGTGCCCACAGGCTTTGAACAATTTATGTCATCCCAGTTTGCACTTGAGAAAACAGGCAGCAGTGGTCGATCCAGAACTTGACTTTAGGCAGAACCCAAGCTCTTAACTATTCGCCAAACTGCTCCTAAAAATATTTAGCATAGTCTTGGCTCGAGGTAAATGTTCTATAAATGTCAGCTGGTATAGCTTGGCCAAGTTACAGCTTGTTGATAATTCCTCAACAAATATTTAGTGAGTACCTACAATGTTCCAGATGCTTCGAAGGGCTGGGATTAGAGCAGGAAATGTGATAGAAAGAGTCACAGGATAACTCTAGGGTGCGGTGGCACGGGAAGCGTCCTAGGGAGAAATCAAGGCCCCAAGAAAAGAGATTGGTAAGCTGGGCTGGGGAAGACGGGGTTTTGAAATTGTATTTTATTCATTTATTTGTATTTATTTATTTAATTTTTTTTTTAGAGACCGGGTTTCACTATGTTGACCAGGATGGTCTCGATTATCTTGACCTCGTGATCTGCCCGTCTCAGAGGGGGAAAAAAAAGAGAGGGAAATGCATCGGGGCAGAGGGATCAGTCGTTGCCAAGGCTGGGAGGCAGAAGGCTGGAGCAGTGTAAGGGAGAGTGGTAGGCAGGTAGGCAGGGTTGTCACAGAGCTGATGGGCCATATCAGGTAGGGCCATGAAGACTTTACTTCTCCCCTGAGTGAGATGGATCTATGGATGTGAACTGATAGGGGTATTCATGGGCTCCTTGGCACAAGGGAAGGAGGGGCTGAGAGACCAGGGAGGAGGCTGCTGGGCTGGTCCAGGCAAGAGGTAACAGTGGACAGGACCAGGTGGAGTGAGGAGAGATCAGATTTGGAATTATTGTGATCAGCAGACAGCTCTTATCAGGAGTGTGAGGGAAAGAGGAGGCCCAGAGGACTCCCCTGTTTTTGCAACAGGAAGGCAATGGTGAGCCATGGCAGGGTTTTGTCTTAGCATCAAGACACGCCAGCCCTTGGCCGGCCACAGTGGCTCATGCCAGTAATCCCAGCACTTTGGGAGGCAAAGGTGGGTAGCTCACCTGAGGTCAGGAGTTTGAGACCAGGCTGGCCAACATGGTGAAACCCTGTCTATACTAAAAATACAAAAATTAGTCTGGCATGGTGGTGTGTACCTGTATTCCGAGCTACTGGGGAAGCTGAGGCAGGAGAATTGCTGGAACCCAGAAGGCAGGAGGTTGCAGTGAGCCGAGATTGCA
>NW_016107621.1:1662061-1663698 GCF_001604975.1 Cebus imitator
AAAAAAAAAAAAAAAAAAAAAAAAGTTATTTTAAAAAATAAAAATAAATTAATTAATTAAAAAAAGTCCAGGCTAACCCTGCCCCGTGTCCGCCTCCAGCCTTCCTGCTCTGGGACCCCAGCAAGGTGCCCCCACGACTGCAGGCCGTGACCGATGACCACATCCGGATGCACAAGGTGCTGCAGGAGTCAGGCCTGAAGTATGTGGCTGTGATGCCGCCACACATAGGTAAGCAGGGCAGGGACCCAGTGGCACCCACGCCATCTGCCTGTTCCCTTCTGCCCTCTGGAGATCCACAAGGCCTTCCCTGACTCCCCTAACATTGCAAACCTTCCTATGATATTGCGGCATATATGTTTGGTCTTTGACCCTGTTTCCTGATATACAACTCCTAAAATCCTTGGAATCTCCAAAATGATAAATGTCTTTTTCTATGCTAATGAGCTGACTGATAGCTGGCAGCCCCCAGGCAGAAAGACCAAGGCTGGATTAGAGGGTTGGGACTTTCAGCTCTGGGGAGTGGTGAGGGATTGAAGGCTGAGGGGATTACCACTGGCTAATGGATTAATCCATTATGTCTATGGATTCTGTGCCTCAACCTCCTAAATAGCTGGGATTACAGGTATGTAGCAGCACACCCAACCAAGGCTTACATTTGTAATGTGGGAGATAGAGATTAGATAGATGATAGATAGACAGATAGACAGATAGACAGATAGATAGACAGATAGATAGATAGATAGACTGACCGACCGGGTGTGGTGGCTCACACCTGTAATCCCATCATGGAAGGATCTCTTCAGCCTAGGCATTTGAGACCAGCCTGGGCAACATAGACCAATCTCTACAAAAAAAAAAAAAATTAGCTGGGCATGGTGGCGCACACCTGTGGTCCTAGCTACTGGGAGGCTGGTGGCAGAAGGATAGCTTGAGCCCAGGAGATGAAGGCTGCAGTGATCTGTGATGGAGCCACTGCACTGCAGGCTGCACAACAGAGTGAGACACTGACTAAAAAAAAGGAAGGCCGGGCATGGTGTCTCACCCCTGTAATCCCAGCACTTTGGGAAGCAGAGGCCGGCAGATGACGAGGTTTGGGAAGCAGAGGCCGGCAGATGATGAGGTCAGGAGATTGAGACCATCTTCACTAACACAGTGAAACCCGATCTCTACTGAAAATACAAAAAGTTAGCCGGGCGTGGTGGCATGCACCTGTAATCCTAGCTAATAGGGAGGCCGAGGCAGGAGAATCGCTTGAACTCAGGGGGTGGAGGTTGCAGTGAGCTGAGATGACGCCACTGCACTCCAGCCTGGGTGACAGAGTGAGACTCCGTTTAAAAATAAAAGAGACAAGAAAAGATAGATATTAATATTGGGTAGTGATTAGTTGTATGAATAAATACTAAAGTTCAGTAAAGGGAGTGATGGAGTGCTGTTTTTTTAGCTCTCTAAGGAGATAGCTTTCTGCAGTGAGGGAGCAAGGCAAGTGAGTATCTGGAGAAAGGAGGATCTGGGGTGACAGGACAGCAGTGCAAAGGCCCTGAGGCCACCACTGGCATCTCCTCCACATTTGCCTGCCCCCTAGAAGAGCAAATCTGCTTTGCCCTCTGCCTTCTGAGGACCCTGACGGGAAGAGGTCT
>NW_016107621.1:1664348-1665981 GCF_001604975.1 Cebus imitator
TGTCACTCAGGCTGGAGTGTAATGGTGCAATCTCAGCTCACTACAGCCTCCACCTCCCAGGTTTAAGCAATTCTCCTGCCTCAGCCTCCCAAGTAGCTGGGATTACAGCACCCACCATCATGCCCAGCTAATTTTTGTAGTTTTTTTTTCAAGACAGAGTTTCACTCCTGTTGCTCAGGCTGGAGTGCAATGGTGCGATCTCAGCTCACCACAACCTCCACCTCCCAGGTTCAAGTGATTCTCCTGCCTCAGCCTCCTGAGTAGCTGGGATTACAGGCATGCGCCACCACGCATGGCTAATTTTATATTTTCAGTAGAGATGGGGTTTCTCCATGTTGGTCAAGCTGGTCTCTAACTCCCAACCTCAGGTGATCCACCTGCCTCAGCCTCCCAAAGTGCTGGAATTAACACGCATGAGCCACTGTGCCTGGCCCTAATTTATGTATTTTTATAGAGACAGGTTTCACCATGTTTGTCAGACTGGTCTAGAACTCCTGACCTCAGGTGATCCGCCTGTCTCAACCTCCCAAAGTGCTGGGATTACAAGCGTGAGCCACCATACCAGGACACATGGTCCTTCTTGACCTCCCAGTTTTAAAGTTAATACTCAGAGGCTGGGAGTGCTGGCTCATGCCTATAATCTCAGCACTTTGGGAGGCCAAGGAGCGTGGATTGGTTAAGACCAGGAGTTTGAGGGCAACCTGGCCAACATGACAAAACCCAGACCTACTAAAAATACAAAAGAATTAGCTAGGTGTCGTGGCGTACTCCTGTAATCCCAGCTATTTGGGAGCCTGAGGTAGGGGAATCGCTTGAACCAGAGAGCTGGAGGCTTCAGTGAGCTGAAATGGCGCCACAGCACTCCAGCCTGGACAACAAAGCAAGGCTCGGTCTCAAAAAAAAAAAAAAAGTAAATAGAGATCAGGCCTGAGAATTATTTAACACAGAGTAATATTTTGAAGGATTTTTCTTCTAAGTGGCTTTTTGTTGTTGTTTGTTTTGGCGGGGTGGGGGGGGGGAGAGGTGTGAAAACTTTCAAACCTCCAGAGAAGTTGAAAGCATTAAAGGTTTATGAATACACATAAGCCCTTGATTTAGGTTCAGTGGTTAGCATTTTGTCCTGTTCTCTCTCTCTCTCTTTCTCTACCCCCTCTCTGTGAATACATAGAAAATTTTACTGAGTATATTATGTAAAAATATATGCATATATATTTGGCTTACTCACTTGAGAGGAATTGCCACATTGTCACACTCCATTCCTAAATACCTCAACAGGCATCTCCCAAAAGGAAGATATTTGCACACAAAACATTATCACACCTAAGGGAAGTGACATTTACTCTGTCATACCATTTAGCATCCACTCTATAGTCAAATTTCCCCAATTGTCGGGCCAGCGAGGTGGCTCACATCTGGAATCCCAGCACTTAGCAGACTGAGGCGGGCAGATCACTTGAGGGAAGGAGTTCGAGACCAGTCCGGCCAACATGGTGAGACCCCTCCCGACCCCCGTCTCTATGAAAAATATGAACATGGCCGGGCGCGGTGGCTCAAGCCTGTAATCCCAGCACTGTGGGAGGCCGAGGCGGGTGGATCACGAGGTCAAGAGATCGAGACCATCCTGGTCAACATG
>NW_016107621.1:1669470-1683964 GCF_001604975.1 Cebus imitator
GTATTGTATTCTTCAGTTCCATTAATTCACTTATATTCCTCTCTAGATTGTCTATTCTCCTTAGGATTTCGTCAAATCTTTTTTCAAGGTTCTTAGTTTCTTTACATTGGGCTAGAACATGTTCTTTTAACTCACAGAAGTTTCTTATTATCCACCTTCTGAAGCCTAAATCTGTTAATGGAACACACTCATTCTCCATCAGGCCTTGTTCCCTTGTTGATGAGGAACTATGATCCCCTGTAGATGGAGAGGCACTCTGATTTTGGGTATTCTCAGCCCTTTTACGCTGGTTTCTTCCCATCATTGTAAATTTATCCACCTGTCGTCTTTGTAATTACCGACTTTCAAATTATGTCTCTGAGTGGACGCCCAACTTGTTGATTCCCGGCGCTGAAATCTGAGCAACCCACTGCGCCGGCTAAAAAAGTGGCATTAAGATTCTTGGTGCTTTTCTGCTCGGGAATCTCTGGTCTGGCTTCCCTCTTGAGTCCCTTTTCCAATCAGCTGAATGGGTGACTCTGCCTTCCTGGAGCTCCAAACGTTGACCAAAAGGGGAGCCAGTCCCATTTACTCTGCAGTGAGAACCACCGCGCGGGCCACAAGAGTCGCGCTGGTGACCCATGGGGCTCCTCCACTGGGAATCTCCTGGTCCGTGAGCAACAAAAATTCATCTGAAAGTGTGGCGTCCTCTCATTCTCTGCGCTTTCACTGGGAGCTACAATCCCGAGCTGCTTGCTAGTGATCAGCCATCTTGGATCTCTCTCTGCCAGGTGACTTTAAATGGCCCACATTCTGGATTTTTCTAGCTATCTTGCCACAAATTCAGAATAAACATGTTGGGCAGGAATGCCACATGGGTGAGGGTATGTG
Source organism: Cebus imitator (assembly GCF_001604975.1). Taxonomy (NCBI): domain Eukaryota; kingdom Metazoa; phylum Chordata; class Mammalia; order Primates; family Cebidae; genus Cebus; species Cebus imitator. The sequence goes on from NW_016107621.1 coordinate 1,670,341, forward strand.
TTCCTGGGATTACCAGCATAAGCCACCGCTCCTGGCCACATGGTCCTTCTTGATCTCCCAAGTTTAAAGTTAATACTCAGAGGCTGGGTGTGGTGGCTCATGCCTATAATCTCAGCACTTTGGGAGGCTGAGGAGGGTGGATTGCTTAAGACCAAAAGTTTGAGACTACCCTGGCCAACATGGCAAAACCCTGTCTCTACTAAAAATACAAAAAAAAAAAAATTAGCCAGGCATGGTGGCGTGTACCTGTAATTCCAGTTCCTCAGGAGGCTGAGGTAGGAGAATCACTGAACCTGGGAGCTGGAGAGACATGGTCTCCCTCATCAGGCTGGAATGCAGTGGCACAATCTTGGCTCACTGCAACCTCCACCTCCCGGGTTCAAGTGATTCTCCTGCCTCAGTTGCCCAAGTGGCTGGGACTACAGGCATAAGCCACCACACCCAGCTAATTTTTGCATTTTTTGTAGAGATGTGGTTTTGCCATGTTGGCTGGTCTTGAGCTGATGAGCTCAAGTGATCCTCCCACCTTGGCCTCCCAAAGTGCTGAGATTACAGGCGTGAGGCACCGTGCCCAGCCAGGGTAGGGGGTTCCTGTCTGCTTTGTCCCTTGCTGGGTGCCCAGCCCCTGGCCACATAATAGGTAATCAATAAAGATTTCTCAAATGAATAAAGCAAAGGGTACAGATGAGCACCTGCACATGGGAAGTCCATTCTTGGCTGCCACGCCACCAGGCTGGACACACAGTAGGCACCCTGGGAAGGTCTTTCTGGGGTCGAATTTTGCAGGAGGGGAAAGATGTCTGCTTCACCCAGCCCCTGTCTTATTACTTCACAGGAGACCAGCCGCTAACTGGGGCGTACACGGTGACCCTGGATGGACGAGGGCCCTCGAGGGTCATCTCCAAACATGACCTGGGCCACTTCATGCTGCACTGCCTCACCACCGATGAGTACGACGGCCACAGCACCTACCCCTCCCACCAGTACCAGTAGCGCTCAGTCCCCGTCTGGGAGGGTGGCATTCTGGGACATGAGGAGCAAAGGAAGGAGGCAATAAATGTTGAGCCAAGAGCTTCAAATTATTCTAGAGAACCCAGCTCTGTGACTCCTCCTCTCTCTGCCTCTGTCTGAGTATTTCGGTGTGTCTGCCTGCCTATGTGTAAGATTTTCATTCATTTATTCTGCAGCAGTTTATTGAGTCTGGCCAGGTGTGGTGGCTCATGCCTGGAATCCCAGGACTTTGGGAGGCCGAGGCGGGTGGGCCACTTGAGGTCAGAAGTTCAAGACCAGCCTGGCCAACATGGTGAAACCCCGTCTCTACTAAAAATACAAAAATTAGCCAAGCGTGGTGGTGGGCACCTATAATCCCAGCTACTGGGGAGGCTGAGGCAGGAGAATTGCTTGAATCCAGGAGGCGGAGGTTGCAGTGAGCCAAGACCACACCATCGCACTTCAGCCTGGGTAACAGAGGGAGACTTAGTCTCAAAAAAAAAAAGAAAAAAAAAATTAGCCAGGTGTGATGACATGTACCTGTAATCCCAGCTACTTGGGAGGCTGAGGCAGGAGAAGTGCTTGAACCCAGGAGGTGGAGGTTGCAGTGAGCCAAGATCAGGCCACTGCACTCCAGGCTGGGTGACAGAGCAAGACTCAATCTCAAAAAAATAATAATAACTTAGCTGGGCATGGCGGTGTGTACCTGTCATTCCAGATACTCAGGAGGCTGAGGTGAGAAGATGGCTTGAAGCCAGGAGTCCAGATTGGGCAACATAGCAAGACCCTATTTCTACAAAATTATTTTTAAAAACTTAGCTGGGCATGGTGGTGTGCACCTGTAGTCCCAGATACTCAGGAGGCTATGATGGAAGGTTAGCTTGAGGCTACGAGGTCAAGGCTAGCCACTGCACTCCAACTATAGGACAGATCAAGACCCTGTCTCTGAAAATAAAAAACGTTTGTGCTTTATTTTGAGGATTTACGCAAGGAGTGGAGCACCAGAGAGGTAAGGGTGTTGGGGGGACAGTTGGGTGTGGGTTTTATGAAGCTTCTTTGGTTACTCTGTGAAGGCGGATGGGAAGTGCACAGGAATGGAGGCTGAGAGCCCAGGGGGAGTTCGAGTTGGAGCCTGAGCTGTGAGGAGGCAGGGAGAGAGAGGGTGGAGGGAATGCCTGGGAGTCTGAGTGGACAGTTGTTGAGGGGTGGAGGGGAGGCATCAGAAAAAGGCTCAGGGCTGTAACCTGGGGACAGAATTACAGTAGCACTTTGGGGAGGGAGGCTGAGGCTGCAGTGAGCCAAGGTACGCCACTGCACTCCAGCAGACACGACAGAGTGGGACCCCCCCTCTCAAAAACAAAAACCCAAATGCAGTAGGGCTTTCCTGAGTTGGGGACCCTACAGGAGGAGCAAGTTTGGGAGGAGGAAGGGGAAGAATTGCTCCTTCCTAATTATGTCCTGTTTTTGGAATCTACTGTCCCTTTCTTTTGTTTCCAGGGACACCTCCCCCAGGCCTGGGTGAGCTGAGACGCTTTTTTCTCCCTACCTCTAACCCACACCACCCACCTACCTATACCCCTCCCCCTCATCCTCCCAGAAAGCCTTTCATCTTACATTGCAAACTGCAGAATGACTTGGTTGACAAACTCCAACCAGCAAGAACTGGTCTGAGGAGCCTTAAACCTCCCTTCCCAGAGGTAGCCTGGAGAAAACTGCCTTCTCCCCTTAGGGAAACTCGTGGTAGGGGTAGGGCACTAGCAGTGTTTTCTTTCTGCCTTATTTCTCTTTCTGTCACATCGCTGAGCATTTAGCAAACTTTCACTGGGACCGGCTATGTGCCCAGCCCGGTGCTAGGTGCTCCTGCAGACCAAGCGGTGGTTGACAGAGATATCCCTGGCACCTGCCCTTGGGAGGCTCCTCAGTTCAGACAGTGACTGACAGTCCAGGACTAGGATGGTGGCACAGGAGGCCATGAGATCCTAAAATGGATCCTGACCCAACCTGGACTGCCAGGGAGGGCTTCTGAGAGGAGGAAACCTTTGAGATGAGTTCTGATAAGAAGCAACCTGGGAACTGAGGGTATATCTTCAGGATGGAGAAACAAGTTTAAATATCCAGAGGCCTTCGGGTGGCTCATGCCTGTAATTTCAACACTTTGGGAGGCTGAGGCGAGAGGACTGCTTGAGGCCAGGAGTTCAAGTCAACCTGGGCAACACAGGAAACGTGTGTGTGTATTTTTTTTTTTTTTTTTTTGATGGAGTTTCACTCTTGTTGCCCAGGCTGGAGTGCAATGGTGCAATCTCAGCTGACCACAGTCTCTGCCTCCAGGGTTCAACTGATTCTTCTGCCTCAGCCTCCTGAGTAGCTGGGATTACAGGCATGTAGCATCACGCCTGGTTAATTTTGTATTTTTAGTAGAGATGGAGTTTCTCCATGTTGGTCAGGCTGGTCTCGAACTCGTGACCTCAGGTGATCCACAGGCCTCAGCCTCCCAAAAGCGCTGGGATTACAGGCATGAGCCACCGGGCCTGGCTCTTCTTTTTTTTTTTCTTTTTCTTTTTTTTTTGAGACAGAGTCTCGCTCTGTCACCCAGGCTGGAGGGCAGTGGTGTATTCTAGGCTCATTGCAACCTCCACTTCCCGGGTTCAAGCGATTCTTCTGCCTCAGCCTCCCAAGTGGCTAAGATTACAAGAGTGCGCCACCACGTCCAGCTAATTTTTGTATCTTTAGTAGAGACAGAGTTTCAACATTGTTGGTCCGTCTGGTCTCGAACTCCCGACCTCAGGTGATCCGCCCACCTCAGCCTCCCAAAGTGCTGGGATTACAGGCATTAGCCACCACGCCTGACAAAAAAAAAAAAAAAGTGTGTGTGTGTATATATATATATATATATAGATAATTAATAATAAAGATTTAGAAGCCTTTTGTTGTCATGTTTGAGAACTTATTACGTACCTGGCATTGTTGTAGACACTGGTTAAGGCAGGGAAGAAATCATGCAAAATCCTTCCGTTTTCGTGATGGGGGAAGGAGAGCTTGAAGCCGTTTTAGAAAAACGAAGTGACTCAGTGGGGCAGGATCGGAGAGAACCAGGAGAGCGCATCAGGCCAGGTCGTGAGGGGCTTTGTGGCAAAAGGAAGGAGCTTGAAGTTTGTCTTCAGGGCGGTAGGAAGCCATGAACAGAAGCGGAGGAGTCATCTTAATGGAGAGGGGAAGGAGAGAGGATGTCCCAGGAGGGACCACCAGAGGACGTGCTGAGAAAACCAGGGGATTAAGAAGTGGCAAAGGGGTAACATGAGCGGGGCGGGCAAGAGAAGGGCAGTAAGGGGGCGGGGCTCCGGTCGCCTAGGCAACGCGGGCCGCACCACACTATTGGCTGGTCTTTTGCTACGTCATCTCCCGCGCCCCAGCGTCCGCCCTCGGAACCCCCGGGGCACGGCTTCCTCAGGCTGCTAGACCCCGCCCTCCGGTACATCGGGGTGGGGAGGGACATGTCAGCCCCTCTGCTCCGTGGTGGGGTCCAGGCCTATCAAAAAGGGATTACAGGAAGCAGTGGTGACGATCTTGCAGCAAGGACAGTAGCTGAGTGGAAGGAAGCGGTTCTGCTGGCTCCGCCGCCCTCCACCCCCGAGGCGCTGCCCGCCCCCTGCCAGTAGCACTCCTTTAAATGGCTCAGGGCGCTAGGGAGGGGTAGGCGGGTCCGGCGTCTAAGGGCGGGGGCCGGTGGCTACGCCCAGCCAATCGACGTCCCGCGGCGGGCAGGTCTCCAGCCAATCGCGGCTCGGCTATGGGGCAGGAATGGGTGGGCCCGAAGCCAGACGGAGAGGCCCAGCCGCGGTGAGCGAGGCCCCAGCCCGTCACTGGTGGGTCCCGGCACTGGCTGGTCACGACGCTGCGGGCGTTCCTGAAGGTGGTTGGGGCGATCCTGGCAGCTGAGGTGAAGAGCGATCGCCTGACTTGGGAATCTACCTTGGGCCGGAGGAGGGAGAGGCGCGCCCCGGTGATTTGCGGAGGCGGGGTCTGGGTGAGACCCGGGGTGGGGGTATCAGATTCAGGGTGTTGATAGGGAGGGTCTGGGGACCCGAGACTGAGTTCGAGACCCCGGAGGGGAAGCAAGGTTGGGGCAGTATTTTCAAGTGGAGGGAGTTCGAAGTTGGGACGTGGGTCGTTTGAAGAAGCGAGAGAACAGAGGGGAGGAACTTTTGAGATGGGGAACCTGGAGATTCGATTCCACTTGGGTCTTCGGGACAGGATGAATTCGGGGCGTTATCGTGTTCTTGGAAAAGGTATGAGATTTGGGAGTGAGATCCGGAGCATTTGGAGAAGCGAGATAGAGTCAAGGATTCTTGGACTCCAAGACGCACTCGTGGGGGAAAGGGGATTGCCGGAAAGATTTCAATGTTGGGGTCTTGGAGCCGGACAGCGAGTTTGGAGGTGAAGTCCAGGGGCGTTTGAAAGTCAGGAGAATAGAAGTGGGAGGAAGTATCAAAATTAGGATACGTAGTCTCCCGAACTAGATCGTAGCATTGTAGTCTTTGAGCGATGTGTTCGGACTTGGGTCTCTGGACCCAAGGGCAGTTTGGGAGGAGAATCCCGGACTTAGAAGGAACGGAGGCACCAGGAGAAGGCAGATTTAGAGCCGCAGTCTGGGGTGGGGGAGGGGTGTTCCGGGTTTGGAGCTCGGACTCGCCGCCCGGGAGGCAACGGAGGGCGGGGCTTGGCGGGCGCCTGCAGCTGGACGTCCGGGTGCCCTTCCCCCACCCGCCCTTGCCCCTGTGCGCATGCCCTGAGGGAGGGCGGGGGAGTGGGTTCGTCCCCTGGAGGAGCGGAGCCCTCTGGGGATTGTGGTGCGTGCTCGACGTCAATTCGTGTACCTGGCGGCTGTTGGCCCCGGTTTCCCAGAAGACCTTGGGCCAAATTGGGGCGTTTCTGGATTCTCTAAGGACCCGTGAAGGGGCGGGGCCTTTGCAGCGCCGAGGTCTGATTGGGTGGGTCCCCTAGGGGCGGGGCTTGGTCTGAGCTGAGTTCAAGCAAGTTTTCCTATGGGGCGCTATTTGGGGGAAGCTGAAAGCACAGCAGCGGGAATGAGACAGACCCCTCTCCTACTCTTGGGAGAGCTCCCAGTCGGTTAAGAAAGAGGGAATAGACAGAAATTTCCTGACTGTAGAAGAATCTCAAAATACAGGTGCCCCAAAAGGGCTCCAGGAGGCTCGAATACAGTAGGCACTCGGTAAATCTGTTGGGTGAATAACTGGCAATTAACTCTTGATCGAGGCCTGGTGTGGTGGTAATCCCAGCTCCTCAGGAAACTGAGGCGAGGATCCCTTGAACTCCGAACTTGGAGACTGCGGTGAGCTATGATCGCTCAGCTGCACTCAGCCCCGGGTTAGACCCTGTCTCTAACAAAACAAACACAACTCTTGTTCATTAAGCAGTTCCTGTGTGATGGGCCCTATGCATACTTTTCATCTCCTTGACAGCGGTGGTAAGAAGTATTTTTTAAGGGCCACATTTTACAGATAAGGAAACTGAGGCCGTAAGAGGTAATTCACTCAGGTCACTTCCCACAATCACGCAGCTGAGCGGTTTCCAAGACAGAATTCAAATTTGGGGTTCCCGACTTCTAATCCAGGTCTCATTTGCTCCACACTTATCTTGCGTGCTCCATGTTTGAAGAAATGAGTATTGTGGAAGAACAGTTTTAAGGCACAGAGGAACTTGAGTTAGGATCCGTACTTTGCAGATGAGGAAATTCTCATGGATGTAAATGCACTACCCTTTGAGACCACAACAGGCAAGTAAGTAGGATTTAAATCTAGTTGTACTTAAGTCCAGATCTTATTTTCTTTTGTTTATTTATTTATTTATGAGACAGAGTTTCGCTTTTGTTGCCCAGGCTGGAGTACAATGATGCAATCATGGCTAACTACAACCTCTGGCTCCAGGGTTCAAACGATTCTCCTACCTCAGCCTCCTGAGTAGCTGGGATTACAGGCACGCGCCACCACGCCCAGCTAATGTTTTGTATTTTTAGTAGAGACGGGGTTTCACCATGCTGACCAGGATGGTCTCGATCTTTTGACCTCGTGATCCACCCGCCTCGGCCTCCCAAAGTGCTGGGATTACAGGCTTGAGCCACCGCGCCCGGCCTATTTTCTTGATCCTCTATGTACTCACCTCCTTAACCTTGTAGGGTTCAGACAGCCTTCATTTTATAGATGATTAAACTGAGATTCAGATGATTAAAAATCACCACCAATTCAATTGGCCTGAGAAGGTGGGATTTGAGCCAGCAGTACAGTGCCTGGTGTCTGACATGCTCCTATGCCCCTCTTCTCTCCACAGGGCATCATGGTGGGAGGCCTGAAGCGGAAACACTCTGATTTAGAAGAGGAGGAGGAGGAGGAGGAGAGGTGGGAGTGGAGTCCAGCAGGCCTTCGGAGCTACCAGCAAGCCCTGCTCCGCATCTCCCTAGACAAAGTCCAGCGCAGCCTGGGCCCCCGAGCACCCAGCCTCCGCAGGCATGTGCTCATCCACAACACCCTCCAGCAGCTGCAGGCCGCACTTCCCCTGGCTCCTGCCCCTGCCCTGCCCCCCGAGCCCCTCTTCCTGGGCGAGGAGGATTTCTCCCTGTCGGCCACCATTGGCTCTATCCTCAGGGAGCTGGAGACCTCCATGGATGAGACTGAGCCCCCTCAGAATCCAGTGGCTCCCTTGAGCCTCCAGAATGAAGTGCCACCCCAGCCTGATCCAGTCTTCTTAGAAGCTCTGAGCTCCCGGTACTTAGGGGACTCTGGCCTGGACGACTTCTTTCTGGACATTGACACATCTGTGGTGGAAAAGGAGCCTGCATGGGCCCCACCGGAGCCTCCTCACAATCTCTTCTGTGCCCCAGGTTCCTGGGAGTGGAATGAACTGGATCACATCATGGAAATCATCCTGGGATCCTAAAACTGTGATGCAGGGAATCCTTCCTGTGTCATCTTCAGGGGGGCTGGATCATTGAATGCAACTCTGGGTGTGTTTTTGTGGGGGCTCTAAGCACCGACTATGGCCTCCTTTCCTCCCATTTCAGGGTTCCACAAACTGTCTTGCGTGTGTGTGTGTGTGTCTGTGTCTGTGTCTGGTTACCCCGGCCTTCTGTGAAGGTGGGTCTTCTTGAATTAATTTATCTGTTCCAAATGCCTTAATGAGACTCTGTTCCTAGGAGTCTGATTTTCCACTTACACATTTCTTCCGCCTTTCCCACTCGTTCCCACTCCCCTGTGACCACTGGGGCCTCAGGGAAGATAAAGAAAGCTGGGCCTGTAGAAGAATGGCAGGGATGTGCCGCCATGACGCTGCAGAAACCCAGGCTCGGCTTCTTGCACCTTGAGGGGTGGGAGGGGCTGGTCTCCTCCCTCCAGGCTGAACCCCACTTCCTTGGCAGGACCCCAGTCTCTGTAGCCTCCTGATTTCAGAGCCTGGCCGGACCACGTGCAATAGGGTAGAAACCAAACTGCTCCATGCCACGTTATTTAAAAAGAAAGGCAGAATTTGTGGTGGCTTTTTTTTTTTATTGTTTGTAATTTTTTTAAATAAAAGTATTTTGGAAGGAGTGATGTTGTCTTAAGTTTCTAAACTTCACTGGGTCAGTGGGAGGGACCTAGTAAGTTCCTGAACATGTGCCCCACTTCCCTGCATAGTTGGGGCAAGTGTACCATTGTACCTGACATTTACTGAGTGCTTGTGGGCTAGGTACTCTAGTTCCCACTTGTAATCCTAGCACTCTGGGTGGCCAAAAGTGCTGGTATGGCGAAGCACCGCCTCTACAAAAAATACAAAAAAGTACCTTGGTACAGTGGCACACACCTGTAATCCCAGTTACTGAACTGGGGAGGCCAAGTTAGGAGGACCACCTGAGCCTGGGAGGTTGAGGCTGCAATAAGCCATGATCGCAACACTGCACTCCAGCCTCAGAAAAATGAGTGCTTATGGCCACTTTATTTGAATTAAGTCCTTTAATCTTCATAATTACATGGAAGTAGGTACTATTCCCACTTTTCATACAGGAGGAACCTGAAGTTCAGAGAGGCCAAGTCACATAATTCAGGGCCACACAGCTAGGAAGAGTAAGGACCAGGGAGCTAGGCTGAAACTAGGCCTCCAGAGCCTTGTCCTTCACTATTACAAATGTTACTGCTTAGACTCCAGCCCCGTGGGTGTGCACAGGAGGGAGAAACTGAGTTACATGGAGTATGTCACTGAATGGGCTGCTAAGGCCCAGAGGGACAAGAAATGCCCAAAGACCCATGTACTAAAAGACCTCTTCAGGACAGTTGGCTAGGAAGCAGAGCACAGATTAGAGTTACGGTGCTAACGCTTTTTTTTTTTTTTTTTTTTTTTTTTTTTTTAAAGGTTTTTTTTTTTTTTTTTTTTTTTTTTTTGAGACAGAGTCTCACTCTTGTCACCCAGGCTGGAGTGCAGTGGTGTAATCTCAGCTCATTGCAACCTCCGTCTCCTGGGTTCAAGCAATTCTTCTGCCTCAGCATCCTGAGTAGCTGGGATTACAGGCGTGTGCTGCCATGCCTGGCTAATGTTTGTGTTTTTAGTAGAGATGAGTTTTCACCATGTTGGCCAGGCTGGTCTCAAAATCCTGACTTCGTGATCTGCCTGCCTCAGCCTCCCAAAGTGCTGGAATTACAAGCGTGAGCCACTTCGCCTGGCCTGATTTTTTTTTTAAGTAGAGACGGTTTGACCATGTTGGTCAGGCTGGTCTCAAAACTTCTGACCTCAAATGACCCGCCTGCCTTGGCCTCCCAAAGTGCTGGGATTACAAGGCATGTGCCACTGTGCCTGGCCTGTGCTGATGCTTTATTTGGGAGGTGCAGGCCCAGGCTGCTGAGATACGGAAAAGGAGAAAGGAGGTGAAGGAAGCAATAATGTGATACCTACCTGTACTGGCTATGCGTTTACAGTGGTCTTTGAAGAGATGAAGCAAGTAAGCTTACACAGCATTAGGGACTTTTCCGGAGGGGTTGCAAGGAGGAACCACACCTGGGTCTAGTCCATGGGCAGAGAAAGGATGGGGATTTTGCTTGTGGTTTCTGGGTCAAAGCCAGATTACTCAACCTGAAAGGTGTCATTGTCAAAAAGTGAAGGGATAACCTGAATGGGGGTGCCAATCCAGAGAGAGAGGAATGAGGTGGCCCAGGGGATCTCTAGAAAGCAGACAGGTATGATGTTTGCTGTGGGCTTATAAAAAATAAAAACAAAGGCCAGGCATGGTGGCTTACCTGTAATCCCAGCATTTTGGGAGGCCGAGGTGGGGGGGATCACCTGAGGTCAGGAGTTCGAGACCAGCCTGGCCAACATGGAGAGACCCCAGCTCCATAAAAATAAATAAAAGGCAAGCCACCAGGTCTACATTGCAATATGATGGCAATTGAATCATGTCTTCCTCCTTGAAACCTCCAGTGCCGTTTTTTTTTTTCTTTTGAGACAGGGTCTGGCTCTGTTGACCCGGCTGGTCTCGAACTCCTGGAATCAAGCGATTCTCCTGTCTCAGCCTCCCAAAGTGATGGGATTACAGGCATGAGCCTCCACACCCAGCCTCCAGTGACTCCTTGTCACACTCAGAATAAAACCCCAACTCCACCAAGACCTAGAAGGACTGACTTACTCTCACTTTAGACAACTTTCTCAGTTCCATCTTCCACTCCGTCCTTCACTCAACTCCCTTGACCCCAGCTCCTTCTCACCCCAGGGCCTTTGCCCTTACTGTTAAATCTGCCCAGTTGACATTTTCCCCAATAGCTTCACCAATCCTAATACCTCCTTCTGAGAGAGGCCTTCCCTGCCCTTCCTAGCTCAACACATCCAGGTGGGTCACCACTCCACCACAACCTGTTTGATTTTCTTTTTTCTTTTTCTTTTCTTTTTTTTTTTTTTAGATGGAGTCTTGCTCTGTCACCCAGATTGGAGTGTGGTGGCATGATCTTGGCTCACTGCAGGCTCCACCTCCCGGTTCCAGCAATTCTCCTGCCTCAGACTTCTGAGTAGCTGGGATTACTGCTGCACACCACCACGTCTGGCTAATTTTTGTATTTTTAGAAGAGAGGGGGTTTCACCATGTTGGTCAGGCTGGTCTTAAACTCCCGACCTCAGGTGATCTGCCCGCCTTGGTCTCCAAAGTGCTTGGATTACAGGTGTGAGCCACCGTGCCCGGCCCCCTGATTTTCTTTTAGTAGCACCTACCCAATCTCGAGTTACTTATTTCCCAACTCTAGGTAGCCTCATACTCCTAGGAACTCTGGGATTTGTGTTGGTCTGTGCCTAGAACTATGCTTGGCACAAGTGCGCTCTCAAAAATTATTTGTTGTTGAAAAAATCAGCCAGGTGCAGTGTCTCATGCTTGTAATCCCAGCACTTTGGGAGGCTGAAGCACGAAGATTGCTTGTGTCCAGTTCAAGACCAGCTTGGGCAACATAGGGAGACCTCACCTCTACAAAAAATTAAAATTAGCTGGGCTGGTAGCATGCCCTTGTAGTCCCACTTACTCAGGAGGCTGAGGTGGGAGGATTGCTTGAGCTCAGGAGATAGAGGCTGCAGTGAGCAGAGAGAGCGCCACTGCACTCCAGCACTCCATCAGTGCGACAGAGTGAGATCCTGTCTCAAAAACAAAAAAATAGGGAAAAAAAAAAAAACTCTAGACTTAGCAATGGCTAACCTTCCCTCCCATCTCTCTGAACTCATCTCCCCTACATACCCTCACTCGTATACTCCCACCACAGCATTCTCTGCTGTTCCTCAAATACACCACACTCCAAACTGAAGATGTGGAGTAATACCTGCCTCACAGAGCAGTGTCAGGGGGAGCCTGAGGTACACCAGGGACTCCGATAATGGCTCAGGTTTACTGAGTGCCTGCTGTGGGCCTGGCACTCTTCAGCAGGAACATGAATAAAATAGGCAATCCCAGCTCTCATGAGGTGTAGCCATGGGGGAAGAGTGAAATACACAAGAAAAATAATGCCAGGCACAGCAGCACCTGGCGACTATCCCAGTAACGCAGGCGGCTGAGGCAGGAGGATCGTCGGAGACCAAGAATTCAAGACCAGCTTGGGCAACATAATAAGACCACATCTCTAAACTAATGGAAAAAAAAATTAGCTGGGCACACTAGTCCCAGCTATTCAGAAGACTTGGGTGGGAGGATCCCTTGAGCCCAGGAGTTGAGGTTACAGTGAGCTGTGATCGCAGCACTGCACTGCAGCCTAAGTGACAGAGTGAGACTGATAAAACAAACAAATAAATAAAAAAAGGCCGGTCGTGGTGCCTCATGCCTGTAATCCCAGCACTTTGAGAGGCTGAGGCAGGTGGATCACCTGAGGTCAGGAGTTCAACACCAGCGTGGCCAACACAGTGAAACCCCATCTCTACTAAAAATGCAAAAAATTAGCTGGGTGTGATGGCAGGCTACTCAGGAGGCTGAGGCAGAAGAATGGCTTGAACCTGGGAAGTGGAGGTGACAGTGGGCCAAAATCACACCATTGCACTCCAGCGTGGGAAACAAGAGCAAGACTCTCTCAAAAATAAATACATAAATAAATACATAAATAAATAAGGCCGGGTGCTGGGCTCATGCCTGTAATCCCAACACTTTGGGAGGCCAAGGTAGGTGGATTATTTGAGGTCAGGTGTTCAAGACCAGCCTGGCCAACATGGTGAAACCCAATCTGTACTGGAAATAGAAAAATTAGCCAGGCTGGGTGCAGTGGCTCACCCCTGTAATCCCAGCACTTTGGGAGCCTGAGGCAGGTGGATCACCTGAGGTCAGGAGATTGCAACCGGCCTGACCAACATGGAGAAACCCTGTCTCTACTAAAAACACAAAATTAGCGGGCCATGGTGGCACACGCCTGCAATCCTAGCTAGCTGGGAGGCTGAGGCAGGAGAATTGCTTCAACCTGGGAGGTGAAGGTTGTGGTGAGGCAAGATGGGGCCACTGCACTCCAGCCTGGGCAGCAAGAGTGAAACTCTGGCTCAAAAAAAAAAAAAGAAGTGAAAATGTTTAAGCCTGCCAGGTAGTGATAAACGCTGTGGGGGAGGGGGGAAGCAGGCCAGTAAGGAGGTTGGGGTTGCTATTTAGATAGCACGGCGAGATAGGGCCTCAGTGATAAGGTGACATTTGGGTAAATCCTGAAGAAGCCCCAGGAGAGGTGGCTCCCCGTGTAGTCCCAGCACTTTGGGAGGCCACAGCGGGTGGATTTCAGTTCATGACTCTGAGGCCAGCCTGACCAACATGGTGAAACCCCATCTCTACTACAAAGTACACAAACTGGACGGCCGCGGTGGCTCCCGCCTGTAATCCCAGCACTTTAGGAGGCAGAGGTGGGCGGATCACCTGAGGTCAGGAGTTCGACAGCAGCCTGGCCAACAGGGCGAAAACCCGACTCTACTAAAAATACAAAAATTAGCCGGGCGTGGTGGCGCATGCCTATAATCCTAGCTACTCCGGAGACTGAGGAGAATCGCTTGAACCCGGGAGGCAGAGGTTTCGGGAAGCAGAGATCGCGCCACTGCACTCCAGCCTGGACAACCAGAGCAAAACTCCTTCTTAAAAAAAAAAGAAAGATCTCAAGATGAGCTCATC
>NW_016107621.1:1684115-1688371 GCF_001604975.1 Cebus imitator
AAAAATACAAAAATTAGTTGGGCATGGTTGTGGGCACCCGTAATCCCAGCTACTCCGGAGGCTGAGGCAGAAGTATCGCTCGAACCCGAGAGGCAGAAGCTGCAGTGGGCCGAGATCTGGGCATTGCACTCCAGACCGAAACTCCGTCTCAAAAACAAACAAACAAAAAAGTGAGCCGCCGCCCGCCCCTCCCCCTCCCCCGCAGCTCTCTACCTGCCCTGCAGATAACTTAGGGAAGGGGAGTCGCGCAGTTCCCTGGCACCGCGATGGGGCCGGTGAGGAGCGCCCCTTTCCAGATGCAAAAACTGAGGCTCCGAGAGGCTCGGCTCCTTCCCTGACACCGCATTTGTTAAAAAGAACTGGCCGCAGAAGTGGAAAGGCTGGCCCTGCAGAAGGAACCGGGTCCCCGAGGGCAGAGTACCCGTTCCCCAACCTGCCCTCCTCTGCGGCGGGGGATGGGCCCGCGGCCGGCCCTGGGCGTGGCAGGAAGGCCGGGTGCTTCCCCGCTGCCCACCCTCCGCCCTGGGCCGGCCGGGGTACCGGGGAGGTGGCGGCGGCCTGGAGCCGGCCTGGCGCCTCCTCCCTCCCCAGAGGCCGGACGGGGCGGGCCGCGCCTCCCCCTCCCCCCGCGCCGCCCCAGCGGGCGGAGGCTTCTCCCCAGGCCTGCCGGGCCCCGTGGCGTCGCTGATGGTTTCATTTCCCCAGGCCCGGCCTCTCTTCTTCTCCCTTCCCCCAGCCTTTGAATTCCTGGCTCCTTCTCCATTTTCTGGTCCCAGCTCCAATGTCAGCTCCTCGAGGAATCTCTCTCTAGGACCACCCTGGTTCCAGGCGATTGTCCCGTCTTATTTTGTTTTCTTCAAGTCACTGAACGGAAAGGGAAATTATTTTTCTCATCGATTCATCTTCCAGGGCCTTCTGATCCCATTCGGAGTGAAAAACAAAGGTCCATGGAGCAGACTAAAAGCCTCACTGCTTGGACCTCCTTCCCGGCAGCTCCTCCCCGAGTCCAGCTGCCCTGGCCCAGCCTCCTGACAGGCAGCACCTCAGGGCCTTTGCACTGGCTCTCTCCTCTGTCTGGAACGCCCTTCCTCTAGTTTTCCTACCTCTCTCATTTGTGTTTTCGTTTGTTTTTTTGAGACAGAGTCTTTCTCTGGCGCCCAGGTTGGAGTGCAGTGGGGCGATGACAGCTCACTGCAGGTTCAAACTCCAGGGTCGAGTGATCCCCCTACTTCAGCCTCCCAAGTAGCTGGAACTACAGGCACCCCCCGGCTAATTTTCTTCTTCTTCTTCTTTTGAGGTGGAGTCTCGCTCTGTCGTCCAGGCTGGAGCACAGTGGCACGATCTCAGCTCACTGCAACTTCCGCCTCCCGGGTTCAAGCAATTCTCCTGTCTCAGCCTCCGGAGTAGCTGGGATTACAGGTGCCCACCACCTCACCCGGCTAATTTTTGTATTCTTAGTAGAGACGGGGTTTCACTATATTGGTCAGGGTGGCCGCAAACTCCTGACCTCAGGCGATCCGCCCTCCTCGGCCTCCCAAAGTGCTGGGATTACAGGCTTGAGCCACCACACCCAGGCAGTCTTTAAAAAAAATTTTTTTTTTTGAAACGGATTTTTGCTCTTGTTGTCCAGGCTGGAGTGCAATGGGGTGATCTCGGCTCACTGCAACCTCTGCCTCTCCGGTTCATGTGATTCTCCTACCTCAGACACCTGAGTAGCTGGGATTACAGGCAGGCACGACCACGCCCGGCTAACTTTGTATTTTTAGTAGAGATGGAGTTTCTCCACGTTGATCAGGCTGGTCTCAGGTGATCCGCCCACCTCAGTCTCCCAAAGTGCTGGGATTACAGGCCTGAGCAGCTGCTGCCGGCCTTAAAATTTTTTATTTGTAGAAGCAAAGTCTCCTTGTGTTGCCCTAGCTGGTCTTGAACTCCTGGCTCAAGTGATCCTCCTGCCTCTGTCTCCCAAAGTTCTGGGATTACAGGAGTGAGCCAACTGGCCGGTCTACTTCCTTTGTTTCATCAGGTCTCTGCTGAATTGTCACCTCTTCAGACATAACACATCCCCCTCCCAAAGCTGCATATCCCTCGGCTCACTGCAACCTCCATCTCCTGGATTCAAGCAATTCTGCCTCAGACTCTCAAGCGCAGCTAATTTTTGTATTTTTAGTAGAGATGGGGGCTTCTCCATGTTGGCCAGACTGGTCTCAAACTCCTCACCTCAAGGATCTGCCTGCCTGCCTTGCCCTGTCACAGTGTTGAGCCACTGCGCCTGGCCTGCTTTTTCCTTTTCCTTTCCTTTGCACCTATCTGCTCCTCAGGTACTAGGTAATTTATTTGTTTCTTGTTCATCTGCTCCCATAAGACATTTTCTTTTGTTGTTGTTGTTGTTTGTTTTGTTTTGTTTGAGATGGAATCTCGTTCTGTTTCCCAGGCTGGAGTGCAGTGGCGTGATCTTGGCTCACTGCAACCTCCGCCTCCCGAATTCAAGCAATTCTTTTCCTCAGCCTCCAGATTATAGGCACCCACCACCACGCCTGTCTAATTTTTTGTATTTTTTTTTTTTTTTTTTAGTAGAGACGCGGTTTCACCATGTTGTTCAGGCTGATCTTGAATTACTGACCTCGTGATCTACCCACCTCAGCCTCCCCAAAGTGTTGGGATTACAGGTGTGAGCCATTGTGCCTGACCAGAGATTTTCCTCTATAGTTTAACTACCCTTTCTTCAGTGCCTGTAACAGCATCTGGCACTCAAAAGGGAGTCAGACATGAATGTTTGCAAATCAATGAATGCATTTGTGTTCATATATATTTTCTCTCTCTGCCTCCTACCCTGATCCATGAGAGGGGAGACTCTGTGAGGTTCTATATCCTCACCATGTACAATAACCGCCACTACATGGTAGGTACTTAATCAATGAATCAATGATTACTCTGAGTTTTTCTGTTTTATTTTGTTTTTTTCTTTCTTTTTTCTTTTTGAGATGGAGTTTCACTCTTGTTACCCAGGCTGGAGTGCAATGGCGCGATCTCGGCTCACCACAACCTCCGCCTCCAGGGTTCAGGCAATTCTCCTGCTTCAGCATCCCGAGTAGCTGGGATTACAGGCACACGCCACCATGCCCAGCTAATGTTTTGTATTTTTGGTAGAGACGGGGTTTCACCATGTTGACCAGGATGGTCTCGATCTCTTGACCTCGTGATCCACCCTCCTCGGCCTCCCAAAGTGCTGGGATTACAGGCTTCAGCCACCGTACCCAGCTTTCCTTTCTTTTTTTACAGAGTCTTGCTCTGTCTCCCAGGATGGAGTGCAGCAGCCTGATCCTGGCTCACTGCAACCCCTGCCTCCCAGGTTCAAGTAATCCTCCCACCTTAGCCTCCCAAGTAGCTGGAACAAAAGGCATGAGCTAATGCTCTGGGCCTTTTCCTTGTCCTTCAGTGTATGACCTGGAGTAAGCCACTGGGAGATTCCAGGTCCAAGCCTCACTTTTGCCAACGATAAAAAATTCTGGAGGATTCTGGAGGGCAGAAGATGTGAATCTGCCTAGCAGGGGCCTAGTTCTCATTGGCATCTTACCTTCATTTTATTATAAAAAGTTCAAGCACATAGAAAAGATGGGGGCGGGGGGAAGTATTCTGAGCATCTGAAATACTCTCTCATCTAGATTTAATTGATAGTTATTGGCCAGGAAACAACTGTAACCCCAGTACTTTGGGAGGCCCAGGCAGGAGGATCACTTGAGTCTAGGAGTTCAAGATCAACCTGGACAACTTAGTGAGATCTTATCACAACAAAAAAATTTAAGAGTTAGCCAGGTGTGGGCTGGCTGTGGTGGCTCATGCCTGTAATTCCAGCACTTTGGGAGGCTGAGGCAGGTGAATCACGAGGTCAGGAGTTTGAGACCAGCCTGGCCAACATAGGGAAACCCTGTTTCTACTAAAAATACAAAAAGTTAGCCAGGCCTGGTGGCAGGCACCTGTAATCCCAGCTACTCAGGAAGCTGAGGCAGAGGATTGCTTGAACCAGGAGGCAGAGGTTACAGTGAGCTGAGATGGCGCCACTGCACTCCAGCATGGGCAACAGAGTGAGTCTCTGTCTCAAACAAAAAAAGAAGAATTAGCCAGCATGGTAACATGTGCCTGTGGTCCCAGCTCCTCGCCAGGCTGAGGTAGGAGAATTCCTTGAGCCCAGGAGGTCAAGGCTGCAGTGAGCCATGTTCATGCAACTGCACTCTAGTCTGGGTGACAGAACAAGACCT
>NW_016107621.1:1689772-1691523 GCF_001604975.1 Cebus imitator
AAAAAAAAAAAAAAAAAAAGGAATAAGGGCATTCACCTACAAGCCCCAAAAATACTATTTCACTTCTAATAGAATCAAGAATTCCACAGTAACAACTAATATCCAGTCTATATTAAAATCTCTTCAGCTGATCCAAGAATATCCTTTATAGTTGCTTTCTTTTCTCCAAAATCAGGATCCAGTGAAGGATCACATGCTAATTTGGTTGTAATGAAGAAATTACATACTATATTTTATTCTGGGATATTCCCCCACCTGAATCCTTTTCTTGTGTGTGTGAGACACAGTCTCACTCTGTCATCCAGGCTGGAGTGCAGTGGCGCAATCTTGGCTGACTGCAACCTCTGCCTCCCGGGTTCAAGTGGTTCTCCTGCCTCAACCTCCTGAGTAGCTGGGATTACAGGCATGCGCCACCAGGCCCAGCTGATTTATTTTGTAGTTTTAGTAGAGATGGGGTTTCGCCATGTTGGCCAGGCTGGTCTCAAACTCTTGACCTCAGGTGATCCATCCGCCTTGGCTTCCCAAAGTGCTGGGATTATAGGCGTGAGCCACCACACTCAGCCCCAAACCATTTTTTATCTTTTCTTGACACTGAATTTCTGGCAAAATAGCCAAGTCGTGCTGTAGAGTGTCCCACATTCTGGATTTGTCTGACTGTGTTTAATTTGTTCCTCTCTATTGCCAATAAACTGAAGGTTGGATCTAAAGGCCTGGGGAGATTCTGCTTATGCATTGAACTGGGAGACTCCACAGGGTATGTCCTGATTCTTATTAATGTACTTCCTAATTCTAATGCATGATGGTAGGTGGCACCCACTGTCAGGATGTCCGGACATTGGTAATGCAGAATTTCATTACATGATTAAGATTATGAAGGCTGCATCATAAAAGGATTTCGTCCTTTGCAGTTAGCAAATAACCTTTGAGATGATGCTTTAGAGGCTGTCAGGATCCTACCTTTAGGCTGTATGCTGTGGCCCATGCTTATAATCCTGGCACTTTGGGAGGCCAAGGTGGGGAACTGGAACCCAGGAGTTTTTTGCTTTTTTTGTTTTTAAGGCAGAGTCTCGCTCTGTCACCCAGGTTGGAGTGCCGTGGCAAAATCTCAGCTCACTGCAACCTGTGCCTCCCAGGTTCAATCAGTTCTCCTGCCTCAGCCTCCCGAGTAGCTGGGATTACAGGTGTGTGCCACCAGGCCCAGCTAATTTTTGCATTTTTAGTAGAGATGGGGTTTCACCACGTTGGCCAGGCTGGTCACAAACTCCTGATCTAGTGTCTGCCCACCTCGGCCTCCCAAAGTGCTGGGATTACAGGTGTGAGCCACCGCATTCAGCCATGAAACAAGTATTCTACTCTGTCTACCTCTAGCCCTATCCTGCCTGTCTATCCACTTTGAACTAAGAACTCCTCTTATTCCAACAGCCATTACTACTGACAGAGAAACACATTGCTAACCAGGCATGGTGGCCTGCAGCTGTAGTCACAGCTACTTGGGGGTCTGAGGCAGGAGGATGGCTTGAACTGGGAAGTTGAGGCTGCAGTGAGCTGAGATGGTACCCCTGCACTCCAGCCTAGGTGACAAAGCGAGACCCTGTCTCAAAAATAAAATAAAATAAAAAGCTGGGCACGGCCGGGCGCGGTGGCTCACGCCTATAATCCCAGCACTTTGGGAGGCCAAGGCGGGTGGATCACGAGGTCAAGAGATCGAGACCATCCTGGTCAACATGGTGAAACCCCGTCTCTACTAAAAC
>NW_016107621.1:1691803-1694834 GCF_001604975.1 Cebus imitator
AAAAAAAAAAAGCTGGGCACAGTAGCTCACGCCTGTAATCCCAGCGCTCTAGGAGGCTGAGGCAGGAGGATCACCTGAGGTGAGGAGTTTGAGACCTGCCTGGTCAACATGGTGAAACCCCATCTCTACTGAAAATACCAAAATTAGTAGGGCGTGGTGGATCATGCCTGTAGTCCCAGCTACTTGGGAGGCTGTGGCAAGAGAATTGCTTGAACCTGGGAGGCGGAGGTTGCAGTGAACAGAGATCGTACCACTGCACTCCAGCTTGGGCAAGAGAATGAGAATCCGTCTCAAAAGAATAACAATAATAAAAAAACACGTTGCACCCCACTCTGAGGATTTTGCATGACACGTTGCACCCCACTCTGAGGATTTTGCATGAATTGTTTTATTTAATCCTCAAAACAATCCTCTAACTAGGCGCTATTTTCCCTCATTTTATTTCTTTTATTTTTTAAAAAATAGAGACGGGGTTTCACCATGTTGATCAGGCTCGTCTCAAATTCCTGACCTCCTAATCCGCCCACCTCGGCCTCCCAAAATGCTGGGATTACAGGCGTGAGCCACCGGTCCCGGCCTATTTTCCCTCATTTTGAAGGAGAAACAGACCGTAAAGGATTAAAACACTTGCCCCAGGTCACACAGCTGCTTAGGGAATAGAGCCCAGGATGTGACTCCGTTGATGTCTCACTCCCGTCTTTAACCACAATTAAGTCCAACTGTACAGCTTTGCCCGAGTCTGGTATTGTGCTCTTATAGATACGATCCTATTTAAACTTTCCTGTGAAGAGGTAGGCAAGACGATCCTTATTTAACTTTGTGTAGCTTGGAGAGGTCGATCGTTTTTCCAAGGTCACGAATGTAGTGAGTGGTGAATCCGGAGTCGGAATTTGAACCCGGGCATATCTGTAGTGTAGACCCCTGTGGGGCGTGATGTGTAAGAAGCTTAATTGCCAGATTTGGCAGGGGCATGGGTAGTTGTAAGGGGCTCCTACTTTGAGAGGCAAAAGACCCATCCGCCACGGTCCCCCAGGGTAAAAAGCCACCTCTTTCCACCCTTCACTAGAGCAGCTGCCCGGGCATGCGCCCTGAAGCCAACCTCCCCTCCTTCAGAATCCGCCCCCTACAGGCTCCGCCCATCAGCGTCCAGAGCCAATCCCTGGGGCGAAGGGAGGGGTAGCCACGAGAGTGGGCGGTCGCTAAGGGTAGTTAGGAGTCTGGAGTCGTGCGCCCGAATCAGAACTGCGTCTCGCGACCCAGGCGCCGGGTGCTGGAGGAGAGTGAGCAAGCGATGCTACCGCCGCCGCTTCCTGATTGGCTGTGGGTGGCTACCTCTTTGTTCTGATTGGCCGCTAGTGAGCAGGGTATGTAAATGAAGGGGCCTGGGGAGAGAAGGGGTGCCAGCGGCCGGGTCCTTTACGGAGTTCGATCCCTGGGTCCGACAGGTGCCTGCCTGAGCTGACCGGGATCGAGACGCACGGGCCTCTACGTGCCGTCTGCCCCGGCCGGGCCGGGTGAATCACGCCGCAGCCCGAGAAGGGGGCGGAGGCGCCGGCTCCCTGGCTCCGGCTGCGTGACTCACCCGCCCCCGCCGCCGCCGCCGCTTCGGGAGGAGCCGCCTCCACTCCGGAAGCGAGCGGAGGCCGGGCACACAGAACAGCCCGCCGGGGGTCCCGGCTCTCACGGCCCCGGGAGGCCGGCAGGAACCACAGCTGGGAAGCGGGGCAGTAGAAGGAGTCCTGGGATCAGAGGGGCCAGAATCCCCGGGGGAAAGCCGGCCTGGGCACCGCTAGGGGGCGCCGGGACCCGGGGGCGGAGTCGGGGGTGGGGGGCGGAATTCCTGTGGTTCCGCACTCCCGGGACCGCGGGGAAGGGGACGGAGACCCAGTTTTGACTAGTGTGATGGGCCACTCTTAAGATCTTGCTAGTCAGGGTCCCGGGAACTGGACATTGGACCCTTACTGGCCCAAAAAAGTAGGTAGCGCCAGGGGTCCAAAACTCCAACCCCACCCCCCGCCACTCCAAGAAGAGAGTGGGTCCTCGAGCGTATCTCAGTGACTGACCCCGGTGCCCAGCACGATTTCCCGGCAAGCCCTGTCGATTCTGCCTCCCAAATAAATCCTGACTCAACCGACTTCCTTCCATACCCACTACCAGCTCCTCCTCCAGGCCATCACCATCGTCCGTCCCAACCGAGTACAGCTTACCAGTGGGTCTCAGATTCCCCCTCTTCCTCCCCCCCCCCCAGTCTTCCTCGAAGCAGCCATCGGGGGACGGAAACCCAGTCAGCTCACACCACCACTCCCCTCTCTGCTCGAATTCCTTTAATGACTGCCCACCACGCTCATGATAAAATACAAACTCCCTACTTGTGCATATGTGGCTTTCTGTGACCTGGCTGGTGCCCGTTCCCTCTGCTGCTCCCCAATCTGGTCTCCTACCATGTCACTCTCTGTGTGCCAGCCATGCTGGTCTCTTTCAGTTCAAGCCCATCCAGCCTCTGGGCCTTTGGTTGCCTTTTTTTGTTGATCCCTCCTCCCGGAATGCTTTTCCCAGGGTCTCCCATGGCTGACTTCTCTGGCCTGAGGGGTCCATTCAAATGTCACCTCTTCTCGGGAGCCTCCTCTGATCATCTAAAAGGTCTCTCCAGGACCTTTTAGTGTCTTCCTGTAATTCTCTGTACATTTCCTGTGTTTGCTTATTTATTTACTGTTTGAAACATAGTAGGCAATAAATATTAAACTATGTAAAACTAGTTTAGTATTTATATTATTATAATTTATATACAGTTACTTATAATATTATAATAAACTGTGAAACAGCTGCTTTTGTAGGGGAAAAAGTTGAATATTGGCCATTCCACATGGTTCACTGAAGACATAATAACGTTATCATTAAGAGTATTTATTGGTAGGCCGGGCACGGTGGCTCAAGCCTGTAATCCCAGCACTTTGGGAGGCCGAGGCGGGTGGATCACGAGGTCAAGAGATCGAGACCATCCTGGTCAACATGGTGAAACCCCGTCTCTACT
>NW_016107621.1:1695416-1702055 GCF_001604975.1 Cebus imitator
TTACAGTTCTAATACCAGCACTTTGGGAGGCTGAGGCGGGAGGATGGCTTGAGGCAAGGAGTTTGAGACCACCCTGAGCAACATAGTGAGACCCTGTCTCTACAAAAAATAAAAGGAGAAAAAAAAGAGTACTTATTGACCGAAGCGGGAGGATCGCTTCAGGCCAGGAGTTTGAGACCAGCCTGGGCAACAAAGTGAGACACCATCTCTATTTTTTTAAATAAAGAAGTCCATAAAAATACTTTATAAAATGTAAAATACAAAATTTAAGAAGTCTATAAGCCGGGCACGGTTCTAAGCACTTGACATGGGTTAACTCTTGTAGGGCTGTTATATGATTAAATGAGTTCTTGCGGAAGATCCTACCTGCAGCAGCTGTCAGATCCAGGCTTTGAACTTAACATTTGTTTTCCATAACTTGACTATAACTCCCTGCTCTCTGCAGATGCTGAGCAAGGGTCTGAAGCGGAAGCGGGAGGAGGAGGAAGAGAAGGAATCTCTGGCAGTGGACGCCTTGTGGCTGGATCCTGGCCACGCAGCGGTGGCACAGGCACCCCCGGCTGTAGCCTCTAGCTCCCTCTTTGACCTCTCGGTGCTCAAACTGCACCACAGCCTGCAGCAGAGTGAGCCGGACCTGCGGCACCTGGTACTGGTGGTGAACACGCTTCGGCGCATCCAGGCGTCCATGGCACCCGCGGCTGCCCTGCCACCTGTGCCAAGCCCACCGGTAGAGTCCAGCATGGCCGACAACCTCCTGGCAAGCTCGGACGCTGCCCTCTCAGCCTCCATGGCCAGCCTCCTGGAGGACCTCAGTCACATCGAGGGCCTGAGTCAGGCCCCCCAACCCCTGGCAGATGAGGGGCCACCAGGCCGTAGCATTGGCGGAGCGGCGCCCAGCCTGGGTGCCTTGGACCTGCTGGGCCCAGCCACTGGCTGTCTACTGGACGATGGGCTCGAGGGCCTGTTTGAGGACATTGACACCTCTATGTATGACAATGAACTTTGGGCACCAGCCTCTGAGGGCCTCAAGCCTGGCCCTGAGGATGGGCCGGGCAAGGAGGAAGCTCCGGAGCTGGACGAAGCGGAACTGGACTACCTCATGGACGTGCTGGTGGGCACACAGGCACTGGAGCGGCCGCCGGGGCCGGGGCGCTGAGCCCTCGTGTTGGGATGGTTGTCTGGTATCTGAACTGAGCTTGGTGGCTGGACCAACTGTCCTCAAAAAGACACAGCTGGCTTCCCTAGTCCAGAGAACAGGGCTTGGGCCACTTTGCAGAGACAGAATCCAGTCCTGAACAATTTCATGTCCGTCCTCCTGTCTCAGGGCTGGCGGGGAAGCCTGGGATTAGTCCCTAGTGATGGAATGACAGGGTCTGGTGGCGGACTGAATTCCCTGGCCCTGCGGTCATAGCTTGGGCTGTTCCTTCTCTGATATGGGAAGAGACCCTAATCAGATTTTTCAAATTAAAACCAGTCCTGGGAAATCTCAAATCTGTGTGCTTCTTTCTCTTTGGGCAAATGTGAAGGCGAGATATTTTATTGGGCGTAGACCGACTGTGTGCCAGGCACGGTTCTAAGCACTTGACATGGGTTAACTCATTTAATCATATAACAGCCCTACAAGATGGGGTAGCTTTATTATCATCCCCATTTTACAGGCAAGAAAACTGAGGCTCCAAGGCCATCACTTGAGGAGGTGGGTTTTAAAGTGTGAACTTACTTTTGTTTTTGTTTTAGATAGGGTCTCACTCTGTTGCCCAGGCTGGAGTCCAGTGGTCTGATCATGGCTCACTAGAGTCTCAAACTCCTAGGCTTAAGGGATCTTCCTGCCACGCCCCCCTTTTTTTTTTTTTTTTTTTTAATAAAATTTTATTTCTTTTCCTTGCCAGCAGGAAGTCAAGGCCAGTTTTTTAAAAAGAAAGCACACTTTGGGAGGCCAAGACCGTTGGATTATGAGGTCAGGAGTTTGAGACCAGCCTGGCCAAGATGGTGAAACCTTATCTCTACTAAAAATACAAAAGTTAAAAATAACAACAAAATACAAAAGTTAGCCAGGGGTGGTGGTACACAGCTGTAATCCCAGCTACTCTGGAGGCTGAGGCAGGAGAATCACTTGAACCCGGGAGGCGGAGGTTGCAGTGAGCCGAGATCATACCATTGCACTCCAGCCTGGGCAAAAGAAGGAGAGTCCATCTCAAACAAACAAAAAATTAAAACAAGTCCTCACCTGGAGTCTACTTGTATTTATTGGAGGGGAGAGGGGGAGGTTGCTTTCAGAATGGTCCAGAAATAAAAACACGAAACCTGGAGCCTGGGCAGATCCTCTCCAGGAACCCTGAGAGTCGGCTCTCTCGGAAAATGGGGACAACAGCCCGTTTTCAAAAATAAAATCCACTCAAATCTGTGTTGGGCAAAGGATAGGGCTGCTTGGAGGCTGTGTCTGAAATAAAGCCACTAGGTTTGGTGGCTGGACTGCGGAGAGGGCGCTCAGCGCAGGCAGCTGTGCCTTCCTTCTAGAAGAAACCCAGGCCCGGGCGAGCTGGGGCCACCTGCCCGTGTGCTGGGCCTGGCCGGAGCGCCGGGTGTCAGCGGCCGCCCCCGCGGTCCAGCCGCATTCCAGGCCCTGCTGGGAGGGGCCGCACACTCAGCGGCCTGGCGCGGGACCCAGGGTGCGTCCTTCCTGACGGCCGCGGGGACGGGGCGGAGCCTGGGGGTGGTGCACGGAGGGTAGGGAGTGCCACGGTGAAAACTGTGGGCGCGCATGCAGAGAGGCGCCGGGGCCTGGACGGTGACCCCAGGGGCCAGCGGGGCCTTGAGCGAGGGAAGCGCCGCCATCGTAGGGTCCCCGAGCCTCGCCTCTGACCGGAAGCCCCGAGGAGGCTGAGGCAGGGGTGGAGCTGGGCCAGGCGGGGAGCTCCGGGTCGGCCCCTGGGGCCGGGAAGGGGCGGGCAGAGTGGCGCTTCCTGGAGGAGCAGAGGAAGTTGTGCCCGTGCTGAAAGTGGTGAGGCGGGCCGCGGAAGGCGGGGTGAAAAATGGCCTGCGGGGAGCTGGCGCCCAGGCTGAGGGTCTTCCAGGTGCCTGACTCCAGCCCCTGGGCAACTGGGACTCGGACTGCTTTGCCGCAGACCCAAAACTTGGGCGCCTGGGCTGAGCTCAGCACCGCCCCCTGGTGCCCAGCCTGGGGCTCTGCGATGCCGCCGTCTTCGGTTCCCTGGAAATCTTTTTATTTTTTTTATTTTTTATTTTTTTAAGATGGGGTTTCCCTATGATGGCCAGGCTGGTCTTGAACTCGTGACCTCAGGTGATCCACCCACCTCGGCCTCCCAAAGTGCTAGGATTACAGGCGTGAGCGTGGGCCTGTTTCTTATTTCCTTTTCCCCAGTTTTTAAAAAGAGATTGAGTCTCACTATGTTGCCCAGGCTGGAGAGCAGTGTCTGTTCAGAGGAGTGATCATAGCGCTATACAGTCTTGAACTCCTGGGCTCACGGGATCCTCTGGCCTCAGGCCTCAGAGAAGCTGGGACTAGGATTACAGGCACGAACCTCCGTGCTCCTGTATCTGATGTCTCCGACTGCCAATACTGGTGTGAGCTGCTCCTCCCGTTTGCCCCTGTGCCTGCT
Source organism: Cebus imitator (assembly GCF_001604975.1). NCBI lineage: Eukaryota > Metazoa > Chordata > Mammalia > Primates > Cebidae > Cebus > Cebus imitator. The sequence continues at coordinate 1,699,037 of NW_016107621.1, forward strand.
TCACCAATGATGCCTCCTCCCCCCAGAGTCTCTAGGTACAGTTGCATAGGTTGTGCACTGCACATAGGCTCCATATGTAAGTGGCTGCCACACATGTTCCAGATACCCTGCATTTATATATTTATTTCAAGTTTCCCAGCAGACGGAGGTCAAGTGTCTGCAGGAAGGGGCATGTCTTTTACACAAAAGCATCAAATGGACTAGATTAGCCCTGGTCCCATTCCTCTGGCACCCTCAGATTTACGAATGGCTCATGTGTGAGGACCTGCCCCTCTCTGCCCATGTCTGACCCCCAGATGGGATGTGCAGGCTCTCTGGCTCTGGTGTGCTGCTCCACCTTCAGGCTCAACCCCAGGAGGCCACACCACCTTGGCCCGCAGACTCGAGGACCCACACTCTTCCTAGCTGAGCTGTTAGCCCTGGCACTGCCTGCTGTCACCTTTCACCTTTCTATTTTTTTGAGATAGAGTCTCACTGTGTTGCCCAGGCTGGAGTGGCCTGATCTCGGCTCACTGCAACCTCCACCTCCCAGGTTCAAGCCATTCTCCTGCCTCAGCCTCCCAAGTAGCTGGAACTACAGGTGCCCACCACCATGCTTAGCTAATTTTTGTATTTTTAGTAGAGACGGGGTTTCACTATGTTGACCAGCCTGATCTTGAACTCCTGACTTCGTGATCCACCCGCCTCGGCCTCCCAAAGTACTGGGATTACAGGCACGTGCCCGGCCCGCCTTTCACCTTTTTCAAGCTTCTGTGTGTGCCCGCCATGACACCCTCTAGGCCAGCTTCCCTCCGTAGCATTCAACGGACCACTCCCCAAACATACAACACACACACACACACACACACTCACACCTGGAAGAGCTGTGACCGGCTATCTGGTCTCCTTTTTCCTCCCTCCCTTCTTCCCTTCCCTCATTCAGCAAAAATTTATGAGCACACACCTACTGTGTGCCTAGACCTTTGTAAAGGGTAAATCTGACCACATCTCTCCCCTGTCCCTGGGCCCTTATTACCCCAATTCTCTGGGGTCTGAACTCTGTACCTTCCAAGGCTTACCTTCTACCTCTGTTCCTATTTATTAAACACTTATTGAGCACCTATGGTATGCAGTCCTAGCACATTGCAAAAATCAAACACAGAGATGTTGCTGAAGCAGTGAGCTGGAGAGAAGTGATTGTCCCTGAAAGCCAGACCCCTGGGTTTGAGCCCAGCTTTGGCCAGATGTGGTGGCTCATGCCTGCAGTCCCAGCTACGCAGGAGGCCTGGGGCCAGGAGTTTGAGGCTGCACTGAGCCATGATTTCACCACCACACTCCAGCCTGGGCGACAGAACAAGACCCTGTCAGAGAGAAAGAAGAAAGACAAGAAAGAAGAAAAAGAAAGAAAAGAAAAGAAGGAAGGAAGAGAGAGAGAGAAAGGGAGAAAGAGAGAAACAAAGAAGAAAGAAGAGAAAGGAAGGAAGGAAGGGAGGGGGGAGGGAGAGAGAAGGGAGGGAGGGAGGAAGGAAGGAAAAGGCAGGCAGGGAAGGAGAAAGGAGAGAGAAAGAGAAGAAAAAAGGAAGGAAGAGAGAAAGAAAGAGAAGGAAAGAGAAAGAGAAAGCAAGGAAGGAAGAGAGAAAGCAAAGAACGAAAGAGAAAGCAAGCTTCGCCGTTCAGTGGCTGTGACTCTAGGCACAGCACTTAACCTCTCTGAGCCTCAGGTCCTGACCCGTAAACTGGAACCGGAACCGTATCTGCCCCAAAGTACTATTGTTCTGGTGAGAAATGAAACAGCAAGGGTCACTGAGTGAGGGACCCTCCAACATTTTCAGGGATTGCTAAGCTGCTGGGTTTGGCTGGAAAGGGGAGGAAGGCAGTAAGCTAAGAGACAAGACTGGAAGGGTCCACAGGGCCAGGGCATACAGCACCCTGGATGGGGGACTTAACTCTGTAGGTGCTGGGGAGCCACGAAGTAAAAGGGTCCCTTCTCTAGGGGACGGCATCGTCGTGGAGGTGACACTGGAGGCCAGGAACCCAGGGGAGGAGAGTCTGGGGAGGGACGGAGCAGCCACTGGGGGGGATGACGCACTCAGGAGGCCTAGCAGACAGGCTGTGGGACTGACAGACCATGAAGGAGGGGTCTCAGACCAGGTTCAGGACTCTAATTAGGGGACTGGGGGACAGTGGAGCCACCCCTGAGATGGTGACTGGGGAGAGAAGCAGGTCTGGGGTTGGGGGTGAGGCCAGGGAGGGACCCAGGGGGTGCAAGAGGCTGGGGAGACATCCAGGTGTGGCATGGAGCTGCTGGGCCCTGGGACGGGAGCTCAGGACAGACGACTGGGGTGCGGGGACGCGTGTGAAGGGTGGGCTCCAGTCCAGTGTCCCTTGGTTGGACTGGGTGGGGTGGAATGGCTGGACCAGGCAGGGCAGGTCAAGGCTCCTGCTTGGCTCAGACGGTCCGGAGAGGGTGGTCCCTGGGGAGAAGCATCCACCTCCCTCCCTAGCCCCACAGGATGTCCTGTGTTTACTGAGGTGGCCACGACCGGAACAAGGACACTGGTGCCACCCCCCAACTTAGCTTCCCATGGCCACACCCCCTCAGGCAAGGGAGAGCACAACAGAGACAGAGAGGGAGAGAGAAATGCACATCGAGAGAATGAGACAGAAAGAAACCAGGAAAGACACAGAGACAGACAAGAAATAAGAACAGAGAGAAAGAGACGAACAGAGAGACACACCATTCATGATAAGAACTCACAGCAGGCCAGGCACAGTGGCTGACGTCGTGATCCACCCGCCTCAGCCTCCCAAAAAGCTGGGATTGGCCGGGCGCGGTGGCTCAAGCCTGTAATCCCAGCACTTTGGGAGGCCGAGGCAGGTGGGTCACAAGGTCAAGAGATCGAGACCATCCTGGTCAACAAGGTGAAACCCCGTCTCTACTAAAAATACAAAAAATTAGCTGGGCATGGTGGCGCGTGCCTGTAATCCCAGCTACTCAGGAGGCTGAGGCAGGAGAATTGCCTGAACCCAGGAGACGGAG
>NW_016107621.1:1702175-1705440 GCF_001604975.1 Cebus imitator
GTGACCCCCCACGCCCGGCCAGCTCAGCCTCTTTCTACCCTCACGTACCTAAAAGCTCAGTGCTATGAATACTTTGTCCCTCCCATAGCTACCCAGAGCCCGCAGGACAAAGTCTGAGCCCTTCCTCATGGCCCTGCTGACCCCTGGACCTCCTCTTAGCTTTCCCTCACACTCTCACATTACCCATTTCCTCAAAGTGCCTTTGCGGTGGCTGTTCCCTCTACCTGAAACACACTGTCATTCCTTCACCATCCATGGCTTTAGATTAACTCCTATATATCCTCCATGTGCAAGCTCAAATGCCACTTCTTCCAGGAAGTCCTCCCTGACTGCTCTTCTAGGCTGGGGCAGGAACCTTTTCTGGACTTCCCCATCAAGGCTTTGACCTCTCTGCCGATGATTCCTCCATCACAACCCTCATCTTTCTGGGTTTGTTCCCTGCTGGACTGTGAACAGCGTGGATGTGGGCCCGAGATGTTTCAGTCACACGGTGTCCCCAGCACTATCCAGCCTGGGACTGGGCACCAGACCAGGTGCTCACTGAGTGTTTGCTGACGGTGAATGAAGGCCTGCTCCGTTTCTCACCTCTGGTCCTTTGCCCATGTCTGTCCCTCTGCCTGGAGCCCCCTTCCCTTCTATTTTCCTTAGCTCCCTTCTCCTCATTCTTCCAGTTTGACTTCATTATTATTGTTTATTGTTATTATTTTGAGACAGAGTCTCGCTCTGTCGCCCAGGCTGGAGTGCAATGGTGTGATCTCAGCTCACTGCAACCTCTGCCTCCAGGCTTCAATAGATTCTCCTGCCTCAGCCTCCCAAGTAGCTGGGATGACAAGTACCCGTCACCACACCCGGCTAATTCAGTTTGACTGCAGGTGTCACCTCCTGCAGGATCCTTTCCTGAGTCTGGCCCCTCCCTGCTGGGGTGGAGTTAGATTTGTTGATGTCCTCAGTACCCAGCAAAAGACCTGCCACTAAATAGGGCTTGTGTTTGTTGAATGAATACAAGAACAGAAGAACGTTTGCATGAATCAATGAAGGAGAGAGACTGCAATGAGGTGAGGGTCTCCACAGGCCCGTCGGGAGCCCTGACCACGCCATCCCTTCCACCCCTCCCGGGAGAAGAGCTATGGCTGGCTTCTGGCCACACCCCAATCCTTAGTTGCTGCCAGGCCTGGAAGGCATTTCCCAGAGCTCAGCACATTCCTGCCTTCCTCAGTGGCTGAGAGTGGGCAGGGGGCATTTCAGAGAGAAGGGAGGGAGGCCCCCGGCATTCCAGGATCCTGCCATCCTGGCCTGGAACTCCATGCCCTCTAAAGTGGGCCCCAACCCCTTGGTGTGAGATGGGGGACCGGTCTGCAGAGGGGCCACAGTGTGTGTGAGGGGCGAGGGTGCCCACAGAGGCCAGGGCTTGGTGTCTGTGCCTGGCTGGACAATGGGGCAGAAGCTGCTGACACGCGCTTTGGGGGTAATCCCCCAGCCTCAGCCCAGCGCAGGCCTGGGGCCTGGGTTCAGAGAGCGACGGGCTTCCGAGGCAGCAGCCGGGTGGGTGCCAGGGGCATGTGGGGGTACCTGTGCTCCCTGTGCCGCCCCCCGGGGTCTGGTGAGTCAGGGGGCTGGGCCAGCTACCAGCTGGTGGGGGTGAGCCTGGTGGCCTTGTCTTGGGAGTCAGGCAGGTCTGGGTTCAAATCTGGACCGCTGCCAATGACCAGCTATGGGTGGTCTTGGGAGAGTCACTTACCTTCTCTGAGCCTCCTTGTCTGCAAAGTGGAAGAGGCAGAAGAGCAGCAGGGTTTTTGTGGTCCGGGACAGGGGTTGGACCCCAGCTCCACCACCTCCTGGCCACATAGCTATAAACTGGGCATAGCCAGGTGCTGTGACTCACGCCTGTAATCCCAGAACTTTGGGAGGCTGAAGTGGGAAGAACCGCTTGAACCCAGGGGTTTGAGACCAGCCTGGGCAACATGGTGAAACTTTGTCTCTACAAAAAATATACAAAAATTAGCTGGGCACAGTGGTGCACGCCTGGAGTTCCAGCTACCTGAGGTGGGGGGTGGGGGTGGGGGTGAGCCAGGAGGATTGCTTGAGCCCAGGAGGTTGAGGCTGCAGTGATTCATCTAGTCCAGCCTGGGTGACAGAGTGAGACCCTGTCTCAAAAAAAAAAGGGAATCAGGAGCACATTTTACACCCTTGATTCAAAAGCAGGGCTTGAGCGCTGAGCATGGTACTTAGTATATTATGTGTCCCCCTAAACAGCAACTGCATTAGACAGAGAACGGGGAGTACCCTGTGCCCAGTCTCACTCAAAAAGGGCCAAAACCCCCCAGCAAGAAGAGCCAGCTGCCTAACTTGCGTGAAGAAGAATACCAAATACCTATTAGTAGCCCTCATTCTGTGTCAGGCTTTGTTTGACATTTTCAGTCTCTTTTAACTCGTTTAATCTTCACAAAGAACCCATGAGGTGGGTACTGACTATCTGCAGAGAAAAGCTGTGCCTTGCAGCAGGTCGCCCAGCCAGGAAGTGGTCGAGCTGTGATCCGAACTCAAGCTGACAGGGAGAGGGAACGGGAGGAGTTTACAGGCGAGGCCCTTGGCCAGCCCCAGGTCCTGGAGCCGGGAAACAGTGGGGCTGGGGGAGTCCTGACTCTCCAAGTCGAGGAAGCCAACATGCAAATCCTTGAAGCTGAGCTCATGGCAGAGGTCTCGGCCCAGGCGAGGGAGAGGTGGCTGGTGGCTGTCCCGTGGTCCCCACCCCTTGCGGAGGGCTGTAGCTGGAGGAGGGGGATGTTTGTTTCTCCACCACCCACCCCCTGGTGACGTCACACCTCCGCAGCCAATGGCTGGGGTTTCTCTCTCCTCCCCCTCCCCATTCCTTTTCCCCCCAAGCCTAGGGCTGGGGCTGACAGACTGACCAGGAGCTCTCGAGGTGCCTGGAGGCCCAGCGGTAAGAGATCAGCCGGCCAGTCCCCTCCCTGGCCAAGCTGAGACACTGTGGGAATGAGGTTCAAGGTCCCGCGAAGTGTTGGGAAGGGTTCTGGGAGGGGGTCTGTGGGCTCAGGAAGCTGTGTGGTGTAGGTGTTAAAGGTACAGACTTTGGAGCCAGGGGTTCAAATCTCCTTTCCTCTTCTTTCTGGCTGTGCAGCCTTGGGCAAGACACTTAATCCTCGGTGCCTCTGCTTCCCCATCCCTAAAATGGGCTGATGTCAGGAGGCCACTTCACAGGGCTGGTGCCAGAGTAATGAGTTGCTGCTTTTTTTTTTTTTTTTTT
>NW_016107621.1:1706170-1710658 GCF_001604975.1 Cebus imitator
CTGTAATCCCAGCTACTCAGGAGGCTGAGGCAGGAGAATTGCCTGAACCCAGGAGGCGGAGGTTGCGGTGAGCCGAGATCGCGCCATTACACTCCTACCTGGGCAACAAGAGCGAAACTCCGTCTCAAAAAAAAACAAAAACAAAACAAAAAAAAAACCAAAAAACCAAAAAACAAAACAGAGCTGGGGCAGGATGCCTGATACCTGGGGTGGGTCCCTGGAGTAGGGTGCTAGGGAGGCAGCATGGATCCTGTTGGTGGGGGGGCTGGTGCCTGAGCTGGGTTTTGTCCCCCAGCCAAAGCTCCCCTTCAGTAGTGAGGAAAGTGGGGGCCACTGAGGAGCAGAGGTTGGATGTCAGACACTGTGAGATGCACAGCCCTCTCCCTCCATACTCTACCCGTTGCTGCCAGAGATGAGTTTATATTAATTTTTTTTTTAAATAGAGATGGGGTTTCACCATGTTGGCCAGGGTGGTCTCGAATTCCTGCCCTCATGATCTGCTGTCCTCAGCCTCCCAAAGTGTTGGGATTACAGGTGTGGGCCACCACACCCGGTCGAGTTTATGTTAATTGAGCACTTACTATACATGAGAAATATTCTAAGCACCTGTTGTTCTCTCACAAATCTTCAAAGCCATTCTTATTGGCTCCATTTTACAGATGGAGAAACTGAGGCCCCAGAGATGGAGGATCTTGCCCATGTCCTCATACCTGGGAAGTGCTGGAGCAGGGACTAACTGAGGCAGCCAGAGGCCACCGCCTTAACTTCCCCTGACCCCCTAGATGGCCTCGGGTAATGCTTACAGGCCTGGACGAGTCAGCTCAACTCCCCGAGCCTCATTGCTGTGGGAGATCACGCTGGTGGCGGGGGAAAGCTGAGGCTCTGAGCAGGCAGGGTTCCCAAGTGAGGCTGGTGGCAGTCACCAGGGAAAGAGAGCCAGAAGGGCAAAGCCCTCAGCCGACCCCTTAGCAGTCTCCAAGTGACAACCCCTCACTCCCAGCTGCTCTGAAGGGCGTGAGTCGCATCTGAAATGGATATCTCAGCTGTACCCACTCCAGGGAGATGTTACAAAGATTTAAGGAGCCAAGACAGAAAGGATCTTTCTTAGCACATAGTAGGTGCTCAAGAAATAGGGACCCTGGGGGTTCTGAAAGCTCTGGCATGTGCCAGGGTCACACCACAGCAACCGCCCAAGAAATAGGCTGCTGGCATCTGGAGTGTCTGCCTGGTCTCACTAGATCTGCCCCTAACACAAGGCAGCGATCCCCCCACCTCCCCTGTGCCTCCCCACCCCTCCCTCCCCTGCCTAGTGGGATAGGCAGAGCTGGGAACACAGAGTCCTGCCTGAGGGTTTCCTTCCGAAGCTGCCCCCACCTTACCCCAGGAGCTGGGTACGTGGCTCAGGAAGGGCACAGCTGGGCTAAATATAACCTGGGCTGGGTGCCTGTCCCAGACAGGGATGAAGAAGGAGGGCACTCTCTCTTGTCCCTGCCCTGCCTGGACTTCCTGTGCCAGGCTCCCGGCATGACCCTCAGAGCCACGGGCCTGGGACAGAGAGCCTGAGACCCAGGAGACCCAGTCCTCTACCACCTACAAGGTCCAGGCTTCTCGTGCCCCAGCTCAGGACTCTGCTGTGTCTCAATCCTGGGGAAGGGACTGAGCTCGCTTTTGCACCTAGCCTCAAGTCCCAACTCTGTCACCATGATCACCGGTCTCTCAACTCTCAATGACTCATCAGTTAAATGGGGTCCCACGAGGCCAAGTCTGTAACGGGCCTGCCTGGCCCAGGCCTGGCACCTCACCTGGGTATGTTTCTAGCACCAGCCCCCTCCTGCCCAACCCAGCTCCTGCCCCAGTGCTTAGAGGCACCAATGCAAACTAAGGGCACAGCAGGGGTGAGGGGCAGGCACAGCAGGGGTGAGGGGCAGGCACAGCAGGGGTGAGGGGCAGGCACAGCAGGGGAGAGGGGCAGGCACAGGTTCTAGGGCTGCTGCTTCTTACTGGGCAACCCCTCTGTGAGCCTCAGTTTCCATCCCTCTAACAGCCACGACATCCAGGGTGATTTTGAGGCCTATGGGTGCCAGCACAGGACCCAGTTCAGAGGAAATGCCCTTGACATGGAAGACAAGATCTTAGTGCAGGGACTGGCTAATATGAATACTAACTACTCAATATGAATACTAACCACTCAGTATGAATACTAACCTCTCAATACCCATCAGTTGTTATTATGATGATTGTCCAGCTAAAGTGCTGGAGCTTCATTTTATTTTTAATTTTTATTTTTGAGACAGAGTCTTCCTCTGTCGCCAGGCGCCGGGCTGGAGTGCAGTGGCACAATCTCAGCTCACTGCAATCTCCGCCTCCCGGGTTCAAGCAATTCTCCTGCCTCAGCCTCCCAAGTAGCTGGGACTACAGGCATGCGCCACCACACCCAGCTAATTCTTGTATTTTTTAGAAGAGACAAGGTTTCACCATGTTGGCCAGGATGGTCTCGATCTCTTGACCTTGTGATCTGCCCACCTCGGCCTCCCAAAGTGCTAGGATCACAGGCGTGAGCCACCGCGCCCGGCCCATTTATGTTTTTTTAAACAGAGTCTTGCTCTGTTGCCCAGGCTGGAGTGCAGTGGCACGATCTCAGCTCACTGCAACCTCCACCTCCTGGATTCAAGCGATTCTCCTGCCTCAGCCTCCTGAGTAGCTGGGATTACAGGTGCACGCCACCACACCTGGCTAGTTTTTGTGGTTTTAGTAGAGATGGGGTTTCACCATGTTGTTCAGGCTGGTCTCAAACTCCTGATCTCATGATCTGCCTGCCTTGGCCTCTGAAAGTGTTGGGGTTACAGGCGTGAGCCACGTGCCTGGCCTGTGCTGGAGCTTTTAGACAAGTTCAAGTCCTGGCTGAGCCTGAGAGGGGCAGGGGGCTCAGAGGGGATCCCAGGGAAAGACACAGAGACCAGGACTCCTAGGAGATCCAGAAAGAAGCCCTCTTACACTGTGGGGGAAGTGGGTGCTGTGGGAGTGTTGAGGGGTCCCCATGCCCTCTGTCCTGGCCAGTGATGGGCTATGAAGGGCCATTGTGTGGCCAGGGTGGGTGGGCAGGGGCGGAATGCGACTGAGCACAGCAGATGGGCCATTGTGTGAGGGAATGTGCCGCGTGAGGCCTGACCTTTCCCTGTGCAGTAGGGGTTGGCGGCTTGGCATGCCAGGTGGGGGCTGTGAGGACAAGCCCAGAGTCGGGGGTTGGGGGAGACAGTATTCATCTCCATTTCCCCAGATGGGCCTGGCGGGTTGCTGCATGCGAATTTCAGCTTTGCCTCCTCCTGGCTGTGCTGTGAGGCCGTGAGTAAGTTCTCTTGGCCTCTCAGGAAACGGGGTTTTCCAAGGTGAGGTAGAAGGTGAAGGTCTTAGCACAGCGACTGACAAATACTAACCACTCAGTACCCATCAGTTATTGTTATTAGCCAGATAAAGTGCTGGAGCTTTCAGACAAGTTCAAGTCCTGGCTTGGCCATGTGTGACCCGGGTTAGTGACATCCCTGTCCCCAGCCTCAAGTGGCTCTCTGTAATGGGCTCAGTTGTAACTGATCACACAAGGCTGTGCTGAGGGCCACTTGCAGTGGTGCCTGTGGGGCACTTGACACAAGGTCAGGACCACAGGAAGTTTTTTTTTTCAGGCAGAAGTTTTGGTCCTGTGCAATGGCGAGATCTCAGCTCACTGCAACCTCTGCCTCCCAGGTTCAAGGGATTCTCCTGCCTCAGCCTCCCAAGTAGCTGGGATTACAGGCGCTGCCACCATGCCTGGCTAATTTTGTGTTTTTTGTAGAGACAGGGTTTCTCCATGTTGGTCAGGCTGGTCTCAAACTCCTGGCTCCAGGTGATCCACCTGCCTCAGCTTCCCAAAGTGCTGGGATTATAGACGTGCGCCATAGCACCGGGCCGAGGAAGTTGTTAGTAATAATAATGGTATGCTGGGCGCGGTGGCTCATGCCTGTAATCCCAGCACTTTGAGATGCTGAGGCGGGTGGATCATCTGAGGTCAGGAGTTCGAGTCCAGCCTGGCCAACATAGCGAAACCCCATCTCTACTCAAAATACAAAAAGTAGCCAGGTGTGGTGGCGGGCACCTGTAATCCCAGCTACTCGGGAGGCTGAGGCAGGAGAATCACTTGAACCCGGGAGGTGGAGGTTTAAGTGAGCCTAGATCATGCCATTGTACTCCAGCCTGGGTGACAAGAGTGAAATGCCATCTCAATGAAAAAAAAATAAAAATAAGAATAATAGCAAGTATTTATAAAGCACCTGCCAGATGCCTGGCCCTTCATACTTATTAACTTATTAACTCATTTGATCCTCGGAACAGCCCCGCAAGGTAAGCACTCTTATTCTCCCAATTTTTTTTTTTTTTTTTGGAGACGGAGTTTCACTCATGTTACCCAGGCTGGAGTGCAATGGCGCGATCTCGGCTCACCGCAACCTCCGCCTCCTG
>NW_016107621.1:1711958-1719030 GCF_001604975.1 Cebus imitator
TGAGCTGTGATTGCACCACTGCACTCCAGCCTGGATAACAGACTGAGACCCTGTCTCAAAAAGCAGGGTTTTTTTTGGTGAATTTGCCCCCCTCAGTTGGCCAAAATCTTTGGCACAGAGGATCTGCTGCCAGACAGGCCTTGGAGTCAGTTTTGGCTTTACCATGTGTTGTCCAGCTGTCATCCTGGGTAAAGGTCTTTTGAGGCTCAGCTTCCCACCTGTACCATGGGGATAGGGTATCAACAGAGCACAGGCCGCGCGCGGTGGCTCATGCCTGTAATCCCAGCACTCTGGGAGGCCAAGGCGGGTGGATCACCTGAGGTCAGGAGTTCGAGACCAGCCTGGCCAACATGGCGAAACCTCGTCTCTTACTAAAAATACAAAAGTTAGCCGGGCATGGTGGTGTGTGCCTGTAATCCCAGCTACTAGGGGGGCTGAGGCAGAAGGATCGCTTGAAGCCGGGAGGCGGAGGTTGCAGTGAGCTGAAATTGTGCCACTGCACTCCAGCCTAGGCAACAGAGCAAGACGCCATCTCAAAAAACAAACAAACAAACAAAAAACAGAGCGCATCAGGGTCAGGCACTGAGGAAGCCATCGGTGGGTGTTAGCTGGTAACACTGCTCACCTTCTTCTCAGAGCCCCGGACTCAGGAGGCCCAAGGAGCTGGAGACGACCCTCAGGTGAGTGCTGGCTGGTGCCAGATGCCCCTCCCCACCCCTCCCTTGCCTGCCTGGAGCTTCACATCGTGGTCTTTCCCTGGCAGGCAGCAAGAACCCCGCAGAAGGGCGTGAGCCCCGCAGACAGCAGTGCGGCACCTCGGGCTGGGCTCCTGTTAGGAGGGAGTGCCTGTGCCCAGGCAGCGGTGAGAGGACAGCTGGGGTGGCGGCCCTTCCCATGCTCACCCCGCTCTTTCCCTGTAAGCACGGCCTCCACCTCTCATCCCCTCCTGGCCTCAAGCCTCCACCGCTGTCTTCCCGCAGGCTCAGAGGCAACTGCTCCATGCGGAACTGAAGCTGGTTCTGCAGCAGAAAGGAGAGAGGACGCAGGAGCCTGGGGTGCAGGTGCCTCCCAGCAGCACCATGGAGGCCAGAAGCCGGAGTGCTGAGGTGAGTGCCCACAGGTCCTGCAAGGCGCACTTGAGGGCAGTGGGGAGGCACAGACTAGGGCAGCGAGGAGACACTTTCTGGCCTCTCTGTGCCTCAGTCTCTCCATCTGTGAAGTGGAAATAGTAACAGGGTCCATTTTATGGGTCACTGTGAGGGGAAGAAAATTAACATGTAATGTCCTTAGTTAGTGCAGTGTCTGGCACAGATGAAGACTCAAAGCAGTGAATTCATTGGCACATAAAGGAGCTAAATTAATAAGAAGCTAGGGCCAGGCGCGGTGGCTCATGCCTGTAATCCCAGCACTTTGGGAGGCCGAGGCAGGTGGATCATGAGGTCAGAAGTTCAAGACAAGCCTGACTAACACAGTGAAACCCTGTCTCTACTAAAAATACAAAAATTAGCCAGTCGTGATGGTGTACACCTATAATCCCATCTACTATGGAGGCTGAGGTAGGAGAATCTCTGGAACCTGGGAGGTAGAGGTTGCAGTGAGCTGAGATCGTGCCATTGCACTCCACCCTGGGGGACAGACTGGGACTCCATCTCAAAAAAACAAAACAAACAAAAAAATAATAAGGAGCTAAAGAAAATCCAGGAGAAACCCTTAATCAGAAGAGGCAGTATCTGCCAGGTGCAGTGGCTTGGGCCTGGAATCCAAGCACTTTGGGAGGCCGAGGCAGGAGGATCGCTAGAGCCTAGGAGTTTGAGATCAGCCTGGACAACACAGGGAGACCCTGTCTCTAAAAAAAAAAAAAAAAATTAGCCAGCTTTGGTGGTGCATTCCTAGCTACTCAGGAGGCTGAGGTGGGAGGATCACCTGAACCCAGGAGGTTGAGGTTGCAGTGAGATGTGATCGAACCACTGCGCACCAGTGTGGGTGAAAGAGCAAGATCCTGTCTCATTAAGTCTCCTGTGTGGAAAGAATAAATAAGAAAAAGTTAAAAAGACCCTGTCTCAAAAAACCATATATATAAGGCATTTAATGTAGGGGTTAAGGAGATGGGCTTTGACCCATGGCTCAAATCCCAACCATACCACTTCAGCTTTGTGGTCCTGGGCAGATGATCTCACCTATTTGAGCCTCAGTTTCCCTATCAGTGAAATGGAGGTAATGGGGCTGGGCATGACAGCTCATACCTGTAATCCCAGCACTTTGGAAGACTGAGGCAGGCAGCTCACTTGAGGTCAGGAGTTCGAGACTAGCCTGGCCAACCTGGTGAAACCCCATCTCTACTAAAAATACAAAAATTAGCCGGGCATGGTGGTGCGTGCCTGTAGTTAGTCCCAGCTACTCAAGAGGCTGAGGCAGAAGAATCACTTGAACCCAAGAAGCGGAGGTTGCAGTGAGCCGAGATCGTGCCATTGCACTCCAGCCTCGGGGGTGCAGTGAGACTCTGTCCCAAAAAAAGAAAAGAATTTAGGTAATGATTTCCACCTCTGAGAACTCATGCTTGAGCCATTTGCACAGAGTCTGGTGCTGAAGAAGCCTCTTTGAATGGCAGGTGCTGTCACTGTTGCAGAGATAATGCACTGGCATTGACTGTGCCTTACTGTGTACCAGGCACAGAGCGGGTCTACGCTTACAGGGGCCAAGCTGAGGTTGGGGGTTGAGCGCCAGGAGTTCTCTGGATACAGGATGGCCTATGGGTTCTGGGTCACAGACCTAAGGTTGCAGTCCAGCCTCTTCCCTTGCTTCAGGGCATTCGGCAAGTCACTCTACCTCTCAGGGCCTCAGTGTCTTCCTCTGTGACTGCCCATGACATGGGCATCAAAATCTCATGAAATGAGATCCTGCATTCTGGTTCCATGGCTCACACCTGTAATCCCAACACTCTGGGAGGCTGAGGCCAGATGATCGCAAGCTCAGGAGTTGGAGACCAGCCTGGGAAAAACGGTAAGACTCCGACTCTGTTTTTGAGATGGAGTCTCACTCTGTGCCCAGGCTGCAGTGCAGTGGTGCAGTCCACCCGCCAAGGCCTCCCAAAGTGCTAGGATTACAAGCATGAGCCACCACACCTGCCCTCTGACTCCTACAAAAAGAAAGAGATCCTGCACATACAATGCTTAGCCCAGGGCCTGCTGAGCCAAAGGGTGGTAATGGTGCTCATGCTGCTCCCTGCAGCCCCAGCCACAACTCTTCTTACCCACATTGCCCTGCTCAGCCCCCTAGTCCTTTAGGGCCACTGCAGTGGGGCATTTGGCCTAGACCTGCTTTCCCTCTAAGTCCTGGGCTCAATTCCAGTCCGTGCTGGCCCTGATGCGCTGCCTGTGACAGCGTCCTCTCAGCTCCCTGCTGCTGCAGGCCTCAGCTCACAACATGAACCTCCTGCCAGTATACCTATGCTACCCTACTTTACAGCAGGGAAGTGGATTCAGAGAGGGCAAGATTCTCCCTAAGACATACAGCACATTGGATTCCTAGACAGAATCCAGGTTTATCGTTGCCTTTTCTGGGAAGCCCTATTGTGAAGCCCGCAGTGGCTTCTGGGCCAAGTCCAATCTGCATCATTTACTGTGAATACCAGGAATGCCATGTCTGCCAGTCCCATTCATTACCCACGCAGCCCCCCCTTCACTGGATTCCCTCTCCCGTGGGTGTTTCGCAGGTCTTGGGGTCACTGAATTTACAATAGAGCACATTCTCACACACATTCAAGCCTGCAGGGAGGCAAATCCCACTCCCTATCCCCCGGATCCCAGACGGCATGAAGGTCCAGCCAGCCCCTTCCTCAGAATCCCATCCTCAACTCTTCTCTTGTTCTGCTGTTATTTTACTTATTTATTTATTTATTTTGAGACAGAGTTGTGCTCTTGTTGCCCAGGCTGGAGTGCAATGGTGTGATCTTGGCTCACCACAACCTCTGCCTCCAGGGTTCAAGTGATTCTCCTGCCTCAGCCCCCCCAGTAGCTGGGATTATAGGCACGTGCCACCATTCCTGGCTAATTTTGTATTTTTAGTAGAGATGGGGTTTCTCCATGTTGGTCAGGCTGGTCTCAAACTCCCAACCTCAGGTGATCCGCCCGCCTTGGCCTCCCAAAGTGCTGAGATTACAGGTGTGAGCCATAGCCCCCTGGCCTATTCTGCTGTTATTAAAGCCCCTTCCCCATAGTTCAATCCAGCTTATAGAATATAGGTCTCGGCAGAAAGTTAACATCGATATCCAGGACTTGAACTCAGATCCAGAACAAGTAGACTTAACATTTATAGAACTCTCCACTTTAAATACACAAAATATACACTCTTATCAGTACTACATCACACGTATTTACAGGTTTAAATGAAATATTGGTTGGCTGTTTGTTATTTTCTTCCCTCATTTTTTTTTTAATGTCTCTATTATTAAATACAATTACAGGCATACACATTTTTAGACCACATTCTAGCCCGGGCAATAAAGAGCACCCCTGTTCTCTCTCCCTCTTCCTTTTCCTCTTTCTTCTTCTTCTTCATTCTTTTTTTTTTTCTTTTATTCTTTCTCTTTCTTTCTTTCTTTCTCTCTTCTTCTAAAAATAATAATAATAATAATAATATAGGTCTCAGGGCCAGGTGTAGTGGTTCATGACTGTAATCACAGCACTTTGGGAGACTGGGGGATCTTTTGAGGCCAGGAGTTTGAGATCGGCTTGGGCAACACAGTGAGACCCCGTCTCTAAAAAAAATAAAAATAAAAATTATCTGGGTGTGGTGGTGCCTGCCTGTGTTCCCAACTACTTGGGAGACCGGAGCGGGAGGATTGCTTGAGTTCAGGAGGTGGAGGCTGCAGTGAGCCATGATCACACCACTGCACTCAAGCCTGGGGACAGAGTGAGAGACCCTGTCTCTTCCCACAAAAAAAGAATATGGGTGTCCACCCCAGCTTCAAATAACTCCTCATAAACTCCGGCCACACTCCTCTCCTGTCTTTGGCAGGCTTCTACACCCGCGTCTCGCTCTTCCAGGCCTGCGCTCTCTTACCCTTCCTACTCGCACTGACCTCCCCGCAGCCCCGCCCTCCCGACCTGACAACGCCCCCACGATCCTGGTCCTGCCTCTCAGTCACAACTTCCCTCCAGCCCCCTCTGACGCTGTCCCTCCCCTTACAACCCCGTCTCTTCTCCTAACCTTTACCGACTGCAGCTCTAGGGTCCTAGAGAGGCCAGCCGGCCCGCGGAGCTGTTTAAGTGTTCCCCAGGTCCGAGAAAGCCAGCCGTCCGCGGGCTTGCTTTAAGGGGGAGACGCCGGAGTGGGTGTGCCCCGACGTCCTGCGAGGGCAGCGCCAAGGGGCGTGTGCCCTGAGGACCCGCTGAGCAGCCACTTCTGGCTGGGCGTGGTGGCTCATGCCTGTAATCCCAGCACTTTGGGAGGCCGAGGCGGGAGGATATCTTGAGCCTAGGAGTTCGAGACCAGCCTGGGCAAAGTGGCGAGACACCCCCTCCGTCTTTAAATATATATATACACACATATATATATATATAATATATGTATATATGTATATGAGACACCATTGAGCGCCATGGCGGGCGCTGGGTGAGGTCCAGCCTTAGAGCCCCCCAACGTGACACATCGCCGCCCTTTGCAGGAGCTGAGGCGGGCGGAGTTGGTGGAGATTATCGTGGAGACGGAGGCGCAGACCGGGGTCAGCGGCATCAACGTAGCGGGCGGCGGCAAAGAGGGAATCTTCGTTCGAGAGCTGCGCGAGGACTCACCCGCCGCCAGGAGCCTCAGCCTGCAGGAAGGTGGGCGGGCCCGGGACGTGCGGCGGGATCAACCTGCGGGGGCGGGGTTGCAAATCTGCCCAGAGTCCAAAGCGAGGCTGAAACTGACCAGGGGATGGGGGCGTGACCTGCGACCAGGAGGCGGGGTTAAGGACTTGGGGCAGGGCTTTGCTTACTGGTTTCTTTGCAAACTCCGGAGGTTCACTGGGTGCGAATCCCACCTCCCCCGTTTACTAGCTTGTGATCTTTCTGTGCCTCAGTTTTCTCATTTCTGAAATGGGACTTATTTTAGTTTGGGGTTATTATGTATTGTAGATTAAATGAGTCACTATGTGAAAACACTTAGCACATAGCTAAGTGGCACATAGTGCTTAACTACGTGAGTGTTAGTAAATGTTTTTGTTGTTGGGACAGGAGAAAAGGGTGGAGTGAGCCATTTGGAGGAGTTGGGAAGAGGAGCTTTGTAAGTGAGGGATGTTTTGGGAAACATGGATGAAGCTGACGTGATTTATTCATGAAACAAATATTTATTAGCGCCTTGTATTTCAGACGTTATTTTAGGTTCTTGGCGTCAGCAGTGAACAAAATAGTGAACAACAGTCCCTGCACTTAGAGAGCTTACATTCCAGGGGAGAGAGACATATTTAAGCAAGTTAAGTAAAATACCTAGTAAGTTAGAAGGCAATATGTGCTACAGTTGTCAAGGAGGGCAAAAAAATGTGCTTTTTTTTTTTTTTTTTTTTGAGATGGAGTCTCGCTCTGTTGCCCAGCTGGAGTGCAATTGCAATGGTGTGATCTTGGCTCACTGCAACTTCCGCCTTCTCGGTTCAAGTGATTCTTCTGCCTCAGTCTCCTGAGTAGCTGGGACTACAGGCGCCCGCCTTTTGTATTTTTAATAGAGACAGGGTTACCCCATATTGGCCAGGCTGGTCTCAAACTCCTGACGTGGTGATCCTTCCACCTTGGCCTCCCAAAGTGGTGGGATTACTGGCATGAGCCACCGTGCCCAGCTACAGCTGCATTTTTTAATGGGGTGGGCTTGGCTGGGTGCAGTGGCTCATGCCTGTAATCCTAGCACTTTGGGAGGCTGAGGTGGGCGGATCACCTGAGGTAGAAAGTTTGAGACCAGCCTGGCCAACAGGCGAAACTCTGTCTCTACTAAAAATACAAAAAGTAGCTGGGCGTGGTGGTGGGCGCCTATAACCCCAGCTACTCTGGGAGGCTGAGGCAGGAGAATTGTTTGAATCCAGGGGACGGAGGTTGCAGTAAGC
>NW_016107621.1:1719131-1730693 GCF_001604975.1 Cebus imitator
CAAAAAAAAAAAAAAAAAGAATTGTTGTGGGCTGGAAAGGGCAAAAAGGCTGAAGGAGGTAAGGGAACAAGCAATGAGGCCATCTGGAAGAGGGAATAGCCAGCACAAATGCCCCAAGGTGGGAGCATGACTAGCTTGTGGGAGGAACAGTGAGGAAACCACTGCCTATGCAATTGAGTTAGTGAAGAGGAGAGTAAGAGAGAAGGTCAGAGAGGTAATGGAGGGCATTTTTTAGAGGGTTTTATAGGACTTTCGATTTTATTCTGTGAGGGCTGTGAGCAGAGGACAAACATGAATTGACTGCTGAATTGCTGCATTAGCAGTAGAATATGGCCAAGCATGGGGTGGCTCACACCTGTAATCCCAGCACTTTGGGAAGCCAAGATGGGAGGATTGTTTGTGCCCAGGAGTTTGAAGCTGCAATAAGCCATGATCACAGCACTGCACTCCAGCTTAGGCAACAAAGCAAGATTCTGTTTTAAAAACAAAGTGAACATCAGCAGCAGCGGCAGCAGCAACAACAACAACACAGTAGAATATATGAGGGCAGGGTTAGGAGCAGGGAGACCAACAAGGTGACTACTGTGATTATCCAGGTAAGAGATGAGGATGCTCTGGACCAAAACGTTTTGGAGGTGAAGAGAGAACATACATATGTGTGTGTGTATATATATATGTATTTTGAATTCTGGATATATTTTGAAGGAGGAGCTTTGAGGACTAGATATTGGGAATGATGTGAAAAGTTTCAAAGATGGATCCAGGGATTTTTTTTTTTTTTTTTTTTTTTGAGGCAGGGTCTTGCTCTATTACCCAGGCTGGAGTGCAATGGCACGATCTTGGCTTATTGCAACCTCTGCCTCCCGGGTTCACGCAATTTTCCTGCCTCAGCCTCCCCAGTACCTGGCTTATTTTGTATTTTTAGTAGAGCTGGGGAGGGGGGCAGGGGGAGTTCACCAGGTTGCCTGGGCTGGTCTCAAATTCCTGACCTCAGGTTATCCACCTGCCTTGGCCTCCCAAAGTGCTGGGATTACAAGCGTGAGCCACTGCGCCCAGTGGATCCAGGAATTTTTGACCTGAGGAGTTGCTGGTCCCTCAAAAGGAACACACTGAGGCTAGTACTCATTTGGAGAAGAAAGTCCAGGAGTGAGAGATGTCGTGCTGGACACACAGGTGGAGATATGATGGAGATGTTGGATGTGAGTCTAGGGTGGAAGGGAGAATCCTGGGCTGGAGAGAGATGCTTGGGAATTCTTAGCAGATTTATGATCTTTAAACTCCTCAATCTGGATGAGCTTCCCAAGAATTCCCAAGGGATGACTTGAGCATATAGACAGAGAGGAGGTCTAAGGCCTGAGGCATGGGGCAGTGTGTCTTTAAGAGGTTATAGAGGCTGGGTGTGGTGGCAGAGGCCTAAAGTCCCAGGTACTCAGGCGGCTGAGGTAGAAGGATCACTTGAGCCTTGAAGTTCAAGGCTGCAGTGATTTGTGATTGCACCAGTGTACTCCAGCCTGGGCAAAAGAGCAAGATCTTGTCTTTGAAAGAAAAAGAAAGTGGCCCACACCTGTAATATCAGCATTTTGGGAGGCTGAGGTGGGAGGATCACTTGAGCCTAGGAATCTGAGACTGGACTGGGCAACATAGTGAGACTGATTTTTTTTTTTTTTTTTTTTTTTTTTTTGAGACGGAATTTCACTCTTGTTGCTCAGGCTGGAGTACAATGGCATGATCTCGGCTCACTGCAACTTCCGCCTCCCAGGTTCAAGTGATTCTCCTGCCTCAGTCTCCAGAGTAGCTGGGATTACAGGTGCCTGCAATGACACCCGATTAATTTTGTATTTTTAGTAGAGACGGGGTTTCTCTATGTTGGTCAGGCTGGTCTCAAACTCCCGACCTCAGATGATCTGCCCGCCTCGGTCTCCCAAAGTGCTGGGATTACAGGCATGAACCAACGTGGCTGGCAACCTTTCTCGTGGGAGAAATAATAACATATTTGTATGCTGATAAGAATAATGTAGATGAGAAGGACAATTGATGATGTGGGAAGAGGAGAGAATTGCTGGAGGATGTACCTAAGAAGGCGGTGGAGGGATTGCCCTGAACTAAGAGTGGGGTTAGTTCATCCCCAGGAACAGTAAGGAGAGTGGAGTGAGTAAATCGCCACAGGAGAAAGGGGGTGAACAGTGTGGGAGCTTCTGGAAGTTCTCTTCTGATTCTGTTCTCTTGATAAAAGAAGCAAAGTCAGTCTCTGAAACATAAGGATGGATAGGGGAGCGACAAGGTGACCGGCTTGACCCTAGTGGTAGCGGCTTTGTTCCTTGCAGGGGGCGGGGCTAAGGTTGTGGGGCGGGGCCGGCGTAATTGCAATTCAATCTTGCGCTGGGGATTGGAGAGGCTAAAATTTGGGACGGGGCCTCACCGCGGGGGCTCCGTGCAAGTGGGCAGGGCTAGACCGGGAGATGCCCACGTGCTTCGCACCTCCGCCTCGCCCGCAGGGGACCAGCTGCTGAGCGCCCGAGTGTTCTTTGAGAACTTCAAGTACGAAGACGCACTACGCCTGCTGCAATGCGCAGAGCCTTACAAAGTCTCCTTCTGCCTGAAGCGCACTGTGCCCACCGGGGACCTGGCGCTGCGGCCCGGGACCGTGGCCGGCTACGAGATCAAGGGCCCGCGGGCCAAGGTGGCCAAGCTGGTACGCGTGCTTAGCCCGGTCCCAGCCCTGGACTGCCCCAGCGATCCCATCTGTGCGCCGTGACCCCCATTCCCCGCCACCATGGGCCAGCCTTGCCCTCTGTCTTGTCACTAACCCAAGCTAATCCCACTCTCTGCCCCTTGCTCTCTGCCCCTAAACTCCTCCCCCGGGAGGGGCATTGACCCACTCCAGCCCAGGGCCCTCACCCATCTCGGAGAGGCGTCCCCACCATCGGATCCAGGCTTGCTAGGGGTCCTGAACCAGGGAAGCCAGGTTCCAGCCTGAGTGTGGCCCAATTCCTGTTCTGCTGAGTCACCCTGGACAAATTTCTTTCCCTCCCTGGGCCTCAGTTTCCCCATCTCGAGAATGAGGATGTTGGGGAAAATCCTGGATCAGGAGCTAGAAGTCTTGGGTTCCAGTCCCTTCGCTCCTGTTGACTCATTTGGAGATTTTAGTTGGCTGCCTGCCTTCCTGGGCACTCATGGTGAAATGACAGGCAATAAGTGGGGATGGTGCTTGGGGGACACAATACTTGACCTAGCACATCCCTGGCCTGGCCTAATACCAGGAGGGGCTCTTCCTGTCCACTCCCAGCCTCCCACTGTCCCACCGCCTCCTGCCTCTCTCCTCTCTCCCCAGAACATCCAGAGTCTGTCCCCTGTGAAGAAGAAGAAGATGGTGGTGGTGCCTGGGGCTCTGGGGGTCCCCGCTGACCTGGCCCCTGTTGACGTCGAGTTCTCCTTTCCCAAGTTCTCCCGCCTGCGCCGGGGCCTCAAAGCTGAGGCTGTCAAGGGTCCTGTCCCAGCCGCCCCTGCCCGCCGGCGCCTCCAGCTCCCTCGGCTGCGTGTACGAGAAGTGGCCGAAGAGGCCCAGGCAGCCCGGCTGGCTGCCGCTGCTCCTCCCCCTAGGAAGGCCAAGGTGGAGGCTGAGGTGGCTGCAGGAGCTCGTTTCACAGCCCCCCAGGTGGAGCTGGTTGGGCTCCGGCTGCCAGGGGCCGAGGTGGGTGTCCCCCAGGTCTCACCCCCCAAGGCAGCCCCCTCAGCAGAGGCAGCTGGTGGCTTTGCCCTCCACCTGCCAACCCTTGGGCTTGGAGCCCCAGCTCCGCCTGCTGTGGAGCTCCCAGCCATGGGGATCCAGGTCCCCCAGGTGGAGCTGCCCACCTTGCCCTCACTGCCCACTCTGCCCACACTTCCCTGCCTGGAGACCCGGGAAGGGGCTGTGGCAGTTCCCACCCTGGATGTGGCAGCACCTACTGTGGGGGTGGACCTAGCTTTGCCGGGTGCAGAGGTGGAGGCCCGGGGAGAGGCACCTGAGGTGGCCCTGAAGATGCCCCGCCTTAGTTTCCCCCGATTTGGGGCTCGAGCGAAGGAAGTTGCTGAGGCCAAGGTAGCCAAGGGCAGCCCTGAGGCCAGGGTGAAAGGTCCCAGACTTCGAATGCCCACCTTTGGGCTTTCCCTCCTGGAGCCCCGGCCCACTGCTCCTGAAGCTGTGGAGAGCAAGCTGAAGCTGCCCACCATCAAGATGCCCTCCCTTGGCATCGGAGTGTCAGGACCCGAAGTCAAGGTGCCCAAGGGACCTGAAGTGAAGCTTCCCAAGGCTCCTGAGGTCAGGCTTCCAAAAGTGCCGGAGGCAGCCCTTCCAGAGGTTCGACTCCCAGAGGTAGAGCTCCCGAAGGTGTCAGAGATGAAACTCCCAAAGGTGTCAGAGATGGCCGTGCCGGAGGTGCGGCTTCCAGAGGTGCAGCTGCCAAAAGTGCCAGAGATGAAACTCCCAAAGGTGTCAGAGATGGCCGTGCCGGAGCTGCGGCTTCCAGAGGTGCAGCTGCCGAAAGTGCCAGAGATGAAGGTCCCTGAGATGAAGCTTCCAAAGGTGCCTGAGGTGAAACTCCCTGAAATGAAACTCCCGAAGGTGCCCGAGATGGCTGTGCCTGATGTGCCCCTGCCAGAAGTGCAGCTTCCGAAAGTCCCAGAGATGAAGCTCCCTGAGATGAAACTCCCTGAAATGAAACTCCCGAAGGTGCCCGAGATGGCCGTGCCGGATGTCCACCTGCCAGAAGTACAGCTCCCGAAAGTCCCAGAGATGAAACTCCCTAAAATGCCCGAGATGGCTGTGCCAGAGGTTCAACTCCCCGAGGTGCAGCTGCCAAAGGTCTCAGAGATGAAACTCCCCAAGGTGCCTGAGATGGTCGTGCCCGACGTACACCTCCCAGAGGTGCAGCTGCCGAAAGTCTCAGAAATAAAAGTCCCTGACGTGAAGCTCCCGGAGATAAAACTCCCCAAGGTGCCTGAGATGGCTGTGCCCGATGTGCAGCTCCCTGAGGTGCAGCTGCCGAAAGTGTCAGAGATTCGGCTGCCAGAGATGCAAGTGCCGAAGGTTCCCGATGTGCATCTTCCAAAGGCTCCAGAGGTGAAGCTGCCCAGGGCTCCAGAGGTGCAGCTAAAAGCCGCCAAGGCAGAGCCAGCAGAAGGGATGGAATTTGGCTTCAAGATGCCCAAGATGACCATGCCCAAGATGACCATGCCCAAGCTAGGGAGGGCAGAGTCCCCATCACGTGGCAAGCCAGGCGAGGCGGGTGCTGAGGTCTCAGGGAAGCTGGTAACACTTCCCTGTTTGCAGCCAGAGGTGGATGGTGAGGCTCATGTGGGTGTCCCCTCTCTCACTCTGCCCTCAGTGGAGCTAGACCTGCCAGGGGCCTTTGGCCTGGAGGGACGGGTCCCAGCCGCTGAAATGGGCAAGGTAGAGCGGGCGGAGGGCCCCAAGTTGGCAGCAGGGGTCAGGGAAGTGGGCCTCCGAGTGCCTTCTGTTGAAATTGTCACTCCACAGCTGCCCACTGTGGAAGCTGAGGAAGGGCGACTGGAGACAATGGAGATGAAAGTCAAGCCCTCTTCCAAGTTCTCCTTGCCCAAGTTTGGACTCTCAGGGCCAAAGGTGGCCAAGGCAGAGGCTGAGGGGGCTGGGCGAGCCACCAAGCGGAAGGTATCCAAGTTTACCATCTCGCTCCCCAAGCCTCGGGTAGGGGCTGAGGCTGAGGCCAAAGGGGCCGGAGAGGCAGGCCTGCTGCCCGCCCTCGACCTGTCCATCCCACAGCTCAGCCTGGATACCCACCTGCCCTCAGGCAAGGTAGAGGTGGCAGGGGCTGACCTCAAGTTCAAGGGGCCCAGGTTTGCTCTGCCCAAGTTTGGGGTCAGAGGC
The DNA here is from genome assembly GCF_001604975.1 of Cebus imitator. NCBI lineage: Eukaryota > Metazoa > Chordata > Mammalia > Primates > Cebidae > Cebus > Cebus imitator. Next base: position 1,725,016 of record NW_016107621.1, read on the forward strand.
CGGGACACTGAGGCAGCAGAACTGGTGCCGGGGGTGGCTGAGTTGGAGGGCAAGGGCTGGGGCTGGGACGGGAAGGTGAAGATGCCCAAGCTGAAGATGCCCTCCTTTGGGCTGGCTCGAGGGAAGGAAGCAGAAGTTCAAGGTGAGCGTGCCAGCCCGGGAGAAAAGACTGAGTCCACCACTGTGCAGCTTAAGATCCCTGAGGTGGAGCTGGTCACGCTGGGCGCCCAGGAGGAAGGGAGAGCGGAGGGGGTGGTGGCCGTCAGTGGAATGCAGCTGTCAGGGCTGCAGGTGTCCACAGCCAAGCAGGTGGTCACTGAGGGCCATGAGGCAGGGCTGAGGATGCCTCCGCTGGGCATCTCCCTGCCCCAGGTAGAGCTGACTGGCTTTGGGGAGGTGGGTACCCCAGGGCATCAGGCTGAGAGTACAGCCCCTTCAGCAGAGGGCACAGCAGGCTACAGGGTCCAGGTGCCCCAGGTGACCCTGTCTCTGCCTGGAACCCAGGTTGCAGGTGGAGAGCTGTTGGTGGGTGAGGGTGTCTTCAAGATGCCCACTGTAACAGTGCCCCAGCTTGAGCTGGACGTGGGGCTAAGCCGAGAGGCACAGGCAGGCGAGGCGGCCACAGGTGAGGGTGGGCTGAAGCTGAAGTTGCCCACGCTGGGGGCCAGAGCTGGGGTGAGGGGCCAGGGTGCTGAGGAGCAGCCCCCAGGGGCCGAGCGTACCTTCCGCCTCTCACTGCCCGATGTGGAGCTCTCACCACCTGGGGGCAACCATGCCGAGTACCAGGTGGCAGATGGGGAGGGGGAGGCTGGACACAAGCTCAAGGTGCGGCTGCCCCGGTTTGGCCTGGCTCGGGCCAAGGAGGGGGCCGAGGAGGGTGACAAGGCCAAGAGCCCCAAACTCAGGCTGCCCCGAGTGGGCTTCAGCCAGAGTGAGACGGTCACTGGGGAAGGCTCCCCCAGCCCCGAGGAAGAGGAGGAGGAAGAGGGCAGTGGGGAAGGGGCCTTGGGACGCCGGGGCCGGGGCCGGGTCCGCTTGCCACGCGTAGGCCTGGTGGCCCCTTCTAAAGCCTCTCGAGGACAGGAGGGCAATGCAGCCCCCAAGTCCCCCGTGAGAGAGAAGTCCCCAAAGTTCCACTTCCCTAGGGTGTCCCTAAGCCCCAAGGCCCGGAGTGGGAGTGGAGACCAGGAAGAGGGTGGATTCCGGGTGCAGCTGCCCAGCGTGGGGTTTTCAGAGACAGGGGCTTCAGGCCCAGCCAGGATGGAGGGGGCTCAGGCTGCGGCCGTGTGAAGCCTCTGGGCAGATGGAGACTCCCTTCTTGCCTTCCTTTCTCCTCCCCCCCGTTGTGTGTGTGATAACTAGCACTAACCCTAAGAGGGCCAGGAGGTGGGCGACTGACCAGGGCTAGTGGGGAGGCCTACTCCTGTCTCACTGGCAGGGGTGTGTGTATCCCACAAGCCACGTGAATAAAGTAATCCAGAAGTAGCCATGTGTTCATCTCCTCTGTGTGCATAGCGGGAGGGCGGGAGTGGGTGTAGGGGAGATGCAGAGAAGGCAGTCGCCAAAGAAGAGGTTTTAGGAGTCACCTGAGCCTGGCCTGAGGGGACCCTCTGGTGTCAGGGAAGAAACAGGTCACATCTGGTCTGAGAAGAGTCAGGCAGGCTGGGTGCAGTGGCTTATGCCTGTAATCCCAGCACTTGTGAGGCCAGGGTAGGAGGATTGCTTGAGCCCAGGAGTTTGAGACCAGCCTGGGCAACATAGGGAAACCTCAGCTCTAGAAAAAATACAAAAATTAGCCAAGCATGGTGGCCTGTGCCTGTAATCCCAGCTACTTGGGAGGCTGAGGTGGGAGGATGGCTTGAGCCTGGGAGGTGGAGGCTGCGGTGAGCCGTGATGGTGCCCCTGCACTCCAGCCTGGGCAACAGAGCCAGGCTGTCTCAACAAAAACAACAGTCAGTGTGGCCTTCGGCCGGCCCTGGTGGGAGTGGAGACTTCCCTAGCCCTTGAGAATTCCCAGGGGCTGTTGAAGAGGACTCTGGGACCTTCCCTGGTAGAGCACAGCTTCGGGACCCCTCTGCCAGGGAGCTGGCCTGTTCTGGGGGACCCCCGCCTACCAGGCTGGTTGCTCCCCACCTGCCCTCTGCTGGTGAGGGCACTTCTGTACATCCTGGCCTTCTCTTTCCTGTCTGGCTGGTTTGACGGCCTATCCACTCCCGCCCCACCCAGGAAGGGCGCTTCTGTTCCCCTCTTTAGGATTCTGGGTCCAAAGCCTCCACCACCAACACACAGCTGCCTCTTGGAACTAGGTCCTAGGGTCTTCAGCACCCGTCAGTGCTCAGCTCCCAGGGACCACCTACCACATCCCTGCCATCCTGATTCAGGATCTGAGTCCTGGGGTCCCCACCAGGGCCTCCAGCCTCCTCCACATCTCTCTGTGATATCCCACCTGGACTAAGGAGACTCGATATCCAGTCCCAAGTCTCATCCCGACAGCACCCCCATGCTCTTCACATCTCCCTCTCCTGTCTCAGCGGATAAGGGGCCTGGCGGATTCCCGCACTCACTTGAGTACCTTGTCCCTTCAAGCTGGCCCTCTTCAGGTCACTGCCTCACCACACACCTTTTCTTCGCCCCCACCAGACATGGTGGGAGTTATCTACACTCACAGTGCACACCCATTTCCAAGATCCCAGCATTGGGGTTTTCCTCCTACCTTGTCCGTGTCAGCAGTGGCCTCTCCATGGCCACGCCTGAGGGTTTCCTTTGTCTCTCTCGTCGTGACTTCTCAAGGCCCCATCGATCTTCCTGACACTTGCTCCTCTCTTCCCCATACCTCTCTCTCCTTGGGCACTTGGGGCTCCTCCGGGGCCCTTGTCTACCCCAACACCCTCCTAGGGTGCGTCACCCTCCCCTATGGCTTCCACACCTCCTCTCTGTGCTGACAACTCCCAAACTCTCTCCTGCAACCCCCTAGGGACCCACACCTCTCCTGGAGGTCTCCTGGTCATTAGGAGGTTGTGTGGGTGATGGTTCAGAGCCTGGTGCTGAAGCTGGGCTGCTCAGGGTCAAAGGCTGTCTCTGGCAGTCACCTGGGTAACCTTAGGCATTTTATTTTATTTTATTTTTTATTTTTATTTTTCGAGACAGAGTCTCACTCATTGCCCAGGCTGGAGTATAATGGTGCAATCTTGGCTCACAGCAACCTCCGCCTCCCAGGGTCAAGCGATTCTCCTGTTTCAGCCTCCTGACCTCAGCCTCCCGAGTAGCTGGGACTGCAGGTGTGCACCACCATGCCCAGCTAACTTTTGTATTTGGTTTCGTCATGTTGGCCAGGCTGGTCTCAAACTCCTGATCTCAGGTGTTCTGCCTGCCTTGGCCTCCCAAAGTGCTGGGATTATACAGATATGAGCCACTGCTCCTGGCCAGGCATTTACAAAAACTTCTTTGTGCCTTGGTTTTCTCTTCCATGAAATCCCTACTTTGCATGTTGTAAGGATCAGATAAGACTTCTAAAGCCCTCCATCCTGGTTTAAATGTTTTGATGTTAAGTTTTCTAATCTGGCTGGAGTGGTGGCTCATGCCTACAATCCCAGCACTTTGAGAGGTCGAGGCAGGAGGATCACTTGAGGCCAGGAGTTTAAGACCAGCATGTACAATACAGTGAGACCCCATTTCTACAAAAAAATAAAAAGATAAATAAAAATAAATACATTTTCTTTCTTCTTTTTTCGAGACAGGGTCTCACTCTGTCACCCAGGCTGGAGTGCAGTGGCGCGATCTCGGCTCACTGCAACCTCTGCCTCCCAGGTTCAAGTGATTCTGTGCCTCAGCCTCATGAGTAGCTGGGATTACAGGTGCGTGCCACCACGCCTGGCTAATTTTTTGTATTTTTAGTAGAGACAGGGTTTCACCATGTTAGCTATGATGGTCTTAATCTCCTGACTTCGTGATCCGCCTACCTGCCCCGGCCTCCCAAAGTGCTGGGATTACAGGCATGAACCACTATGCCCAGTCAAAAACAAATACATTTTCTAATTTGGCCTCAACATCTCCCCCAATCTGCTCCTTATCCATGTTCACTTCTTGATGACTGCCCCTTCATGCCAGAGCCCTGGGCCTGGGTCTGGGCCTGGATAGCTCCCTTCTTTCCCCCCACCTGTCAGTCTCACGGCCGGTCCTCCTGGCCTCCTTGGTGTCCCATCCACTGGCCTCCTCCTCTCCTCCCTGACCTCTCCCATCTCTGCCCTGCCCTGGACTCTTTCCCAGGCTTGGGGCCTCCACTCTTACCCGATCCAACCTATCCTTTTTCACACTGTAACTTTCTGACACTCATATCTGACCCTGCCCTCCCCTGCTCAAAGCCCTCTGTGGCTCCCCAGTGCCCTCAGAACAAAGTCCAAACTCCTTAGCCTGGCATTCAGGGCCTTTTACAACCTCACCCTATGGCAGCCACAGGCTGGGACAGGGGTTTGTGAACACAGACACACACACGCACATCACATCTCCGGAGCTTAAGAAGCCTGACTTTCCTCACTTCTGCCTTATCCCCATTCCTTTTTGCCCAAGGCCTCCAATCATACTCCCCACTGTCAACGCTTCACCTGTTTGGTCCTTGCAAGATTCCGCCACTGGGCGGGGGAGGGGGCCCAGCCTGGTACCCCACCCCCACTCCAGCCAGGACTCAGGTCTCCAACAACAGAACACCAGAGCCACTCAACAACGCTGAAACCCATTCGGGGGGCCCAGGGCCCCTCGTACCAAGCCAGGAAGGCTTTAGGGGAGCAGGAGACCTGGGTGGGTTCTGGGTGTAGGCCCTGGCAGACTCACAGTGTGGCCAAGGGCTCTGGGGGTGTCAGGGAAGCAGGGGCCAACCTCACAGGAGAAGGCACGAGTGCGGTTCTCTTTCCCCCGCTGGGGGGCCGGTGGTGTCGGAGGCCTTGGCGGCGGAGCCAGTGGCGCAGGGGCCTGGGCAGGGCGGTGTCCGGCAGCAGGGACACCATGGCCACCATCCAGTCAGAGACTGATTGCTACGACATCATCGAGGTCTTGGGCAAAGGCACCTTTGGGGAGGTAGCCAAGGGCTGGCGGCGGAGCACGGGTGAGATGGTGGCCATCAAGATCCTCAAGAATGACGCCTACCGCAACCGCATCATCAAGAACGAGCTGAAGCTGCTGCGCTGCATGCGGGGCCTGGACCCCGAGGAGGCCCATGTCATCCGCTTCCTTGAGTTCTTCCACGACGCCCTCAAGTTCTACCTGGTCTTCGAGCTGCTGGAGCAAAACCTGTTCGAGTTCCAGAAGGAGAACAACTTCGCGCCCCTCCCTGCCTGCCACATCCGTACAGTCACCCTGCAGGTGCTCCGAGCCCTGGCCCGGCTCAAGGAGCTGGCGATCATCCACGCCGATCTGAAGCCCGAGAACATCATGCTGGTGGACCAGACCCGCTGCCCTTTCAGGGTCAAGGTGAGTAGGGGCCGTCTAGGGTGGCTGCTTCCCTAGTTCCTTGTCTTTTTCCAGCTTCCTCCAGCCCTAGATGCCTTTTCTTTCTTTACTTAAAAAATTTTTTGGCCGGGCGCAGTGGCTCAAGCCTGTAATCCCAGCACTTTGGGAGGCCGAGGCGGGTGGATCACGAGGTCAAGAGATCGAGACCATCCTGGTCAACATGGTGAAACTCCATC
>NW_016107621.1:1732089-1737381 GCF_001604975.1 Cebus imitator
GAGAAACTCTGTCTCAAAAAAAAAAAAAAAAAAAGCACTACCAGAGGTTGAGTAATTTATAAAGAAAGAAGAGGGGTTTAATTGACTCACAGTTCCTCATGGCTGGGGAGGCCTCAGGAAACTTACAGTCATGGCAGAAGGTGAAGGGGAAGCAAGGTATGTCTTACATGGCAGGAGGAGAGAGAGCATGGAAGGGAAGCTGCCACTTTTGGCTTTTTGTTTTCAGACACTCTTGCTCTGTTGCCCAGGCTGGAGTGCAGAGGCATGATCTCGGTTCACTATAAACTCCACCTCCAGGTTTCAAGCAATTCTCCTGCCACAGCCTCCTGAATAGCTGGGATTACAAGCATGCGGCACCACACCCAGCTAATTTCTGTCTTTTTAGTAGAGACAGGGTTTTACCCTGTTGGCCAGGCTGGTTTCGAACTCCTGACCTTGTGATCTGTCTGCCTCAGCCTCCCAAAGTGCTGGGATTACAGGTGTGAGCCACTGTGTTCAGCCGGAAACTGCCACTTTTAAACTGTCAGATCTCATGAGAACTCAATCACTATCAGGAGAACAGCATAGGGGAAACCACCCCCAGGACCCAGTCACCTTCCACCAGGTTCCTCCCTTGACACATAGGGATTACAGTTGGAGATGAGGTTTGGGTGGGGACGCAGAGCCAAACCATATCAAGGTGTGTGCCACTGTATGCATTTGAAGAACACCGAGGAGGCCTGTGTGGCTGAAGTAGAATGAATGAGGTGAAGAGGGAAGAAATGAGTCCAAGCACGTGACGGGGCCGGGCGTGCAGGGCCTTGTTGGTTACAGCATAGACTTTGGTTTTATTCTGAGGAAGATGGAACCATAGGAGGAATCTAAGCAGAGGGGGACACGATCTGATTCAGAGAAACAAGCCCAAGCATCGTTTCTCTGGTTGCACAGGGGGAGCAGACGGGGGTGGGCTGAGCAGGAGCAGGAAGGCAGAGGGGTGACTGCACTAGTCCAGGTAAGAGACGTGGTGATCGGGATCGGAGTGAGGGTAGTGGGAGCAGAAGACCTGGGTGGGTTCTGGGTAGATTTTGGAGCTAGAGACAACAGGATTTGTTGATGGATCTTATATGAAGGGTGAGAGAAGGAGCGAGGACTAGAGGGGGACTAAAGCCTGTTGGCCCCAGCACCTGGAAGCATGTGTCTAACTCATCATGCTCTGCTTATCAGTAAACATGTATTGAATGCCTGCTTTTGGCCTGGCCTTGCACTGGGCACATAGAGGCATCTTCTCTGTGCTGTCACAGCCCCCCAGTGCTGACCCCTCTGTCTGCTTTTCTTTTCTTTCTTTTTTTTTTTTTTTTTTGGAGATGGCATCTTGCTTTGTTGCCCAGGCTGGAGCACAATGGTATGGTCTTGGCTCACTGTAACCTCCATCTCCCGGGTTCAAGCGATTCTCCTGCCTCGACCTCCCAAGTAGCTGGGACTACAGGTGTCCACCACCACACCTGGCTAATTTTTATATTTTTAGTAGAGACGGGGTTTCACCATATTGGTCAGGCTGGTCTCGAACTCCTGACCTTGTGATCCACTTGCCTTGGCCTCCCAAAGTGCTGGGATTACAGGCGTGAGCCACCACAATTGGCCCACCTTTTTTTTTTTGAGACAGGGTCTGGCTCTCTCACTCAGGCTGGAGTGCCGTGGCATTTTCTTGGCTCACTGTAGCCTCTGCCTCCTGGGCTCAAGTGATTCTTCTGCCCCAGCCTTCCGAGGAGCTGGGACTATAGGCATGCACTACTATGCTCAGCTAATTTTTGTATTTTTTGGTAGAGACAGGATTTTGTCATGTTGTCCAGGCTGGTCTCAAAGTCCTGAGCTCAAGCAATCCGCCCCCCTTGGTCTCCCAAAGTGCTAGAATTACAGGTATGACCACCATGCCCAGTCCTCTGTCTGCTTTTGAGTTTGACAGTGTCTGGATGGGTCTGAACCAGGGGCACCCCGAGGGCAAGGCCAGGGCTGACTTGGTCATCGCTGTGTCCCTGACATCTCCCAGCACTGCAGTCAAGGAGCCAGTGCTAACTGAATGTTTGTTAGAGACACAGAGACACACAGAGGCAGAACCAGGCAGATTACGCTGCCCCAAGAGGTGGAAGGACAGAGACCCAGGGAAGCAGGGACTTCCACAGACACAGCAGGGGACAGACAGGACAGATCCACAGCACCTGGCTGGCATTATCACCCCCACCGTCTCTGTGGAAACAATGAATGAATTCCGAAAACATTGACTAAGTGCCTAGGTCACTCGGCCTCTTGGGTATTGAACCCTGGCACTTTGGGATCAGAACCGCAATTAATAACCATTTCACGATACTGCTTTCTGCAAGTAAACGGTGAGGGATGGCTGGGTGCAGTGACTCACGTCTGTAATCCCAGCACTTTGGGAGGCCGAGGTGGGTGGATCAGTTGAGGTCAAGAGTTTGAGACTGTCCTGGCCAACATGGTGAAACTCTGTCTCTACTAAAGGTGTAAAAATAAGCCAGGCATGGCGGTGAGTGCCTATGATCCCAGCTACTCAGCAGGCTGAGGCAGAAGAGTCGCTTAAACCCGGGGGACAGAGGTTGTGTGAGCCCAGACCGTACCACTGCACTCCAGCCTGGACGACAGAGCAAGACTGTCTCACAACAAAACAAAACAGAACAGTGAGGGATGGCTGAATGAAAAGCAGAAAAACTCAGAGAAGGAAACTGAGGCCAGCCAGGTGCAGTGACTCATGCTTATAATCCCAGCACTTTGAGAGGCTGAGGCGGGTGGATTACCTGATATCAGGAGTTCAAGACCAGCCTGGCCAATGTGGAGAAACCTCGTCTATACTAAAAATACAAAAATTACCTAGATGTGGTGGTGTGGGCCTGTAATCTCACGTACTGAGGAGGCTGAGGCAGGAGAATCACTTGAACCCAGGAGTCGGAGGAAGCAGTGAGCTGAGATACTACCACGGCACTCCAGCCTTGGGGACAGAGTGAGACTCCGTCTCAAAAAAAAAAAAAAAACAAAAAAAACCCAACAAAGCAACTAAAGAATTATAGACCGGGAGATGGACAGAGTCCAATGGCAGATGCAGGATGCCAGGTGAGAGATGCCAGGGGTGACCCAGCTCGGCTGCCCCTGTAGCTTGACCTGCACACTGGCCCTCTTCCCCACCCCCAACAGGTGATCGACTTTGGCTCGGCCAGCATTTTCAGCGAGGTGCGCTACGTGAAGGAGCCATACATCCAGTCACGCTTCTACCGTGCCCCCGAGATTCTTCTGGGGCTGCCCTTCTGCGAGAAGGTGGACATGTGGTCCCTAGGCTGCGTCATGGCTGAGCTGCACCTGGGCTGGCCCCTCTACCCGGGCAACAATGAGTACGACCAGGTGCGCTACATCTGTGAGACCCAGGGCCTGCCCAAGCCGCACCTGTTGCACGCCGCCCGCAAGGCCCACCACTTCTTCAAGTGCAACCCCCATCCTGACGCCACCAACCCCTGGCAGCTCAAGTCCTCGGCTGACTACCTGGCCGAGACGAAGGTAAGGGAAACATTGGGTGAGGGCAGTCAGTGTGGGGGCTGTTACATAAAGAAAAATATCTAGGTCGGGCGAGGTGGCTCACACCTGTAATCCCAGCACTTTGGGAGACTGTCGTAAGAGGATCCTTTGAGCCCAGGAGGTTGAGACTAGCTTGGGGAACACAGTGAGACCTCCTCTTTGTAAAACATGAAAAAAACATTAGCGGGGCATGGTGGTATGGGCCTATTGTCCCAGGTACGTGGTGGGCTGAGACAGGAGAATTCCTTGAGCCTAGCAGGTCCAGGCTGCAGTGAGCTGTGATCATGCCAGTGCACTTGAGTCTGGGTGACAAAGCAAGACCCTGTTTCAAAAAGAAAAAAAAAGAATAATCTATCAGACCAGAAGAATGGAGTGAAAATAGAAAAAAAGAAAAAATATTATTTTAATAATTGAAAAAAAAATTCTGGGCTGAACTTCAGCGAGGACTGGACCTTGAGGGTCAGCCTAGGGCATTTTCTTTTCTTTCTTTTTTGAGACGGAGTCACACTCTGTTGCCGAGGCTGTAGTGCAGGGGCATGATCTCGGCTCACTGAAACCTCCACCTCCCGGGTTCAAGCAGTTCTCCTGCCTCAGTCTCCTGAGTAGCTGAGACTACAGGCGCATGCCACCATGCCTGGCTAATTTTTCGTATTTTTAGTAGAGACAGGGTTTCACCGTGTTAGCCAGGATGGTCTTGATCTCCTGACCTCAGGTAATCCACCCACCTGGGATTACAGGCACGAGTCACTGCACCTGGCCTCTAGCCTCGGGCATTTTCACAGCAAGAAAGAGCTGGGTGAGATCACACGTGGGATTGGTTAGCGCTGGAGGCTGCTGCTGCAAGATAGATCTGGGGGAGAAACTGCAGGGAGAATCGGACGTTTGAAAGTCAGATGCAGGGGCTGCTGTAGCAAGAGGCGTCTGGGTCATACCACAAGTGTGACAGGAAGATTCGGGTAGCTTCTCTGCCAGCTTCACCTCTGGCGTCAGCAACTTGTGTGGCATGAGGGATTAGACCACAGAGAAAATATGAGGTCTGAGGTTGGCTATGAGAATTGCGAGAGAGGCCAAGTGCAGTGGCTTAAGCCTGTGGTCCCAGCACTTTGGGAGGCCAAGGCAGGAGGATCGCTTGAGGCCATCCCCAGTGACATAGCAAGAATGCATCGCTAGAAAAAATTTTAAGGCTGGGCGAGGTGGCTCACACCTGTAATCCCAGCACTTTGGGAGGCCAAGGCGGGAGGATCACCTGAGGTTGGGAGTTCGAGACCAGCCTGACCAACATGGAGAAAATGTCCCTTAAAAAAAAAAAATTAATTTTAGCAAGGTGTGGTGGCACACACCTGTAGTCCTAAGCTACTTGGAAAACTAGGTGGGAAGATCACTTGAACCCAGAAGTCGGCGGCTGCAGTGAACTATGACTGCACCACTACACTCCAGCCTGGGTGACAGAGCAAGACCCTGTTTCAAAAAAAAGGGATCTGAGGCCAGGCGCAGTGGCTCACCCTGTGTAATCCCAGCACTTTGGGAGGCCAAGGTGGGTGGACCACCTGAGGTCAGGAGTTTGAGACCAGCCTGGCCAACGTGGTAAAACCCCGTCTCTACTAAAAATACAAAAATTAGCCAGGCATGGTGGCAGGCATCTGTAATCCCAGCTACATGGGAGGCTGAGGCAGGAGAATCACTTAAACTTGGAAGGTGGAGGTTGCAGTGAGCTGAGATCATACCACTGCACTC
>NW_016107621.1:1737888-1739911 GCF_001604975.1 Cebus imitator
AAAAAAAAAAAAAAAAAAGGATCATTGTGAGACCTCAGGTGAGTCTAGAGGTTTGGGGCAGCAGCCAGTCAGCTACCTCTATGGCTTTACTCCTCAAATCTGTGCAGCAAGAGCCTGGGTTAGACAGCAGAGGGGACTAGAAGTTTGAGCTTGATTTCACAGCAAGGAGGGTCTGGATGGGACCACAGGTGAGACTAAAAGTCGATGGCAGTGCCATATCTGGGGGGTGACAAACTAGTAGAGTAAGAAAGGTCTGGGTTTGACCACCGGGAGGCCTGGGATCAAGTGTGGAGCTGTGGCCGTAAGAGGGACCTGGATTTGATTCCAGGGAGGACTAGAGATTCTGGATATTCCCTCTGCTAGCTGCTGGGAGGAGCTGCACCCGTGGGGCCAGGGAGGACTGGAGGTCTGGGGCAAGGGATGGAACTTGGGCCAGTGAGAGCTTTGGGTTAGATTAGAGGGGCTCAGGTGTAAGGGATCCAGGGTGGCCCTCCTAGCAGTCAGAGAGCTCCAAGGCAGATCATGGTCAGACCTGGAAGTCAGGGCTACATGTTGGTGACACAGCGGGTGTGCCCAGGGCCCGAGACCTGCACGTGTCGACCCCACCCCCTTTCCCATGCCTCGCCAGGTGCGTCCACTGGAGCGCCGCAAATACATACTCAAGTCCTTGGACCAGATTGAGACGGTGAATGGTGGCAGTGTGGCCAGTCGGCTGACCTTCCCCGACCGGGAGGCGCTGGCAGAACACGCCGACCTCAAGAGCATGGTGGAGCTGATCAAGCGCATGCTGACCTGGGAGTCCCACGAGCGCATTAGCCCCAGTGCCGCCCTGCGCCACCCCTTTGTGTCCATGCAGCAGCTGCACAGTGCCCATGAGACCACCCGCTACTACCAGCTCTCGCTACGAAGCTGCCGCCTCTCACTGCAGGTGGAGGGCAAGCTCCCCACGCCTGTTGTGGCCACTGCAGAAGATGGGACCCCCTACTACCATCTGGTGGAGGAGAAGGAGGCTGCAGGCATGGGCAGTGTGGCCGGCAGTGGGCCCTTCTTCCGAGAGGAGAAGGCACCGGCTATGCAAAGAGCCATCGACCAGCTGGATGACCTGAGTCTGCAAGAGGCTGGGCACGGGCTGTGGGGCGAGACCTGCACTGACGTGGTCTCCAACGTGCTGGCCCCCCTCAAGGCAGCCATCACTGGCCGCCACATGCCGAACTCGGACCCCGAGCCCATCCTGGCCTTCTATGGCAGCAGCCTGGCAGGCCGCCACAAGGCCTGCAACCCACCCTCGGGCTCCAAGTCCGACTCCAAATTCAGCAATCTCATCCGGCTGAGCCAGGTCTCGCCTGAGGAGGACAAACCCTGCTGGGGCCACGACTGGGAGGAAGGAGAGCACATTGGGGCCTCTGCTGAGTCCCCAGCCATCCTGCAGCGAGGTGGAGATGGGCCCAACATTGAAGACATGACCGTGGATGCTGAGGTGAGCCGGGTGTGTTCAGGATATGATTAGGGTGTGGGGAGGCTCAGCACACACTCACCCACATTCAAAGATAAGATTACGGTGTGGGGAGGCTCAGCACACACCTTGATGCCATCAGGATATGATAAGGCTCAGCACATACTTGGCTACCTTCAGGCTGTGGCAAAAGCTCAGGGTACCGTAATCCACTTATAAGAAGTGACAAAGAGGCTGGGCATGGTGGCAGGTGCCTGTAATCCCAGCTACTTGGGAGGCTGAGGCAACGGAATTGCTTGAACCCGGGAGGCGGAGGTTGGAGTGAGCCAAGATTGTGCCATTGCACTCCAGCCTGGGCAACAAGAGCAAAACTGTCTCCAAAAAAAAAAGGGCCGGGCGCGGTGGCTCAAGCCTGTAATCCCAGCACTTTGGGAGGCTGAGGCGGGCGGATCACCAGGTCAAGAGATCGAGACCATCCTGGCCAACATGGTGAAACCCCGTCTCTAATAAAAATACAAAAATTAGCTGGGTGTGGTGGCGTGAGCCTGTAGTCCCAGCTACTTGGGAGGC
>NW_016107621.1:1740100-1751108 GCF_001604975.1 Cebus imitator
ATCCCGTCTCTATCAAAAAATGAGAAATATTAGCCGTTTTTGGTGGTGTGCACCTGTAGTCCCAGCTACTCGGGAGGCTGAGGTAGGAGGAGGATCCCTTGAGCCAGGGAGGTCGAGGCTGCAGTGAGCTGTTATTACATCATTTTTACAAAGAGGCAATAAAGGCCCAACACTGGCAATAAAGACCCTAGCACATGCTCACCTCCATCAGGAGGTGACAGAGGCTCAGCAGATGCTCACACACTATTAGCTGCTTGGCTGATGCCCCTCTCTCCTCTTCCCCACAGAGGCCAGACCCTGAGCTCTTCGACCCCAGCAGCTGTCCTGGAGAATGGCTGAGTGAGCCAGACTGGACCCTGGAGGGCATCAGGGGCCCCAGGGCTCAGGGGCTCCCACCCCGCCACTCCTACCAGCACGGTGCGCACCGGGCCACCAGCTTTCTCCAGCATGTCAGCGGGCACCACTGATGGTGATTCCACCCCTGCCCGTCACTGGGGGCTGCACTAGCTGGGCTGGCATCCCCTCCCAACCTGAACTGCTCCTCAGAGCCATCTCCTGAACCATAAATTATTCTTACAGAAAGATAGTTATCCAGAAATTCCCATTCCCCTGCCTGCAGTGCGTGCCTGCATACCTCTCCTGAATGCAGCAGGGCTTTGAAGTCTGGCCTGTGCCCCTTGGCTAGAGGGACAGCAGGAAGGGGGCTGCACCCCACTGGCCCTGCACCCATCCTCGGCCCTGTTGCCTCTGTCTATTTCAATACAGAAGTGTTCAACAGTCCTGCTTCAAGCCTGCTCTCACTGCCTGGGGCTTGAACTGGCTCTGGAGGGATGGGGGCTCCAGAGTGGTACCCAGGGACTTGCACTGCAATGCTGGGCCCACTTGACCACTGGCTCAGGCTGGAGCCTAGGCTGCTGTCACACCAGGAGGGAAACGCTGTGCTTGGTTGACTAACCCATGCCCTAAATATGCTATGTGCTTGGCATGCTGGGAATCTACCCTCAGAACATGCTGTGTGCTCAGCATGTGTTCATAAGCTGGCCAGGTGCTGGGGTCTCCTTGTCTGTTGACCTGTCCCTCCTACGTGTTTATGGGGTTGGCATGCACTCATCTACATTTGGGGCATGCTCAGTGTCAATCCACTTGGCAGGCTGAAATTCACACGAGGTGCATGCTCCCATGTTCAGCCATGCTAGGTCCGCCATGGTGGGATGTGGCAATGGTTTGGTCCCTCCCAGTCAATCTGGGAACATGCTTCTGTTCAGCACATGCTGCCCCATGCTGGCTACATGAGTGTTAAGTCCATGCCAGGCCACAGGGTGGCCTGCTGCGCGTTCAGCACAGATCAGCCCGCGCGTACTGCATGCTAAGGGCTCAGCACATGCCAGTGACAGGCTGAGGGCTCAGCACACAAGGATGTCCCCACCAGAGGCCCATGCCAGCTGTCCTCTACCCCTACACCCCATCTCACACCACTCAGTTGGGCACTGGCTGTACAGACAAATTATTTACTTCTTATTATAACCTTGGGCCCTTTTTTGCCCTGGAAAGTGGGGATAGGCCAGGGGGGCCGGGCCCAGCATGCACCACCACTTCTTTGGGGGCTGATCCCTCCCCCAGCTCTGCTGGGTCCCAGGGCCACAGCGTCAGGCCGGTGGGGGCAGAGGTAGAGGTGGGAGAGCAGGGGAGAGAGCCTGAGGAGCCACAATGGGGCAGACAGAAGCGGGGGCACGGGGACAGGGACCATGACCCAGAGCATCTGGGTCCGTGGGGGCCCAGCAGGCCTCGGCCTGTCCGCTGGACCAGGCCTCAGAGCAGGCGGCAGGCGTTGCCCACGCTGTCAGCTGAGGTGTCAAGGTCATGGCTGTAAGGGGAGTCCCAGTCCCTCAGGAAAACGGCCTCCAGCTGGCTCCGCAGGCCACCCCTCCCGTTCTGCGTCACCAGCAGCGAGGTACCCGCCGTCTCTGTGAAGTAGTTGCCCGACCAGTTGGAGGTTCCTAGAGAGGAGTGGGTGGGGTGAGGGGCGCCGTGAGGGGCCGGGCCTGGTGTCTGAAGCCCCCACTTCTTCGGCGCCTCGTGGTGCTCAGGACACACTCACCAATGTAGGTGGCGCGTTCGGTCACCATGTACTTGTTGTGGTTGACGCGGGCATATGGGATTCGGGCCTGGGCCTCATCCGCGGGGACCACAAAGAGTTTCTGAGGGGGAAGGGTGGATGGGAAGGAGAGTAAGAGGCAAGGGAAGTCGGAGGAGCCCCAGGATCAGGGAGGCAGATCTGCCTGCAGACCGGCTACTGTTTGTTCCTGGGGGCTTGTCTCAGGGACCCCCGTTTCCAGAACATCTTCCTTGGCCCTTCCCACCAGGGCAGGGGCTTCCTCTGGGCATCCCCACGCTGGCCCCTACCCCTCTGCCTGGGCCTCCCATCTCAGCCCTGACCCTTCTACCTGCTCGCTCTCCCAGTCCTGGTCCCAACCCTTCTCCCTGTGCCCCCCCAATCCTGGCCCCAACCCCTTTGCCTGAGCTTCCTCCATCCCAGCCCTGACCCCTCTGCCTGTGCCCCGTACCCCGGTCCTAACCCCTCTCTCCCTGCCCCTGCATCCCAGCCACAACCCCTGTGTCTCCTCCTCCCAGCATGACCCATGGTTTCCCCACTGTGACAGGGCTCACTCTGGACCATCCTTGGCGAGTGACAGACAACCTCCATGAGGGCTGTGTCCCCAGGACTGCCCCACACAGGGGCCGAGGGGTGGCCTGGGGCAGTGCTTACCACCTGGATGTCAGAGTGGGTATGGTTGTCACGCAGGGCAGCCAGGGAGAGCAGGAAGGCCCGTATGGATGGGTCCGAGTGTCCCCAGCAGCTGACGAGCAGGCGCACCTTGACACCACGCTCATAGGAGGCCCGTCGCAGCCCGTCGTCAATGGCAGGCCAGAACCTGGGAACAGTGTGTGGGAGGTGAAGGCAGGATGCAGAGGGTGGCTGCGTCCACAGGCTTTGGGGAACCAAGCCTGGGCCCTCCTTTAGCTACTGGGAGGACTTCTTCATCTCTGGCTCCCAGACCCCGTTCCTGCCTCCAGAAATCCCACATCCCTACTTCCTCTTCCTGGCTCTGGCTCCCATTCCCGCTCCCCAAAACCCAGTCTTGTCATCCTCTTTTCTTTTTGAGATAGGTTCTTGCTCTGTCACCCAGGCTGGAGGGAGCAGTGGCACGATCATAGCTCAGTGCAGCCTCCAACTCCTGGGCTCAAGTGCTTCATCCTCCTGCCTCAGTCTCCTGCGTAGCTGGGACTGCAGGCGGGTGCCACTGCACTGGGGTAATCTTTAAATTTTTCTGTAGAGATGGGGTCTCACTATGTTGCCCAGGCTGGTCTCAAACTCCTAGTGATCCTCCTGCCTCAGCCTCTCAAAGTGTTGGGATTACAGGTGTGAGCCAGCACGCCTGGACCTATCATCTTACCTACTGCCCCTAGAATACCTTCTCTGAGCCCCACAAACCCCATCATCCACCTGGATGTTACAGTGGGTATGGTTATCTTTTTTTTTTTTTTCTTAGGCAGAGTTTCACTGTTTTTGCCCAGGGTGGAGTGCAATGGCACAATCTTGGCTCACCACAACCTCCATTTCCCGGGTTCCAGTGATTCTCCTGCCTCAGCCTCGCCAGTAGCTAGGATTACAGGCACCATCAAGCTGGGCTAATTTTGTATTTTTAGTAGAGACAGGTTTCTCCATGTTGGTCAAGTTGGTCTCGAACTCCTGACCTCAGGTGATCTGCCTGCCTTGGCCTCCCAAAGTGCTGGGATTACAGGCATGAGCCACCTCGCCTGGCCTGGTTGTTATCCTTATCCCAGGATCACAAATACCCAAGCTTGCTACCCTAAACCCAAATACTTTAGCCCCCATCCCCCAAGCCCCTCACTCTGTTTCCAGCCTCTTACCTCTCCAAATACCACATCCTGCACCCCTGCCTCAGGCTTCCAGTCCCCAATCCTTGTCCCATCCCCAATATTCTTATCTTTCTCTTTTTTGTTGTTTTTTTTGAGACAGAGTCTCGCTCTGTCACCCAGGCTGGAGGGCAGTGGCACGACCTCAACTCACTGCAACCTCCGCCTCCCAGGTTCAAGCAATTCTCCTGCCTCAGCCTCCCAAGTAGCTGGGATTAAAGGCAGGTGCCATCACACCTGGCTAATTTTTACATTTTTAGGAGAGACGGGATTTCACCATGCTAGCCAGGCTGGTCTTGAACTCCTGACCTCAAGTGATCTCCCCACCTCGGCCCCCCAAAGCGCTGGGATTACAGGCGTGAGCCACTGTGCCTGGTCCTCTCATCCTTTTCTCTGTTCCCTCAAACCTTGTCCTGAAACCTCATCCCTGTCTCCTCTGTAATCCCTCTGTCTCCTGTCTCTAGTGCCCAGATACCTTCTTTTCATCACCTCCTGGTGACTGTCTCTCCCTGCGGCTTCTCTTCCATCTGGCCCCTTGCTTGGAGCTCCACCAGCTTTCTGGTCCCCATGACTCCCTCTCCCGTCTCCTGTCTACCTGCTGTGGCTCCCTATCTCCACGCCCGGCAGTACCTGCGAGGGTGGGAGAACTCCAGAGTGGGCAAGTAGTTCATGACTGCGATGTAGATGAAACTCCGGGCACTGTCCACCACGTTGAGTAGAGCCTTCAGGTCTGGAGTGCGGCCACTTGGACACAGGGGTGGGGGCGCACTCTGAGGGTGAGGGGACAGTCAAGACACATGCCCTGCCAGGGGCATCGTCACAGTAGACGTCTCATATGGACAGCTCACCACAAGCCAGGTCCTGTGGATCTCACAGAATCCTCAGCTTTCATGAAGAGGAGGGTCAATCACTACGTCCATTTCACAGGTGAGGGAACTGAGGCTGAGAGGGTAGGTGACTTACTTAAGGTCACACAGCAGATAAATGGAGCCGGGATTCGAACCCAGGCTGTCTGGTTCCAGAATTTATGCTCTAACCCAGTGCTTCTCAACGTAAGGTCCCTGATCCAGCGGCAACGGCATCACCTGGGAACTTGTTAGAAATGCAAATTCTTGTGCCTCACTGCTCATGGCCTACTGCATCAGTGCTGGGGTGGGGCCCAGGAATCTGGGTTTTAACAAGCCCTTCAGGTGATTCTGAGGCATGCTCAGGCTTGAGGACTTCTGCTTGAGTCACTTCTTTTTCTTTAATTACCCCCACTCCCTCCCCCCCCATTTTTTTGGGGACAGAGTCTTGCTCTGCTGCCCAGGCTGGAGTGCAGTGGCACAGTCGTGGCTCATTGCAACCTCCGCCTCCCGGGTTCAAGCAATTATCCTGTCTCAGCCTCCTGAGTAGCTGGGACTACAGGTGTCCACCACCATGCCCAGCTCATTTTTGCATTTTTAGTAGAGACAGAATTTCACCATATCGGTCAGGCTGGTCTCAAACTTCTAACCTTAGCTGATCACCCACCTCGGCCTCCCAAAGTGCTAGGATTATAGGCATGAGCCATAAAGCCCAGCCTCGTCATTTTCTTCCCTGATTTGCTCACAGCCCACCCTGACTGTGAAGCCCTTGTGTGCCCGGTGCCACACTAGGCCCTCTTCCCAGCTCCACCGCCCCCCTTTTTTTTGAGGCAGAATCTCACTGTCACCCAGGCTGGAATTCAATGGTGCAATCTCAGCTCCCTGCAACCTCCACCTCCTGGGTTCAAGTGATTCTCCTGCCTCAGCCTCCCAAGTAGCTGGGATTACAGGTGCCTGCCATCATGCCTTGCTAATTTTTGGTAGAGACGGGGTTTCACCACGTTTGCCAGGCTGGTCTCCAACCCCTGAACTCAAGCGGTCAGCCTGCCAGGCCTCCCAAAGTGCTAGGATTACAGGGGTAAGCCACAGTGCCTGGCGCCCCAGCTCCCTTAATGCTCAACAGACAAGGAAACGGAGGCTCTAAAAGGGGAAGTGGTAATGAGGAGAGCCTTGGTTCCCTGTGGGAGGCCCCCTAGTGAACGACTCCAGTGAGGCGTGCCTCCTTGCGTCCACGCTTTAGTGTCGTGCCTTCCACGGTGACTCTGGGCTTGGACAGGTGACTTGCTCAGGAGGACCTAGGGAGACCTGGGTTGCCTGCCTCAACTAGTGAAAATATCAAGAGCTAATTGTCCAGAGTGATTAGTATCTACCATGGGCAAGAGCCAGTGTGGTCCAATAGAGCCTGTCATAGTGATGGAAATGTCCAATGTGGCGGCCACTTGCTACAGTGGTGCTACAGGTGCCACTGAGCGTATGAAATGTGGCTACTCCAGGAGGAACTGAATTTTGTCTTTGTTTTAGAAACAGGGCAACAGCCTGTTGCCCAGGCTGGAGTCCAATGGTACAATCAGCTCACTGCAGCTCCAAACTCCTGGGCTCAAGTGATCCTCCTGCCTTGGCATCCCCAGGGACTACAGGTGCATGCAACCACACACGGCTAATTTTTATTAATATTATTTTTTTGTAAAAATGGTGTCTCCCTAGTTCTTGGGTATCCTGTCTAGAACAATAAATAATAAAACCAAAAAGAAAAAAGAAATGGTGTTTCCCTACGTTGCCCAGGCTGGTCTTGAACTCCTGGCCTCAAGTATTCCTCCCATCTTGTCCTCCCAAAGTGCTGGGATTACAGGCATGAACAACCATGCCTGGCTTGAAAAAAATTCTTTTTGAGACAGACTGTCACCCAGGCTACAGTGCAGTGGTATGATCATGGCTCACTGTGCCTTGATTTCCTGGGCTCAAGTGATCCCCCTACCTCAGCCTCCCAAGTAGCTAGGACTACACACATGCACCACCCCACCGAGCTATTTTTTTTTTTTTTTTGTAAAGACAGAGTCTTGCTATGTTGTCTAGGCTGGTCTCAAACTCCTGGCCTCAAGTGATCCTCTTACCTCAGCCTCCCAAAGTGTTGGGATTACAGGCATAAACCACTTTACCTGGCCTGAATTGTTAACTGCATTTAATTAACTTAAATTGAAAGAGCCACCTGTGGCTAATTCAAGTGATTCTCTGCCTCAGCCTCCCGAGTAGCTGGGATTACAGGCACCCACCACCATGCCTGGCTAATTTTTTTGTATTTTGAGCAGAGATGGGGTTTCACCTTCTTGGCCAGGCTGGTCTTGAACTCCTGACCTCGTGATCCACCTGCCTCAGCCTCCCAAAGTGCTGGGATTACAGGCGTGAGCCACCGTGCCTGGCCCGTTTTCTAACTGAAATAGAGGCCCAAGGATGTTGGGAACTAGGCCAGACCCCTGACCAAGCAGAATAAGCTGGGGTGAGGACTAGTGGTCAGGATATGCCCTCCCTATCACCAGCAGACAGTGACAGATGGAGGCTGTGAGTGATGGCATGGGGCTGGGACACAGCAGGCCCCGCTTGCCCCAGACTCACCGCCAGGTAGGCCAGAGCAGGGGTTCCATTGAGGCAGATCTCCATTGGTGTCTCTTGGTTGTAGCGGGTGTCATAGGGCCGGGGCCAAGTTGATGGGATGGAGCTGCCTGCCTGGCCCAGGAACCAGTAGGCCTCAAAGATCTTGGTCAGGTCACGGGCCAGGCAGCTGCAGTTGTACATGACCACGCCCAGCTCCTTGACCTGTGGGAGGCAGTGCTGAGCTCAGGGATAGCGGCCTGGTGCTCACAGAGGATAGGGACACTCCCCAGCCTTGTCTCTGTCTATCCCTCTGTCCCTCAGTGCCCCCTCCACCCCAGCTCCAATAGCTAAAACCCTAGAATGATTATCAACTTAAGTTTTGATGAAAATCAGTTATCGAATCAGTTCAGAGTTTCCTGAACCTCTGCAATCTGCTTCTACCCTCCATGGAGCTAGCTCCTACTCGTTCTTAGGTCTAGGCTGACATGCTTCCTCCTTCAGGAAGCCTCCCATGACTACCCAGCCTGTGCCAGGCATTCCTCTGGGCTCTCAATAGTCCCTTGGGATTCCCTTCTCATTCTCTGTGGTGACAAACTGGTCTTCCCATTGGTTGGGAGGACAGGCACCAGGGATGTCTCAGTCACAGCTGTATCTGTAGCATCTCCCTACGTAATTGCTGAGATTAAGGGTTAGGGGAAATACTTGTTGAGGAAATGAATTTGTGAGTTAATGTCCTGTCTTATCTTCACCTGATTGCCCGAGCTGTTTTCTCTTCCCTATTTTGGGCTAATTCCTCCCTATCCTTCAGGGATCAGATTAGTTAGACCTCCTTTGGGAAACCCTCCCATACCCCAGGCTGGGGTCCCTGAGCTTCCACGGCCCTCAGTTCCCTCCATCCTGGCCCTGACCCTCTGTCTATGTCTCCCCAACCCCAGCCCTTACCCCTCTGGGCTGTCACTGTCAGGTGACAGGCCAGTCTGCACTGGACTGGGAGTTCCATGAGGTCCATCTGCTACTACCATGTTGCCAACATTACCTGGGATGGGGCTGGACTTAGAGCAGGCACACAGAGATGTACAATGAAGGTCAAATGGGTATGCAGGTCCTTAATGCCCCGTAGAGGGGCTGGTAGCTGCAATCGTGAATCAGAGGGAGCTCCAGGCTTCCAGGAGTAGGGGGAGGGCAGCAGAGGGCTCCATCTGGGGATTATTCTTTTCTTTTGAGATGGTGTTTCACTCTGTCGCCCAGGCTGGAGTGCAATGGCACAATCTCGGCTCACTGCAACCTCTGCCTCCTGGGTTCAAGTGATTCTCTTGCCTCAGCCTCCCCAGTAGCTGGGATTAGTGGCGCCTGCCACTATGTCTGGCTAATTTTTAAATTTTTAGTAGAGATGGGGTTTCACCATGTTGGTCAGGCTGGTCTCAAACTCCCGACCTCAGGTGGTCCACTCACCTTGGCCTCCCAAAGTGCTGGGATTACAGGCATGAGCCACCGAGCCTGGCCTATTCTTTTTCATTTTAACAGGGTCTCACTCTGTTGCTCAGGCTGGAGTGCAGTGGCACAAATACAACCCACTGTAGCCTCGAACTCCTGGACTTAAGTGATCCTCCCGCTTCAACCTCCCAAGTAGCTGGGACCACAGGCATGTGCCACCACACCTGGCAATTTTTTTTTTTTTTTGGAAGAGATGTTGCCCAGACTGGTCTCCAACTCCTGGGCTCAAGTGATCCTCCCACCATGGGCTCCCAAAGTGTTGGGACTACAGGTGTGAGCCACCATGCCCAGCTTGGATTAGGGAGGCCTGGAAGGAAGCAGGGAGGAAGTCATTGCAGAGGATGGGTGGAGAGGACTCTGGATTGAGTAAGGGGTGCAGTTGGAGGCTGGGTGCCCTGTGGGGCAGTGAGTGACCTGGAAGGAAGGTAGACAGGGTGTAGGCAGACCTGGGTCAGTGAGCGCCAGTCCATGTTGGCACTGCCCAGGTAGAAGTGCGTCTGGTCCACCACCCAGAACTTGGTATGCAGGACGCCATGGGTCAGCTTCTGCATGTCTACCATGCGAACCTGGGCACCTGTGACCAGCAGGGGCAGTGATCAGGGGCCAGGCTGGGTAACCTCAGGCCCACCCCAACCCCAGTTGGGCCCCAGCTCACCGCTCTGCAGAAGGGCCTGCAGGTCCGCCTGAGGCTGGGGCCCGTTGGGCTTGCTCACAGCGATGCGGACATTCACGCCCTTTGGTGCCAGGGTCTGCAGCTGCTGGAGGACCTCTTCACCCTGTGGGGAGGGGAGGGGAGGGTAGAGCTTCTGAGGGGCTGGACCAACCAGCTGTCCAACCCCACAAGGCAATGCCCAGTGGGGTTATTTTAAGACATGATTAGGCATCAACAGGCTTTCCATTAGCCTGCATAAAGACTTTACAGATTAAAATATTAAGACTTCGTTATCTGTTTAAAACATCTTTATCTGCTTTAATAATTAGTCGCCTGTGATCCCCCTCCAAGGCCTCCAGATCCCTCTTGCCCCTCAGGGACCTTCTCAAAATTCAGCATCAAGGCAGGCCCTCCAGGCCTCTCCCAGGATGTTGTAGGCAAGGCTCAGGCACGGGGGTCCCAGAAGGCATGGGGTGAAGCACAATGATGCCAACAATAGCACCAGTCAAGGATGCCCATCCTAGGCCCCTTCTCAGCGAACTCACTGAATTCTCACAACCCGGTGAGGCCAGTCTAATTATACCCCCACCTCCACCCTGGAGAACTCAGTAGTGGAGTGGGATTTTGTTTGTTTGTGGAGACAGAGTCTTGCTATGTTGCCCAGGCTGATCTTAAGTTCCTGGGCTCAAGCAGTCCTCCTGCCTCAGTCTCCCAAGTAGCTGGTACTACAGGAGTGCACCACCACACCCATCTCTGGTGCAGGATTTGCAGATCATCTGCCTCCTACATGTGTTTTAAACCACTTCAGAGGGAGCCAGCAGGGAGTGGGAGCTCACACGGTTTAACTTAAAAAAATTGCTTTTTTAGAGACAGGGCCTCACTATGTTGCCCAGGCTAGAGTGCAGTGGCACCATCATGGCTCACTGTAGCCTCCAACTCCTAGGCTCAAGCCATTCTCTTGCTTCATCCTCCCAAGTAGCCGGGACCACAGGTGTGTGCCACTATGCCTGGCTTTGGTTTTTAACTTTTGTAATTATTATTACTTTTTCTTTTTTTTTTTTTGAGATAGACTTTTGCTATGTTGCCCGGGCTGGAGGATAGTGGCATGATCACGGCTCACTGCAGCCTCCAATTCCTGAGCTCAAGCCATCCTCCTCCTTCCATCTTCTGAGTATCTGAGATTGCAGGCATGCACAACACCCTGCTAATTTTTTTTGATTTTTAGCAGAGGTGGAGTCTCACTATGTGGCTCAGGCTAGTCTCGAACTCTTGGGCTAAAGCAATCATCCTGTCTAGGCCTCCCAAAGTGGTGGGATTACATGTGTAAGTCACCATGCCTGGCCAAAATTATTTTTTTTCAGGCAGCTCTTAAGGAGCCTTGTAATTTCAGTAAGTTTTAAGACAACTTCTCACAAAAAGAGGCAGTAGGGAGAAGAAAACGGAACAAATTCGTGGTTTTTCCTTTTTTTCTGTTTTTTGTTTTTTTTTT
>NW_016107621.1:1751303-1755377 GCF_001604975.1 Cebus imitator
AGATAGAGTTCCACTCTTCTTGCCCAGGCTGGAGTGCAATGGCGCGATCTCAGCTCACTGCAACCTCTGCCTTCCAGGTTCAAGCGATTCTCCTGCCTCAGTCTCCCGAGTAGCTGGGATTACAGGCATGCGCCACCATGCCTGGCCAATTTTGTATTTTTTTTTTTGAGACAGAGTTTCACTCTTGTTACCCAGGCTGGAGTGCAATGGCGTGATCTCGGCTCACCGCAACCTCCGCCTCCTGGGTTCAGGCAATTCTCCTGTCTCAACCTCCTGAGTAGCTGGGATTACAGGCATGCGCCACCATGCCCAGCTAATGTTTTTTGAATTTTTAGTAGAGACGGGGTTTCACCATATTGACCAGGATGGTCTCGATCTCTTGACCTCGTGATCCACCCGCCTCAGCCTCCCAAAGTGCTGGGATTACAGGCTTAAGCCACCGCGCCCGGCTAATTTTGTATTTTTAGTAAAGACAGGGTTTCTCCATGTTGGTCAGGCTGGTCTCGAACTCCTGACCTTAGGTGATCTGCTCACCTGAGTCTCCCAAAGTGCTGGGATTACAGGCATGAGCCACCACACCCAGCAGCTTTTACATTAAGTTTGTCTGCAGATCCCACAAGGATGTAGGAACAGCAGACTCACAAAGGCTGACTCTGGCAGGCACTGTGCTAAAATTTGCATGGATTAGTCCATTTCATTCTCACAAGGGCCCTAAGAAGTAGGTACTATCAGTTGGCCCCATTTTACAGATAAAGAAACTGAAGCTGGAGAGAAGAGGTGAACTGCCTGGGGTCACACAGCTGGGAGGTGGCCCCAATCTTGAGGCTGGGCTGTTAATTACTCCACTCTTCCATTTCTTTGTGTGACGGGGTCAGGGCAGCTTGTGGGCGAGTGACATCTGCCAGCCTAATAATCCCTTGTAATCAAACCCACACCCTGACATTCAGAGGCCTACAGACGACCGTGACAAACGCCCCCAGTCCAGAGGGCCATGTGAAGACAGTTGCTTCCAAACACCTGTGTCCAATCCACTGTGTGAGACATGCCCATCTGTCTCCTGGGCTGCAGCAGAAACCCCTTCATCACCCACAGCCCCTGCTGCCTCCCATCCCCTTCCCCTGCTGCTGGCCAGGGCCAAGGTTGCAGGTACCTGCTGGGCAGAGGGCTCCTTCGTGTGGGTGTCATCGTTGGTGAGGGTCCAGTAGAAGGAGGCGATGTCCAGGCTGCTGCGTGCACCAGCAAGCAGGCTCAGCCAGGCCTGGCTGGTGGAAGGGTTCCCCATGGAGGCGTTGGGGAAGTCCAGGCCCTCAGGAATGCTTTCCACCAGCACTGCTCTGGGGGGTGGGGAATGCTATCAGCCATAGGGTGCCGGAGGTGACTACTCTGCTGTCCATCCATGGGTGTGTTGAACAGACCGTATTTTTTTTTAGAGACAGAGTCTTGCTCTGTCTCCCAGGCTGGGAGTGCAGTGATGCAATCTCGACCCACTGCAGCCTGGAACTCCTGGGCTCAAGCGATCCTCCCGCCTCAACCTCTTGAGTAGATGGGACTACAGGTGTGTGCCAGTATGCCTGGCTACTCTTTTTTCTTTTGGTAGAGATGGAGTCTCACTACATTGCCTAAGCTGGTCTGGAACTTGGGCTCAAGAATTCCTCCCACTTCAGCCCCCCTCAAAGTGTTGGGATTACAGGCGTGAGCCACTGAGCTTGGCTAAACTGTATTTGAGCTTTTATTTTTTAACTCAATATGTTGAAACACTTCTTTTTAAAAAATTTTTAAAAACTGTGTGTAGTTGAATGTGTGCTTAGACTTATGATTCTCTGTGTGTTTGTGAATGCGTCTGTCTAGAGTTGTGGAAGGAAGGTCGTGTATTTAGGGGTGGGGGTGTGTGTGTGTGTGTGTCCCCACAGATGTGGGTGGAAGATGCTGTGTCTATTCACCGGCCAGATAGGAGATGACGCTGTGGCTGCCATAGAAACTGTGTGTGGAGGAAGAGGGGGGCGGGCAAGCACTTGGGAGTCTGCAACCTCCTCACTTGTGGCAAGTGCTGGGTAGGGCTGAGTGAAGGCCCCGTTTAGTGTGTGCTTAAGTGTCCCTGGTCTGGCAATCCCCTCCCCCTCACCTGCAGCACCTCTGACTTACTCGCAAGGGTCATAGCAGGGGGCTGGGCGCTGGTTGGGCCCAAAGAGATGCAAGTCGCCGTATTCCCATAGAAACAGCTGAGTCATCAGAGCTCCGAAGCCCACAACCGCCAGAATGAGGACCAGCAGGACCCAGCGGGCTTTCTGTGGGGAGGAGGAGGTGGTCAGCCAGCCCGAGCAGGCAGCCCAGCTTGTCCCTGAGACAGAGTGAGGGTGGCAGAGGGCTCCTACCTTTTCTGCAGCCTTCCACGCCTCAATCTCATTCATGGGCAGCTCGCTGGCAGGCTCCTCTACAGGCACCTTTAGCTAGGGGATGGGGACAACAACGGGGGTAACAAGGTGGCTCTTCAAATCCCCGCCCCCACTGCACCCAGCTCCACACTGCAGAGTCCCCAATCCACCTACCTCCTGGTACATCAGTTTAGGCTTCATCTCGCCTTGAGGCTGGGGGGTTCGCAAAGCCCAGGTGAGAAGGTGGGTGTGTCAGGGTCTCCAAACTGGCAGAACAAAAGTGGGCACACTGTGGGGTGTACTATGCTTTCGAGGGACAGACATCACAGAAGGGTGATTAGTCTTGGGGCTATTCATAAGCACGGGGGCCACTGGCACACTGCCCACCACCCCAAAAAGAGGAAGCTGGTCACTGGTCAGCAGGATTTCGAAATCCCTCAAAATCCAACTACTCTGCTGCCTGCTCATCACTCAGCAGTGCCCACCCTGCCCCCAACAGCACCCACGCAGCTCCCCTCTAGCAGCCCCGTTCTCCCTCCTCCAATCTCTAGACACCCACAGAAAGACAGCCCTGGATGAGGTCAGTGGAGTCCCAGGTCTTTGTGCCTGGCTTTTCTCAGCCCTGGGACTATACAGGGGGTATATTCGAGGTGGCTCCTCTGCCCTCGCTCAGGTTACCCCCACACCATACAGCTCAGCCGAGAATCATGAGGACCTCCCTGCCACCCCGGTGCCCATTCCCCCAGCCAGCCTCCCCCCACCTACCCCGAGGGGCCTCGGACGCGCTCGCAAGCGTCTGCTGCTACCTCCGTCGGGCCCCAGCTTCTGCCGGGACAGGCTGAACAGGGGTGGGAGGGGGCGGGGCAAGCGGGAGCTCCGCCCACTGCAGCAGGGAGTCTGCGCAGTGCGCATCTCAGCCCGGGCTCACCGCAGCGAGAAGGGGGGCCCGGTCCCCCAGAGGCGGTCGCTCCAACCTGGCCCTGTTGGGGGGCAGTACATGGCTGGGGGATGGGCTTTGCTACATTCCACCCTAGCGTCCCCGTGTGGGGCAGGGAGGCCACAGGTAAAGAATAAAAGGAACTTCACGTCTTTTCTCGTCTACAAACCTTGTGAATTTTTGTACCTTGGGCATGCATTACCTGGTCAAAAATAAATACATAAATAAAATTAATAAAACGCTTATAAAATGAAACGGAGAGATCAAGGGTGAATAATAGGATGAAAAACTGTAGCGATAAAGTCAACAGAGGGCAGTTTACGGTATGTGATGGGAAGAAAAGGGCAGAGGACATGGTGGATTTTCTGTTGGAGTCTATTTGGATTTCAGTATTTGATTTTTTAAAAACAGCTAACTGACATTTTGATAGGGATTTAAACAAATTTATTTTCCGATCCACCCCATCCCATATCTCCCAAGAGGGATTTAAGGCCCCGGCTGGAGAAATACATTGGAGAACCCTTTCCTCTCTCATCCCTCCTCTCCTCATTAAGAGAGGGTGGTACCTCTCTAAATGAGACAGGGACACTCTCTTCCATCAAGCTCCCCCAAACACACATGGCAGGAAGTCAAGGGATAACTGCAGAAAAGTTTTACTGAGAGAAATAACAGGTCAGAAGTGGTTGCCTTCAAGGGAGAGGGGATTTCAGGGTAGGTCAAGATTGCTTTTTATCATGTCTCTTTTCTTTCTTTTTTTTTTTTTTT
>NW_016107621.1:1755397-1756854 GCF_001604975.1 Cebus imitator
GTGCTGCAGCACGGTCATAGCTCACTGCAGCCTCAACTTTCCAGGCTCAAGCAATCCTCCTGCCTTAGCCTCCCAAGTAGCTGGGACTACAGGCACGTGCCACCATGCCCAGCTAATTAAAAAAAAAAAAAACAAAACACTTTGTAGAGATGGGGTCTTGCTTGTTGTCCAGGCTGGACTCCTGGACTCAAATGTTCCTCCTACCTTAGCCTCCCAAAGTTTTGGAATTACAGGCACGAGCCACCACACCTGACCCCTATTTTCTTTTCTTTTCTCCTTTTTTGAGGCGGAGTTTTGCTCTTTTGCCCAGACTGGAGTAGAAGGGCTCACTGCAACCTCTGCCTTCCAATTTCAAGCAATTCTCCTGCCTCAGCCTCCCGAGTAGCTGGGATTACAGGCGTGAGCCACCGTCCCTGGCCTATTTTATTATTTTTTTGAGACAGAGTCTTGCTCTGTAACCAGGCTGGAGTGCAGTGGTGCCATTTCGACTGACTGCAAGCTCTGCCTCCCGGTTCAAGTGATTTTTCTGCCTCAGCCTCCTGAGTAGTTGGGATTACAGGCACATGCCACCACACTCAGCTAAATTTTGTTTTTGTTTTTGAGATGGAGTCCTGCTCTGTCCCCAAGGCTGGAGTGCAGTGGCACAATCTCGGCTCACTGCAACCTCCCACTCCAGGGTTTAAGAAACTCTCTTGCCTCAGCCTCCCAAGTAACTGGGATTACAGGAGCACCACAACACCCGGCTAATTGTTTTTGTACTTTTAGTAGAGACAGGGTTTCTCCATGTTGGCCAGGCTGGTCTCAAATTCCTGACCTCAGATGATTCACCTGCCTTGGCCTCCCAAAGTGCTGGGATTACAGGTGTAAGCCACTGCGCCCAGCCTTATTTTCTTCTTTAAAATTGTGAAACAGCTGGTCCGATGGTAGTGGGTTATGAGAACTTATTAACATTAGTGTCACTAAAGTTGGTATACAACCCCCCACTGCTAAATTTGACTGGCTTTAAAAAAAAAAATTGTGAAACATAAGCTATTTTCAGAGAAGTACAGAAAATATCTCTATGTAGGTTGAGAAATAATTATAAAGCAAACACAGGTGTCACTAGTTTCATCACCTTTTAAAAAACCAGGGGCATGCATTACTGTTTTTTGAAAAAGAAGAAAAAGAAAACTCTCAAAGAGAGCTAGGTTCTCCCTTACTCCAAGATCCAACCCAGATTTTTAGGGATAACTTGCAAACTCCTCCCACCAATGTCAGATCCCAGACTGGTGAGGGTAGAATATGCTAGATCCCCTCTTCATGGCAGGAAGACAAATGGGGATGCCTAAAAAGGATCTAGCAGGCCGGGCGTGGTGACTCACACCTGAAATCCCAGCACTTTCGGGGGGTGGGGGGCGAGGTGGGCGGATCACCTGAAGTCAGGAGTTCGAGACTAGCCTGGCCAACATGGTAAAACC
>NW_016107621.1:1756913-1763675 GCF_001604975.1 Cebus imitator
GGAGAACTGGGATGGTCACTAATAAACCAAAAATAGGAAGAAGGGCTGGGCACTGTGGCTCACGCCTATAATCTCAGCACTTTGGGAGGCTGAGGCGTGAGGACTGCTTGAGCCCAGGAGTTCCAGACCAGCCTCGGCAACATAGCAAGGCCCAGTCTCTACAAGAAAATAAAAAATAAAAAACAAAATAAAAATGGGAAGAAAATAGATGGCCTTTGTTCAAATTGTCAGTGATGTTTTGGCTTTCAAATTGCACAGTGATTACAGGTCTGTAATGATTAGTTTAACTTTTGATATGTTTTAATTTTATTATTTTGCTTACTGTATTAACTTTTAATTAAAAAGTAAACTAATAGGCCAGGCACAGTGGCTCATGCCTGTAATCCTAGCACTTTGGGAGGCTGAGGCAGGTGGATCAGGAGCTCAGGAGTTCGAGACCAGCCTGGCCAACATGGTGAAACCCTGTCTCTACTAAAAATACAAAAATTAGCTGGGCGTGTTGGCAGGCGCCTGTAATCCCAGCTACTTGGGAGACTGAGGCAGGAGAATTGCTCAACTGGGGAGGTAGAATTTGCAGTGAGCCGAGATTGCGCCACTGCACTCATGCCTGGACGACAGAATGTGAGACTCTGTCTCAAAAAAAAAAAAAAAATCAAACTGGTGTTGCTGACAAATTAAAAAAAAAAAAAGGATCTAGCAAGAAATGGCAACAGCCTGAGGTTATTTGAAACTCCAGAGGTCACTAGGAGAAGCAGAAGATAACATCAGTCTTAGAGGCGGCTGACCACAGCATTGTGGGTGGAGGAGGCAGGAGGGATTACGGGAAATGCTTGCCTTCAGTTTTCTTTGAAGGCCTGGTGAGAAATACTTTTATTGAAGAATATGGAGTTGGAACAGCAGGCGATGTGAAATTAGGGAAGCCAAGATGAATAAAAACAAAACCGAAGGCGAGGTGGGGCATGGAGATCTGAGTTAACAGGACTGGCAGCGTCAGGGCTGGAGAACTGGGATGGTCACTAATAAACCAAAAATAGGAAGAAGGGCTGGGCACTGTGGCTCACGCCTATAATCTCAGCACTTTGGGAGGCTGAGGCGTGAGGACTGCTTGAGCCCAGGAGTTCCAGACCAGCCTCGGCAACATAGCAAGGCCCAGTCTCTACAAGAAAATAAAAAATAAAAAACAAAATAAAAATGGGAAGAAAATAGATGGCCTTTGTTCAAATTGTCAGTGATGTTTTGGCTTTCAAATTGCACAGTGATTACAGGTCTGTAATGATTAGTTTAACTTTTGATATGTTTTAATTTTATTATTTTGCTTACTGTATTAACTTTTAATTAAAAAGTAAACTAATAGGCCAGGCACAGTGGCTCATGCCTGTAATCCTAGCACTTTGGGAGGCTGAGGCAGGTGGATCAGGAGCTCAGGAGTTCGAGACCAGCCTGGCCAACATGGTGAAACCCCGTCTCTACTAAAAATACAAAAAATTAGCTCGGCATGGTTATACACACCTGTAGTGCCAGCTACTCGGGAGGCTGAGGGAGGAGAATTGCTGGAACCTGGGAGGTGGAGGTTGCAGTGAGCCAAGATCGTGCATGGCACCCCAGCCTGGGCAACACCTAATATTGGAGGGCCAAGTACTGTGGTTTACGTGTGTAATCCCAGCACTTTGGGAGGCTGAGGTGGGAGGATTGCTTGAGCCCAGGAGTTCAAGATCAGCCTGGGCAACATACTGAGATGTAATCTTTACAACAAATGAAAAAAAATTAGCCTGGTATGGTAGTGTGGATGTGTAGTTCCAGCTATCTGGAAGACTGAGGCAGCTGAACTGCTTGAATCTGGGAGGTGGAGGCTGCAGTGAGCCCTGATCGTGCCACTGCACTCTAGCCTAGCTGACAGAGTGAGAGCCTGTCAAAAAAAACAAACAGCTGGGCGAGGTGTCTCACCCGTGTAATCCCAGCACTTTGGGAGGCCAAGGTGGGTGGATCACCTGAGGTCTGGAGTTCGAGACCCACCTGGCCAACATGGCAAAATCTCATCTCTACTAAAAATACAATAATTAGCCGGGAATGGTGGCAGGCACCTGTAATCTCAGCTACTCGGGAGGCTGAGGTGGGAGAATTGCTTGAACCCGGGAGGTGGAGGTTACAGTGAGTTGGCGCCATTGCGCTCCAGCATGGGCAACAGGAAACGCCATCTCAAAAAAAAAAAAAAAAGATAATAAATGATATGTTAGAAGGTAGTAAGTGCCATAGAGGATCAAGGAAGAGAGGTGGGGGAATTGTTTGTGATATTTAATAAGCAGGTCAGAAAAGGCCTCACTGAGAAGGGGATACCTGAAAAAAAACTTCAGGGAGGGGTGAGATGGACATCTGTGAGAAAAATGACCAGGACAAAGGCCCCGAGGGAGGAATGTGCCTGGTGTGGATAGAGAAGAGTGAGGATGCCAGTGTATCTGTAGTGGAGTGGGCTGGGGGGGGAGGGAGAGATGTCACAGGGGTAACAGGGCCAGATGTTTTGGGGCTGCTTGGACTGAGTAGGATGGGGTCACGTGTGGGTTTCCAGCAGGGGAGGATGATGTGATCTCCTTCCAATTTTTTTAAGAGATGGGGGATCTCACTATGCTGCCCAGGCTGGTCTTGAACTCCTGGCCTCAGGTGAACCTCCCGCCTTGGGCTCCCACAGTGTGGGGATTTCAGGCATGAGCCACTTCACTGGGCTTGCATTGGATTTTGTAGTGGGTTGAATGGTGGCCTCAAAAAAGATATGTCCCACCCAAGCACAATCCCTGGAACTTGTGTGCATGTGCCCTTATTTGGAAAAAGGATCTTTGCAATTGTCATTAGATTTAGGATCTGGAGAAGAGATCATCCTGGACTATCTGGATGGGCCCTAAATCCAATCACAACTGTCCTTCTCAGAGATAAAACAGGCACAAGGCCACGTGAACAGGGAGGCTGAGATTAGAGTGATGTGGCCATAAACACAGCAACTGGAGCCACCAGAAGCTGGAATAGGTGAGCAATGGAATCTCCCCTCCAGCTTCTGGAGGAGCATGGCCCTGCTATGCCTTGAGTTTGGACTTCTGGCTCCAAAACTGAGAGAATGAATTTGTTGTCTTTTTTTTTTTTTTTAAAGACAGAGTCTCACTCTGTCATGCAGGCTAGAGTGCACAGTGGCGAGACCTCAAGTGATCCACCCGTCTCAGCCTCCCAAAGTGCTGGGATTACAGGCATGAGCCACTGCGCCTGGCCATGCATTCTGTTGTTGTAAGCCACCAGCTCGGTGGCAATTTGTTACAGCAGCCCGAAGAAACAAACACAGGTGTTACAAGATCCCCCAGCTATGGGTAGGGGACAGGCTGGGGCAGGGCCAGGAAGCCCAGGGAGGAAGCTGCTGGGAGCATGCAGGCAGGAGCCAAGGGTGGACAGGACCAGGGTGTGGGCAGCCAAGTGTCGAAGAAAGGGTAGGTTCTGGATGCATTTTGAAGGTGGAACAGATGGGATTTCCAGGCTGGATGTGGGTTTGAGAGCCGTAAAGGAGTCAGGGATGACTCAGGGTTTCTGCCTCAGCAAATGCAGAGATTGGAGCAGGCAGCTGATTGGGCAAGACAGGGAGGGGCACGTTTTTGGGAAAGACCAGGAGTTTGATTTTGAACATACAACATTTCAGATGTCTAAAATCTGACTGACTCCTCTGAATTACAGGAGTTAACAGGTGGCTAACACCTGTAATCCCTGCACTCTGGGAGGCTAAAGTGGGGGGTGGATTACGTGAGGCCAGCAGTTCAAGACCAGTCTGCACAATATAGCAAGACTCATGTCTACAAAAATTAAGTTAAATTTTAAAAAAGGAATGAACATGCATAGAATGTGTATAGAAGAGCCACCGGCATGCAGAGGCTCTCAGTAAAGGTGACTCAAGGCTCCTAACAGTCCCCTGTGCAAAGGCATCCCCCATCCCACCCCCAGACACAAGACGGTTGCTCTTCATTTTAAGTCTTTACTTATACTGATTTTTTTTTAAATAGACATAGAACTTCTATGGAAACTAAATTATAAAGAGCTCAGACTCCTAGCTGGGGTGCCCCATCCCCAGATCCCAGCCTCCAGAGGACTGTGGCCTCAGGTGAAGGAAATCAGGCCCCCTCCCTGCTTAGATCCTTGTGGGAGCAGAGCAGGGTGAAACTGAAGGTGGGCACAGGCAGCTGGGTACTGGAATTCCTCCTCAGCCTGTCTCAATGCCTGTGTTCTCAGGACCCTAGAACCCCCACGGGACTCCCAGCTCGACCTGGCCAGGTTGGTACTTACGCTCTGCCTCCTTGTTGGTATGACATGAGAGGAGATCAGGTCTCATCTGGGAGAGAGCACTGCCAGGAAGCGTGCCCTCTCCCAGCCCACAGAATACTGCCCAGTCCTCTTGATTTGTGGTCCTGCCCGCCTTGGTGCATGACACCACAGCCCACAAAAAGGAGGAAGTAAAACCCACAGGGCCACAGATCCCTGAACACCCCACCCCCAGGGGAGGGAGGCAGTGGGAGATTTAATTCCACCTCTAGAGCAGCCTTTTAAATTGGAGAGCTCATGGTTCAGATCCCACTTCTGCTACGTCCTTGCTGAGTGACAATGGACATGGGGCTTTACTTCTGAGCCCTATTGGCCTCATCTGTAAACCAGTATTGGCCATATTGGCAGGGGATTGTGGCTTACGCCTATAATCCCAGCACTTTGGGAGGCCAAGGAAGGAGGATGGCTTGAACCCAGGAGTTTGAGACCAGTTAGAACAAGGTGAGACCCCATCGCTACAAAAACTTAAAAAATTGGCTAGGCAGCCAGGCGTGGTGGCTCACTTCTATAATTTCAGCTCTTTGGGAGGCCAAGGCGGGCGGATCACCTGAGGTCGAGAGTTCAAGACCAGCCTGGCCAACATGGTGAAACCTCGTCTCTACCAAAAATATAAAAATTTGCCGGGCATGGTGGCAGCTACTTGGGAGGCTGAGGCAGGAGAATTGCTTGAATCTGGGAGGCAGAGGTTGCAGTGAGCCAAGATTACATCATTGCACTCCAGTCTGGGCAACAAGAGTGAAGCTCTGTCTCAAAAAAAAAAAAAAAAAAAAGAAAAGGAAAAAGAAAGAAAAAGCCGGGTGTGGTGGTTCACACCTGTAACCCCAGCACTTTGGGAGGCTGAGGCGGGTAGATCACAAGGTCAGGAGTTCAAGACCAGCGTGGCCAACATGGTGAAACCCCATTTCTACTAAAAATACAAAATTTAGCCTGGTGTGGTGGTGGGTGCCTGTAATCCTGGCCACTCTGGATAATTGGCTAGGCGTGGTGACGCCTGCCTATGCCTGTAGTCCCAGCCACTTGGGAGGCTGAGGTGGAAGGATTGCTTGAGTTCGGGAGGTCACGGCTACAGTGAGCCGTGATTGTGCCATGCACTCCACCCTGGGCAACAGAGCAAGACCCTGTCTCAAAACAACAACAACAAATAAAATGGATGTCATCTTATATGCACTGGAGGGTGGTGACTAGGGAATCTCCGAATGGTTAAAGGGTGGGTCTCAGAGTCCCACAGCTCTGACTTCAGATCTCAGCTCTGTGGAAGTGGGAAACGAGGTTCCCTTCTCTAAGCCACACTTTCATTCTCTGAACAATGGGGGAGATTAATAATACCAACCTCATATTTGCTCAGAAGAATCAATGAGATCATCCATGGGAGACAGGAAGCATAGTAAGCCCTTGAAACATGCGGCTTGGTGAGATTTGTGTGCGCCCTCGTATCTTGTATACAAGTCAATCACACATAATCAACTTGTATGTGTCCCTTGCTATGTCCGTGTCTGGTTTATTCCTCCTCTGTAGTGCTCAGGCCATTGTAATTGCTCAACAGATATTGAAGGCAAAAGAAATGGAGAAGCAGAATGGAAAAATTCGAGAGGAGATTATTTTAGATGTCTCTTTATACCTAGTGACACTTTTGTACACAATGATAACCAGCTGGTACCAGTTCTAAGCCCAGAGCACACAGGATGGGTGCAGACAATGGCATCTCAGCCTGAGATTAGGGCTGAGAGAGTGGGGAAAAAGTCAAGGCTGATTCAAGCCATCTGAGAATGCAGTGTGCTTCTGAAGCCTACATACAGGAAGCATGGGCAGATCACACCCCAGGAGACATTTACAAATCCACAGGCTGGCCAGGAGCAGTAGCTCACATCTGTAATCCCAGCACTTTGGAAACTGAGGTGGGAGGATCCCGTGAGCCCAGCAGTTTGAGACTAGCCTGGGCAACATAGTGAGACCCTGTCTCTCACTTTAAAAATAACATAAAATAAAATACACGTTTATGGGGCTTCCAAGGGGCTTAAAAACAGAAATCTCATGTTTAATGGCACTGATTTTCAGTAGATGGTGCAGAGCTTTTTGGACTGAACCATCAATTGCCTCTGGCCAAGTCTATAGAAAACAGTACAGAATACTGGTTTTGCAAACAGTTTTTTCATTTTCAGCAGTTAGATCCCTTGTTTTAAGGGACAGAAGACAGTCTGAAAAACAATTAAATAGATCAAAAAAGCATCGTGAATGGTAAATACTTCTGAACTGGAACTTAAAAACCCTAAGCTGGCCGGGCACGGTGGCTCAAGCCTGTAATCCCAACACTTTGGGAGGCCGAGGCGGGTGGATCACAAGGTCAAGAGATCGAGACCATCCTGGTCAACATGGTGAAACCCCGTCTCTACTAAAAATACAAAAAATTAGCTGGGCATG
>NW_016107621.1:1765725-1766720 GCF_001604975.1 Cebus imitator
GAGGCAGGAGAATTGCCTGAACCCAGGAGGCGGAGGTTGCGGTGAGCCGAGATCGCGCCATTACACTCCAGCCTGGGTAACAAGAGCGAAACTCCATCTCAAAAAAACAAAACAAAACAAAACAAAACAAAAAAACAAAAAAACCCTAAGCTGTCCCACTCCTGCTGAAAATCCTTCTGTGGCTCCCCATTGTCCTCAGGACAAAGTACAAACTTCTTACCATGTCCTAGAGAGCCCTACAGGGACAGGCCCCTGTGGACCTTCCCCCACCATTACAGCTTCAGCTCCTTCTTTCTCAATCCAAAGCTGTCTCCTTTCCTCCTTTCTCCCGAACTCCAGCTCTGAAGGTCCCATGGCCCCCCTAGACACTTCCTTCAAGGCGTCCCCAGACTCCCTCACCTACTGTCCCAACTGTCCTTACCATCTTCCTCCCCCAGGTCCCCATTCCAAGGAGAGCTGTCAAGCCCATCCTTCAGGTCTCCGCCTTGGTACCTCCTCCTCCAGAAAGCTCTCCTTGACTGCCCCCAGCCCTGGGCCTTGTCCTGGACCCAACAACTTGTCAACTTGTCCCTGTGAGAGTCTCTCCGATTCACCCTTCCCCACAAGCTCCGACCTAGTCTCTTTCACCCTCGTCCCCACTCCACCTACCTCCCTTGGCTTCCAAACTCAACTCAATCCTTGCAATCCCCCCTCCACGTGAATTTGACATATCCCTCTCCTCCTCAAAAACTCTCTGTGGCTCCCCGGTGTCCTCAGTACACGGTCTCAGCTCCTCACTGTGGCTGCCAGGGCCTTGAATGATCTTCCCTGAATGACTGCTTTGGCCTACTCTCTCGCCGTTCTTCCCACCCCAGTCATATTTATGATCTTTCAGTTCCTTGAACCGAAACCACACTTTCATCACCAGACCCCTCTCACAGCTGCTTTTTGGGCGGAGCACACCTTTCTCTCCTCTTCATCTTGCTCATTTCTTTTCTTTTCTTTTTTTTTTTTTT
>NW_016107621.1:1768077-1769175 GCF_001604975.1 Cebus imitator
TTTGAGACAGAGTCATGCTCTGTCACCCAGGCTGGAGTGCAATGGTGTGATCTCCTCTTACCACAATCTCTGCCTCCTGGGTTCAAATGATTCTCCTGACTCAGCCTCCAGAGCAGTTGGGATTACAGGCATATGTCACCATGCCTGGCTAATTTTTTTGTATTTTTTGTAGAGACGGGGTTTCACCATGTTGGCAGGTTGGTCTTGATCTCCTGACCTCATGATCCACCCATCTCAGCCTCCCAAAGTGCTGGGATTACAGGCGTGAGCCACCGTGCCTGGCTATGTTTCTCATTTCTATCAGCTCACGTACCACCTCCTCCATGAAGCCCTCTGGGCTCACATAATCCCCTGGGCCTCCCCTTCCCAGGCCTGCTCCCTCTGCCTGTGCCTCCTAGGGACAGAAGATTGTCAGTCTGAAAAACAATTAAATAGATCCAAAAAATATCACGAATGGTGAACCCACCCTCCCCCCCCCTTCCTTTCTTTTCTTCTTTCTTTTTTGATATGGATTCTCACTCTGTTGCCCAGGCTGGAGTGCAGTGGTGCAACCTCGGCTCACTGCAATCCACCTCCCAGGTTCAAGTGATTCTCCTGCCTCAGCCTCCTGAATAGCTGCATTACAGGCGTCCACCACCACACCTGGCTAATTTTTGTATTTTTACTAGAGACGGGGTTTCACCTTGTTGGTCAGCCTGGTCTCTAACTCATGACTCGTGATCAGCCCACCTTGGCCTCCCAAAGTGATGGGATTATAGGTGTGAGCCACCGTACCCGGCTGTGAATGGTGAATACTTCTAAATTGGAACTAAAAAAATCTAAGCTGTCTCATTCCTACTCAAGATCAGTGCTGTGATTAGCTGTCAGTACTTGGTGCTGGCAGTGCCTGGTATTGGGTTTGTCTCTCCCAGTTGACTGGGAGCCCTTTGAGGGCAGGGCCAGGCTGTCTAACTCACTGCCATGTCCCAGTCCCATGGAGCATAGGAAAGTACACACCAGGTGCTCAGTGGCCAGTTAATTCATCTATCAATTCAACTAATATTTAATCAGTAACAACTTGCCTATAAGCCCTGCTCCAGAAACTGAGGTTACAGAAAA
>NW_016107621.1:1770705-1773984 GCF_001604975.1 Cebus imitator
AAAAAAAAAAAATAATAATAATAATAATAATAACAACAACAACAATAACATGGCTGGGCACAATGCTCACTCACGCCTGTAATCCCAGCACTTTAGAAGGCTGAAGCAGGACGATCACTTGACCCAGGAGTTCGAGACCAGCCTGGGCAACATAAGTGAGATCTTGTCTCTACAAAACAATAAAAAGCCTAAAAAATTAGCTGGGCATGGTGGGGCGCGCCTGTCGTCCTAGCTAAATGGGAGGCTGAAGCAAGAGGATGGCTTGAACCTGGCAGTTTGGGTCTGTAGTGAGCCATGATTACACCACTGTACTCCAGCCTGAGCAAGAGAGCAAGACCTTGTCTCAAAAAGATTAAAGAAAAACAATAATAGTAAGTTTAGAGCAAAGCAGCGTTATCATCTTTGTTTTTCAGATGAGGTGGCAGGGCTCAGGGAAATTACCTGCTTAGATTGCACAGCATTGGTTTGTCAGTAGGAAATTTTTTTTTTTTTTTTTGAGATGGAGTCTCACTCTGTCACCCAGGCTGGAGTGTAGTGGCGGGATCTTGGCTCACAGCAACCTCCATCTCTGGAGTTTAAGTGATTCTCGTGTCTCAACCTCCCAAGTAGGTGTGATTACAGGTGCCTGCTACCACGCCTAGCTAATTTTTATATTTCTAGTAAAGCCAGTGTTTCACCATATTGGTCAGGCTGGTCTTGAACTCCTGACCTCAAGTGATCTGCCCACCTCAGCCTCCCAAAGTGCTGGAATTACAGGCATGAGCCACAGCACTTGGCCATCAGCTGGGAATTTAAACCCGGAGCACAGTTCTATTCCAGGACAGTACACCATTGAACTAACTCATGAACAAACAACGCACAATCTCCCTTCATCACATCATCATGAGGGACCCTGCCACCTGAGGAAGGTGTGAGCCTGTAAAAGCTCAGGGTGTGGAGTGAGTCGGTGGGGCTTCTTGCATTTATTTTTTATTTTTTTTTAGGGACAGGGTCTCCTTGCTCGGTTGCCCAGGCTGGAGTGCAGTGGTGGGAACACATCTCACTGCAGCCTGGAATACCTGGGTTCAAGTGATCCTCCTGCCTCAGCCTCCTGAGTAGCTGGGACCACAGGTGTGTGCCATCACGCCCAGCTAATTTTTTATTTTTTTGTAGAGTCAAGATCTCACCACGTTGCTCAGGCTGCTACTGAACTGCTGGGCTCAAGTGATCTGCCTACCTCAGCCTCTCAAAGTGCTGGGATTCCAGGCGTAAGCCACTGTGTCTGGTCTTAAAGCACTGAATATATTTGTTTTCTTTTGTAAAATTGTACTTAATATATTTAATTTTCACAACAGTCCTCTTAAGAATCCTACTTAGATAGGGAATTAAGGATCCAGAGAGGTGAAGTCATTGGTACAAAGGAACATAGAATATGGGGTAAGCCTGGAACCTGGACTTTGGTTTAAATAAAAAAAAAGGAGAGGAAATGGAGCAAGGATTTGAACCCAAGCTGCCTCAAGCTTCCGGGGACAGAGGCCACATGACAGCTGCCTCTCCTGATGTTCACCATCTGCATATCCCCTGCTGGCTGCCTGCCTCCCACCCTCCTGGACAGCAGCTGAACCCAGTGGTGGCCCTGGCCTCTCAAAAACTCTGTTAGCATCTCCCCAGCCTGCCCTCAATCTTTATTAATATTTATTTATTTATTTTTGAGATGGAGTCTCGCTTTGTCACCCAGGCTAGAGTGCAGTGGTGCAATCTCGGCTCACTGCAATCTCTGCCTCCCAGGTTCAAGCGATTCTCCTTCAGCCTCCTGAGTAGCTGGGATTACAGGCACCTACCACAACACCCAGCTAATTTTTGTATTTTTGGTAGAGACGGGGTTTCACCATGTTGACCAGGATGGTCTCGATCTCTTGACCTCGTGATCCACCCGCCTCAGCNGGGGTTTCACCATGTTGACCAGGATGGTCTCGATCTCTTGACCTCGTGATCCACCCGCCTCAGCCTCCCGAAGTGCTGGGATTACAGGCTTGAGCCACCGCGCCCGGCCCCAGCTAATTTTTTATAATTTTGGTAGAGATGAGATTTCAACATGTTGGCCAGGCTGGTCTTGAACTCCTGACCTTAAGTGATCTGCCCACCTCAGCCTCCCAAAGTGCTGGGATTACAGGCGTGAGCCAACACGCCCGGCCTCAATCTTTGACAGGGATATTTGAAGCTTTCTCCCAATATAAAGGATACGTGAGTGTGGCCTGAAAAAGATTCTGGCTCTCCTTCCAAGGCTGCCTCTCACCTAACCATCCTGGGTAGAAGTTCTGGAGCTGCCACAGCTCAGGAGGTGGCTTCATGTCACACTGGACAGCATCCCTCCTCTGCTCCACATCCTCCTGTGGCTCCACCTCACTTGGAGTAAAAGCCAGTCTTCTCTATGGCCCACAAGGCCCTCCACGATGTGCTCCATCACCCCTCCAACTTCGTCTCTTGGCCTCTCCTCTCTCACTGACCTCCTTGCTCTTCCTTA
The DNA here is from genome assembly GCF_001604975.1 of Cebus imitator. Classification (NCBI taxonomy): domain Eukaryota; kingdom Metazoa; phylum Chordata; class Mammalia; order Primates; family Cebidae; genus Cebus; species Cebus imitator. Next base: position 1,773,209 of record NW_016107621.1, read on the forward strand.
AATATTCCAAGCTTGCTCCTACCTCAAGGCCTTTGCTTTTGCTGTTCTCTTTGCCTAGCATGCCCTTCCCCTAGAGCGTCATGCCACTCTTTCTCCAGTTTTTTGTTTTGTTTTTGAGACAGGGTCTCCCTTTGTTGCCCAGGCTGGAGTATAGTGGCAAAATTATGGCTTACTGCAGCCTCAAACTCCCAGGCTCAAGCAATCCTCCCACCTCTCAGCCTCCCAGGTAGCTGGGACCACAGGTGCACACCACCACACCTGGCTAATTTTTGTAGAGACAGGATTTCGCTATGTTGTCCAGGCTGATCTCAAACTCCTGAGCTCAAGTGATCTGACTGCCTCAGCCTCCCAAAGTGCTTGCTGCGATCACAGACATGAGCCACCATGCCCGGCCATACTCTCTTTTCCTACAAGTCTTTGGTTCAAATGTCACATTCTCAGAAAGCTTTCCCTGACCACCCTATTTAAAACTACAACCTTGACCCCACATCCTCCATGCCCCTTCTAATACATCCAATAATCTACTTACATATTTACCCATTGCCTCTTACCTCCACTAGAGTGTAGTACATTCCAAAAGGCCAGATTTTTTTTTTTTTTTTTTTTTTTTTTTTTAGCTTTATTTTTTTGGTTTTTTTTTGGCTCACTGCAGTCTTGACTTCCAGGACTCAAGTGATCCTCCCAGCAACTCTGTATTATCACATACACTTAGACTATTACCTATAGTAAATTTTTAAATAAAATAATAAAACCAGCTAGTATTTTTTTTTTTTGAG
>NW_016107621.1:1775414-1784664 GCF_001604975.1 Cebus imitator
AGATCACTGCAACCTCTGCCTCCCAGATTCAAGCGATTCTCCTGCCCCAGCCTCCTGAGTAGCTGGGATTACAGGATTCTGCCACCACGCCAGCTAATTTTTTGTATTTTTAGTAGAGAAGGGGTTTCACCATGTTGGCCAGGCTGGTCTCGAACTCCTGACCTCATGATCTGCCCACCTCGGTCTCCCATAGTGCTGGGATTGCTGGCATGAGTCACAGTGCCCAGCCAAAACAATGTTTTTTTAGAAGATATATATTCAGGTGTGAGCCAATCATTGCACCTAACCACTTAAAAAAAAATTAATGTTTTTTAGAGATGGGGTCTCACTCTGTCACCCAGACTGGAGTGCAGTGGTACAATCATAGCTCACTGCAGCCTTAAACTCCTGGGCTTAAGTGATCAGTAGCTGCGACTACAGGTGTACACCACGGTGTCCAGTTAATGTGTTTAAAATTTTTTTTTGTAGACATGGGGTCTTGCTATTTGCCCAGCCAGGTCTGGCCTCCACCTCCAGGGTTTAAGGGATTCTCCAGCCTTAGCTTCCCGAGTAGCTAGGAGTACAGGCATGTGACACCACATCTGGCTAATTTTTTGTATTTTTAATCGAGATGGGGTTTCACCAAGTTGGCCAGGCTGGTCTCGAACTCCTTGCCTCAAGTGATCTGCCCATCTTGGCCTCCCAAAATGCTGGGATTACAGGCATAAGCTGTCACGTCTGGCCTAGGACTGATGAGATTTGACTTAAATGTGGGAGAAACCTGCCTCATCTCTCCAAAGCCCCAATTCTAAAAACCCTCGGAGGTCTGGGCCTAAGCTACCTATAATCTTCCCCTCACCAAGCCCTCCTTGACCCTCACAGCACTAGCTAAATGCTCTCATTTTTGAGGGTAGAGGAAATCACTCAGTCCAAGATAATGAGATAGGGATTAAGTATTTACAGAAGCAAGGTTAGTGATGGCCGATGGCCCACTGCCACAGGTGTGGTGACATGGCAGAGGTGAGGGCAACATGGAGACTCTGGGGTGGTGTGGCTGTGGTGGCAGAGTATCCTGATACGAGGTCTGTGACGACACCCCAGGAATGCCTAGGGCAGCTGGGGAGAGAGACCATGAGGATATGATGAAGGTGACTGGATGAGGGTGAAAGTGACATGGTTAATAGCAATATTAGCCAAAAACACCATGTCAAGCTGAGGCTGCCACAAGAATAAACTCACAGAATCGTCACACGCAGCCCTGATGTGGATGTCCCTGAGTGCATTCTGCAGATGAAGCTGGGATTGGAAAGGTGGCCTAAGGTAATCAAGGTATCCAGAGCTGTAGCGGTGGGGCTGGGCTTCTGACACACCCCAGGTAATGGGCTGCGGTACCCCGTATGTTATGTGAGACGTGACACGGGGAAATGACAAAGACACGGAGGGAAGAAAAATAACTGTAAGGCTGGGTGGCTCCTTATGGGGAAAACCGGAAGCACCAGGAGTGGATGGTGACTGTCAGAGGAACAGTGATGACAAGGGAGGGACAAGGATATAAGGGGTAAGGATGACATAAGGGTTGCATGAGCGCCATGTCAGAAGAGCGATGGGGACAGTAGCCGTGCGAAGGTGACCTGGGAGTATGATGAGGGTTTAAAGAGAAATGAGGATTTTACAAAGGAGAAATGACAACAAAAGAGGGGTGCAGGTAACATAGGCGATGACGAATTTAAAGGAAGCGATTACGGCCTATGGTGGCAAAGAGGGCTTAAGAGGAACGAAAGCGAGTTAAAGGGGTTGATGGCGATATTAAAAAGGGTGATGGCGACAGCAGAGGAGTGGTGAGGATTTAAGGGGGATGAGACAGAAGGAGAGGAATGACATAAACGGACGGAAGACGACATATGGGAGGAGATGCATTATAGGCAGGAGGACAACACAAGCAGGGCTGAGGCGCCGCGCCTCCAGATCGCACAGTACCTGCACTCCACGTCTCCCACTCCGGGCCCCAGCCCCACAGGCACCTTCCAGGCTGGAGCCCCGCCTGACCGCCCCCCAGCCGCGCGCAGGCGTACTACGGCTAGACTGCGGGCCGGAGGGGACCAGGCATGCGCTTTTCTCATTGGCCGCGCTGCTCGCTAGCGTCCGGCAGAAGGGAGCCCCCGGCCGGAGGTGGGCGGTCACGTGACTGTTATGGTCGCGCTCTCTCTGGTGGCGGCCTGGTAGGCTAGAGCGGCCGCGGGAGGATCAGTTCAGCTTCCGGCGGTGAGGCGGTTGCTTCCGGGGCGGGCAGTTCGGGCAGGAGGAGTGTCTGACAGTTGGCGCCGCCGGCCGGGACGGAGGGCGGGCGGCGCGAGTGGGCGCGGGCCCGGTGGGCCAGGTGAGGCGCGGGTCGTGGGTGGTGGGGCTGGGCCGGATGCGGTGGGGACAGGTGGCGTCCGGGGCTCTGGACTCAGTTCCGGCTCCGCTGTACGGTTTCGGACATACGATTTGTTTCTCTGAGCCTCAGTTTCCTCCCCTGTGGAATGGGGGTCAGAATCCGACTGTAGCACCTGCTTTATAAATGGGAGTGAGAAGTCAGCTGGTGTTCGTCGGAACCCATAGCTCAGCGCCTCCGCATAACGCTCACTTCGTTACACTACTATTATTGTTAGTATTGATGTTTGCGCTTAGTATGAAAAATTGTTGGGTTTGGAAGCCGTCGGATTTTGGTTCAAGTCCCAGCTCCACTGTGCGGCAGTGGGGCCTGTGTCTTCGCTTCCTTGAACCCCATTTTTTCTCATCTGTGCAATGAGAGCTAATAGTCCCAGTATCATAGGGTCGTTTTGAGGATTCTGAAGAAATGTGTGTGTAAAGATTTTAAGCACAGAGGCTGGCACAGTGAGAGCTCGTGGATTGGGACTATAAAGATGATGATGATTCAGAGAGTCATTGGTGTTGCTGGGAATTCCAGGGAAGTGGAGGGAAAAAGCTCAGAGACAGCAATAGGAAAAACTTAGAACTGGAGTCGGGAAAATCGACATCCTGCCACTTACTGTTTGACCAATTTTGCTGAGTCCTGAAGTATTCGTTTTTTTCTTTTTTTTTTATAATGACTAGTGGATTTTTTTCCAGTCAATTAGTTTGAGAAGGCAGATTTGCATTGCTGTCTTCAATGGAAAACTAGCATTGCTGGCCATGACAGGAAGGAAAAGTTAAGGTAAAATACAATGGAAATTGAACATTGTAAACTGAAATGGAAATATAATTGCGTATTCCCTTTGAATAGGAATAGTGTTTAGAACTTGTACTGCGTGATTCCCTGTTGTCAGATCCCATGGACCCCCATCAAGTTGTCCTTATACTTGGTTCCCAGCTCACACTTTGTATACAACTAGCATTAGGTTAGTGACTGGCCCACTGCTTCCCTAGCTCACTGAAGATTTGTTTGTTTTATTTGATGCACACGTAACATTGCACCACCTGCCATGCATCTTCGTTCTAAGGACTCTGTTTATTAACTCGTTTAATCCCCATAACACCTTTAAGAATGGGTCCTCTTTTTTCTTTTTGAGATGGTGTTTTTAAATTTAAATTTTATTTTATTTTTTTGAGACAAGGCATTACTGTCATTCAGGCGCCGGCCAAGAATGGGTACTCTTACTTTTTGGGGGCGTTGGAGGGATGGCGTCTTGCTCTGTTGCAAGGCTGAAGTGCCGTGGTATGATCTTGGCTCACTGCAACCTCCGCCTCCCGGGTTCAAGCAATTCTTCTGTCTCAGCCTCCCAAGTAGCTGGGACTACAGGCGCGTGCCACCATGCCTGGCTAATTTTTTGTATTTTTAGTAGAGATACATTTTCACCATGTCAGCCAGGATGGTCTCGATCTCCAGACCTCGTGATCTGCCCCCCTCAGTCTCCCAAAGTGCTGGAATTACAGGCGTGAGCCACCGTGCCCAGCACTTTTTTTTTTTTTTTTTGAGATGGAATTTTGCTCTGTTGCCCAGGTTGGAGTGTAGTGGTATGGTCTCAGCTCACTGCAACCTCTGCCTCCCGGGTTCAAGTGCTTCTCCTGCCTCAGCCTCCCGAGTAGCTGGGATTAGAGGTGCCTGCCACCATGCCTGGCTAATTTTTGTATTTTTAGTAGAGACGGGATTTCATCATGTTGGCTAGGCGGGTCTTGAACTCCTGACCTCAAATGATCCACCTGCCTTGGCCTCCCAAGGTGCTGGGGTTACAGGCTGAGTCACTGTGCCCAGCCTTTTGCTGTGTGATCTTGGACCTGCCATTCTCCTCTGTAACTAAGGGCTCAGTTTTACTTTTTTCTGAGGGTGGTTGTGAGCAGTCACTGAGATGTGTATATACTCAGTTCCTAGTAAACACTCAATGGGAGCTACTCCCTGGGCATCAGAATCGGGGAGAACTTGTTTTTGAATCCCAGTAAGATCAGTTGCTAGATGTGCGATTTGACGAATGACTGCGTCTCAATGAGTTGGGTTTTTTTTCATCGATAAAAACAGGGCTAAGGTGACTTGGTGTCATGAGGAAAAAAAAAAACAACAACAGGGCTACTGAACTGTTGTGAGGCATCTGCAGGATGCTTGGCCCTGGTCCTGATGCATAGTATTAGGTTTGTGAGATGTTCTGTCTGACGTACTGGGAACTTTCTGTGCCTTGTTCTTTGAGAGATGTATGTTGAATTATTATTATTATTTTTTTTTGAGGCAAGGTCTTGCTCTGTCACCCAGGCTGGAGTATAGTGCCGCAATCTTGGCTCACTGCAACCTCCACCTCCTGGGTTGAAGTGATTCTTCTGCCTCAGCCTCCCGAGTAGCTGGGATTATAGGCGCCCACCACCATGCATGGCTAATTTTTGTATTCTTAGTAGAGACAGGGTTTTGCCATGTTGACCAGGCTGGTCTTGAACTCCTGACCTCAGGTGATCCACCCACCTCAGCCTCCCAAAGTGCTGGGATTACAGGCATGATCCACAATACCCAGCCTCTATTATCTTTGGCCAGTAGTAACATTCAGAAGGGAAATTGGATCTAAGAGTGTTGAGTGCAGGACAGAGTGATGTCTGTGGTCGTATTCATCAATAAGAGATTGCACAGAAGGCTGGGTGCCTGTAATCCCAGCACCTTGGGAAGGTGCTGTGGGCTGATGACTTGAGGTCAAGAGTTCAAGACCAGCCTGGCAAACATGGTGAAACCCCATCTCTACTAAAAACACAAAAATTAGCCAGGTATGGTGGCAGGTACCTGTAATCCCAGCTACTCGGGAAGCTGAGGCAGGAAAATCGCTCAAATCCAGGAGATGGAGGTTGCAGTGAGCCAATATCGCACCACTGCACTCCAGCCTGTGCTACAGGGTGAGACTCAATCTTAAAAAAAAAAAAATCGAGCAGAAGCCAGCTTAGAAGGGCAAGATGAACCCTGTCTGAGGATAGAGGAGAGAGTCTCATATGTGGGGACTTAGGGAAAGTATCACAAAGTAGATGGCAGTGGAGCAGAAGGAAGGAGAGGTTGCCAGGAGGAAACAGGCATTCCAGGCACAGGTGACATCCTCTAAAAACGGGGAGGCCGCCAAAGCACCTGTGTGGGGAGGGAGGCCTGGAGGATGAGACCAGGAACAACACCTCCAGGGTGCTTGGTAGGCACCAGGCACTGTCTCAAGTGCCTTTATTCATAGAAACTCATCCAGCCCTTACAGCAGTCCTCTAAGGTAAGTCACGTTTGTACCTCTCAATTCACAGATGGGAACACCAGGGCCTGACTGGCGAAGTAACTTGCCGAGATCACACAGCTAATCTAGTGGTAGAGCTGGATTTGAACCCTGCAGTCTGGTTACAGAGTTCTTATTCTTTCTTTCTTTTTTTTTTTTCTTTTTTTTTTTTTTTTTTTTTTTTTTTTTTTTTGAGATGGAGTCTTGCTCTGTTTTCCAGGCTGGAGTGCAGTGGCACAACCTCGGCTTACTGCAACCTCTGCCTCCTGGGTTCAAGCAATTCTCCTGCCTCAGCCTCCCAAGTAGCTGGGACTACAGGCACCTGCCATCACGCCCGGCTAATTTTTTGTATTTTTAGTAGACAGGGTTTCACCATGTTAGCCAGGATAGTCTTGACCTTCTGACCTTGTGATCTGTCTGCCTCGGTCTCCCAAAGTGCGAGGATTACAGGTGTGAGCCACTGCACCTGGCCTAGAGTTCTTACTCTTGACCACTCCATTATACCACCAAAATCAGCTAGTGGATGGGACAGATTATATGGGGCTGTAAACAGGAAGGTTCTGGGACAGAGGGCTTCTGTACCCTGTGGAGGGTGAGGGAGAAGGATCAGTACTGGGGGCTGTGGTAGACAGAAGGGAGCAGAGTGAGGGGAGAGGGCAGAGGAGCGGGGTCAGGGAAGAGGCAGAGTGCTAAGCAGGAAGGAAGTTTGGGCCAGGGCAATGTGGGCCCATGATCCTGGAACCAGATAGCATTGAATCAGCACATGAAAAAGTTATTTCCTTTAGTTCCCAGTCAACACTGCTTTTAATGGAGACAGTCTCCATGGGTGCTAATATGTCTTTAACACCACCTTTCTACCATCTGCTAATGTAAGGGAAAATTGGTTTCCATGTCTTTTCTGGAGCGCCTCATGATCAGGTCGCCACTTCTGTGGCCTGTCTCCTCCCAGTGTCCTCCCTGCTTGCTCCACCGCAGCCACACTGGCTCCTTGCTTTCCCTCCAGTGTGCCAGATGAGCCACTGGCTCAGGGCACTGGACTCACTGTACCTTCTCCTGGAACACTCTTTCTCTGTAAAACCCCATGGCTATTGCTTCCCTTCCTTCAGGTCCCTAAATTCGCTTTAGATCTGCCCTGATGACTGTATTGAAAATTACAATCCCTCCCTTCCCAGGTCCTTCATGTCTTCTCCATGATGGTAAAGGCTTCCTAACCTACTATATTAACTTTTGCTTGTTTACTCTCTGTCTCCTCTGTCTCTTGTCCCAACTAGCTGCTAAGCTCTATGGCTTTGTTCACCTTGGTATCCCTAAGTGCCTTACACATAGATTCTCAGTGAATAGCGTTTTGGGTTTGTTTGTTTGAAGACTAGTCAAGTGCAGTAGTGAGAAAGTGGGGAAGAGTAGAATAAGGAGTTCCATCTGTAATGGACTATGAACATTCACTTGAGATAATTCACTATCCTAGGACCAGCCCTTTTGAGACAGAGCCTTGCTATATTGTCCAAGCTGGTCTTGAACTCCTGGGCTCAAGGGATTCTCCCACCTTAGCCCCCAGAGTAGCTGGGACTATAGGCATGAGCCACCAGACCTAGCTGGTTCTCAGTGAATAGTTTCTGAATTGATGAATAAATTGAATGAATGGGTATTTATTGTGTTGTGTTTTTTTTTGTTTTTTTTTTTTTTTGAGACGGAGTTTCGCTCTTGTTACCCAGGCTGGAGTGCAATGGCGCGATCTCGGCTCACCGCAACCTCCACCTCCTGGGTTCAAGCAATTCTCCTGCCTCAGCCTCCTGAGTAGCTGGGATTACAGGCACGCGCCACCATGCCCAGCTAATTTTTTGTATTTTTAGTAGAGACGGGGTTTCACCATGTTGATCAGGATGGTCTCGATCTCTTGACCTCGTGATCCACCCACCTCGGCCTCCCAAAGTGCTGGGATTACAGGCGTGAGCCACCGCGCCCGGCCTGTGTTGTGTTTTGTAAACTTTTTTATTTGAAATAGAAATGTGGTGTTGCTGTGTTGCTCAGGCTGGTCTCAAACTCCTGGCCTCAAGCCCTCCCTCCTTGGCCTCCCAAAGTGCTGCGATTACAGGCATGAGCCAGCATGCTTGACTGGTATTTATTGTTAAAGTCTTGGGCAAGAGTGTCTTATTTCTGTCCCACTCCTTTTCCAATTAACCAGTTAACCTTTTGGGGTGTGTGAGAATGGAGCTGTAGACATTTGCTGTCTCTGGGCCTTGTCTCAGGCACAAGTGATCGTGGTGGTGGCAGCTCTGTCCCAGGCTGACTTCCTGCCAGCTGCTCCAGGCTATTCCTGGGCGGTGAGCCCCTAGCCCAGGAACGTTCCCCTGGCATGCAGACAGACAGGCACAGGAGAGGGGCAAACACTCAGCCGGCAGTGACTCATGGGCCCTCTCCTCTCTTCTCTTTCAGGCTCCAGGGAGCAGTGTCAGGGCCAGGGAGACGATGGTCTCCGTGACTATGGGTGAGTCTGTGGCCTTCTCTCCAGGGCCCCCTCTCCCTACTGCCCTTTTTGAGGTATGGCCTTGGTGGGAGACGATGGGGTGGGGGAGGGAGGGCTGGGTCACTGGCAGGAACAGCTGTACTCTGAGGACCATGGCGGGGTGGGGCTGGGACTGCTTGAGCCTGCCCGCTTCCTTGCTGAATCTGTCTCCTGTGTAGTTCAGCTGTGAAGAGCGTGGGTTATGAAGTCCAGCAGGTCTCCCACATGGTCTCACAGAGCCTTGGTTTTCTCACCTGTGAAATGGAAATGATATTTCCATATTCTAGGATTAAGGAAATTATAGCATACAAAAGCTTGGGCATAGTTCTAAACAAACCTTAGCTGTTGAATCATGAGCCTTAAGCTCTGTATTTGGGGGTTGCTAAGGCACAGAGATTAGTTGGTGGCTTTGAAAATTTTTGACATTTATTGTAACATAGAAAAGTACATATATATTTTTATTTATTTTTTTTTTTTTTTGAGACAGTTTTGTTCTTGTTTCCCAGGCTGCAGTGCAATGGAGTGACCTTGGCTCACTGCAACCTCTGCCTCCTGGGCTCAAGTGATTCTCCTGCCTCAGCCTCCTGAATAGCTGGGATTATAGGCATGCACTACCATACCTGGCTAATTTTTGTATTTTTAGTAGAGACAGGGTTTTGCCATGTTAGCCAGGCTGGTCTCAAACTCCTGACCTTGGGTGATCCGCCCCCTCAGCCTCCCAAAGTGCTGGGATTGCAGGCATGAGCCACCACATCCAGCCCATAAAATGCATTTGTATAGTTTTAAGAGTAATTAAAAAGCAAAGTCTGAGTATATCCTTTTATTTTATTTTTTTTTGAGACGGAGTTTCGCTCTTGTTACCCAGGCTGGAGTGCCGTGGCGCGTTCTCGGCTTACCGCAACCTCCGCCTCCTGCGTTCAAGCAATTCTCCTGCCTCAGCCTCCTCAGTAGCTGGGACTGCAGGCTCGCGCCACCATGCCCAGCTAATTTTTGTATTTTTTTTTAGTAGGAACGGGGTTTCACCATGTTGACCAGGATGGTCTTGATTTCTTGACCTCCTGATCCACCC
>NW_016107621.1:1784994-1815352 GCF_001604975.1 Cebus imitator
AGTGTATTTATTTTTTTATTTATTTATTTTTGAGACAGACTCACACTCTGTTGCCTAGGCTGCTGGACTGCAGTAGTGCAATCTTGGCTCACTGCAGCCTCCACCTCCCAGGTTCAGGTGATCCTCCCAGCCTATAGCAGGGCTATAGGCACGTATCATCATGCCTGGCTAATTTTTGTATTTTTTTTAATGAGATGAGGTTTTGCCCTGTTGCCCAGCCTGGTCTTGATCTCCTGTGCTCAAGTCATTCTTCTGCCTCAGCCTTCCAAAGTGCTGGGATTATACACGTGAACCACTGCGCCTGGCCTGTATTCTCTCTCTTTTTTTTTTTTCTTTTTGAGACAGAGCCTCACCCTGTTGCCAGACTGGAGTGCAGTGGTACGATCTTAGCTCACTGCAGGCTCTGCCTCCCAGGTTCAAGCGATTCTCCTGCCTCAGCTTCCCAAGTAGCTGGGACTACAGGTGCGTGCCACCATGCCCAGCTAATTTTTGTATTTTTAGTAGTGACGGGGTTTCACCATGTTGGCCAGGATGGTCTGAATCTCTTGACCTCGTGATCCACCTGCCTTGGCCTCCCAAAGTGCTGGGATTACAGGCGTGAACCACCTTACCTGGCCACCTGCGTTCTTTATAATTCCATTTATATAAAGCATAGAAGCAAGCAAAATCAATCTATTTTGTTAGAAGGTGGTGGCTGCCTCTGGGAAGGAGTGAGTAGATACTCCAAAGGGAATACAAGGGGGTTCTGAGGTGTTGGAAGTATCTCATTTCTTGATTTGGGTGCTGGTTACATAGATGTGTCTGGTTTAGGGAGATCTATTGACTTGTGTACTTTTGTGCATGTACACTATAGTTCCATAAAAAGATTTTAAAAACCAAACCTTTTACCCATTCAGGTCAATAAAGAGAATATTGTCAGCCCCCTGAGAGTCCTGCCCCAATCTCATTCCCCTTTTTCCTTCATATGGAATAAACCACTCTCTGACATTTTGTGAACATCTTTTCTTACCCTTTTTTTTTTTTTTTTAGATTAATTTTTTTTCTTTTTTTTTAGATAGAGTTTTGCTCTTGTGGCCCAGGCGGTAGTGCAATGGCACGACCTCGGCTCGCCACTACCTCCACCTCCTGAGTTCAAGCTGTTCTCTTGCCTCAGCCTCCCGAGTAGCTGGGATTATAGGCACGCACCATCACATCTGGCTAATTTTGTATTTTAATAGAGTTGGGGTTTCTCCATGTTGGTCAGGCTGGTCTTGAACTACTGACCTCAGGTGATCTGCCCACCTTGGCCTCCCAAAGTGCTGGGATTATAGGTGTGAGCTTCTGCGCCTGGCCTTCTTTGCCTTTCTTTCTGGTTGTATTACCAATGGGACATTCTTATTCTATAGACTTTGGTTTTGAATTTATACAACTGAAATCATACCTTGTATTCTTTTGTATCTGGCTTCTTTTGCTCAATATAATGTCTAAGGGCCATCTATGTTGCCTTCCTTTTCACTGCTGTATAGTATTTCACTTGTGAGTGACCACCATATGTTTATCAATGCTACTGTCAATGGATATTGCATTGTTAGTGGGTTGGAGCTGTTGCAGACATACTGCTATGAATATTCTTGTACATGTCTCCTGCTGTGTGCAACACGCCAGTCTCACTGATTCCAAGACTTACATCATTGCACAACTTAACATTTCTGAAGTAGGGTATATCTTTCAGGAAAATGGTATTTTCCTTTCCTGTGGCCTGGCGGAGGAAATCCTAAGGACATGAGCTCCTTGCCAGCCACAGTCCCCAAGGGCCAGTCAGTACCCTGGGTAACCGGCCTGTGGCTGGGTGGGCCTTCACCGGAGCCCTGCACTGCCACCATGTAACGTCTGATCTGTAGGGTGTCTGCTTTCCTGCTCTGAGTCTCTATTTTCTTAAAACCAAAATGGGTGAAGTAATAACAAATTTCTTCTAATCTAAAATAGCATGGATTGTTAGATGTACTGAGAAAGAAAAACAGTTGGCTAATTAAACCATGGCACACTGTCAATCATGAAGTAGATCCTAGTTTCAGAGATGTCAAAATGTGAAAAAAAAAAATCTTACTTGGAATCAGTGATCTTAGCTACTACCTGGCCTGGCAGGTTAGGGTCAGTGTGAGGGTCCCACCCACCAAGAAGCCAAGAAAATTTAGAAAGAATAAAGTTTTGTAGGTAGGGTCTGCCTGGTCTTGGCCGTGACTCCGTTTAGTGGTGATGGGAGCAATAGTAATGATAAGAATAATAGCTGACATGGTTTGAGGATGTCCTCTGGGTCAGGCTTCATTTAAAGCCTTTTATATGGAGTTTCTCATTGAGTCTGCACAGTGACACAAAGACATTGGTGCTGTTATCACTAAAATCTCAGCTCCACAAGGCCAGGGACTTCATCTTGTGACTTGCGATATCCCCAGTGCGTAGGACAGGACCTATCCTTTGCCAAATGCTGGGTAAACACTTGTCAAATCTGTTTTCCCATGGTTTACAGATGAGGAAACCAAGGCACCAAGAGTTAACTTACCCAAAGTCCCTCCATCGGGAAATCGCAGAGTTAGGATTCGAACCCAACTCCGAAGCCCGTATTATTAACTTCCATGCCTATCTCTGAGGGAGATTTGCTACTGTGGCGGGTAGGGGGCTTGGCAAGGCTTATGGGCTGGCTCTGTCACCTGTGGATCCTGTCATCCACTGGGCCTAGGCTGGCTGATGGGGACTAGGGCAGAGAACCCAGAGTCTTAGTTACCCTAAATCAGTCACGGGCCAAGCATGTATAGTGATGCAGAGAGCCAGCACTGGGGTGGAGCAGAGCTGTAAGGAGAAGGGCTGGGGTAAAGGTTTGGGAGCTCTGTCCCTTGTTAGCATTGTGGCTTTGGGTGGGGTATCCAGCCTTTCCCTGCCTCCATTTCCTCGTTGGCAGCTCAGGGAAGTCTTAATACTGCTTACCTCACCGGGTCAGGAAGGCTCCGTCCCAACGTGTGTGTGTGAAGCCCTCGCAGGGCCTGGCATGCGATGCACATTTAGTTTGTGGGAGCCGCTGTGACTGTGGTTTTGTTAATGCTGTTCTCTGGAGAGGACACTGTGAATAATGAGCCCTGTCCAACCCCACAGCCACTTCCGAGTGGATCCAGTTCTTTAAGGAAGCCGGCATTCCTCCAGGACCTGCTGTCAATTATGCCGTGATGTTTGTGGATAATAGGTGAGGGGCTGACCTTGGGGAGGAATGGTGGGGAGCTGGCTGGCCTACCCACTCTGGCCCACCTGGGGCCTCACCACTGACCTTCCCCTTCAGGATTCAGAAGAGCATGCTGCTGGATCTCAATAAGGAGATCATGAATGAGCTGGGTGTGACCGTGGTGGGCGACATCATTGCCATTCTCAAGCATGCCAAGGTGGTGCACCGTCAGGTGGGTGATGTGCCCAGCCCCTCTGTCTCTGGGTTTGGCATGGAGGTGGAGGGGCAGTTGCAGAGCCAATGGGATGCCTGGCAGCAGAGGCAGGCCGACCCAGGTTCCAGGGTGGGTTCAGCCTTTTGCTATGTGACACTGGGCACATTGCCCAGCCTCTCTAAGCTTACTTTCTCCATCTGTGAAAAAGAGAGAGGCAAACCTATCTTAAAGGGTGGTTTTTTGTGTTTTTCTTTTTTTTTTTTGAGGTGGTGTCTCACCATGTTGCCCAAGCTAATATTGAACTGCTGGGCTCAGGCCATCTTCCTGCCTCAGCCTCCCAAAGGGCTGGGATTTCTGGCATGAGCTACTGTGCCCAGCCCTGGTTGTGAGTATCAAGCTATGTAAAACACTAGCACAGTGGAAACTGCCTGTATTCGGGTCCCTCTGTAATAATTATTATCACAAGGAAGATAATGCTAATCTTTCTTATCATCTCTGGGACAGCAGCTTCCTATGTGGGACCCCGAAGGCAACCTGGCTCACAACCTGGACATTCCAGTCTTGACCCATCCACTTGTAGTGACCAACCTTCCTGGGTCTCTTAGAGTGGGCTTTTCACACAGCCCTGATGCTAGCGTGGCTGTGGCCACCTACCAGATAGTGTATGTGGCTCTGAGCACCAGACCTGTATGAGGTACTCATTAAGTTATTAATATAATAGCTAATACTTATCAAGCACTTGCTGTGGCCTATCAGGCACTGACTCCATCCATCCTCTCTCTCCCTCCCTCCCTCTCTCCCTTCCTTCCCACCCCCTCTTTCTCTCCCCTCCCTTCCTCCCTCCCTCCCTCCCTCTCCCCTCCCCCTCTTTCTTTCTCTCTTTCTCTTTTTATTTTTTTGGTCTTTCTTTCTCCCTTCCTTCCTTCCTTCCTTCCTTCCCCCCCCTTCCTTTCGTCTCTCTCTCTCTGTCTTTCCCTCCATCCCTCCCTTTCTTCCTTTACTTGTTTGTTTTATTTTTGAGACAGCGTTTTGCTGCATTGCCCAGGCTAGAGTGCAGTGGCACGATCTCAACTCACTGCAACCTCCGCCTCCCAGGTTCAAGTGATTCTCCCATCCTAGCCTCCTGAGTAGCTGGGACTACAGGCATATGCCACTGCACCTGGCCTCTTTCATTTATTTTACTGAGATAGAATCCCGCCCTGTTTCCCAGCCTGGAGTGCAGTGATGCTATCTTGGCTCATTGTAGCCTCTGCCTCCCAAGTTCAAGAGATTCTCATACCTCAGTCACCTGAGTGGTTGAGATTACCGCTGTGCATCACAACTCCTAGCTGTGCTTTTTAATTTTAGTAGAGATGAGGTTTTGCCATATTGCCCAGGTTGGTCTTGAACTCCTGGCCTCAGGTGATCCACCTGCCCTGGCCTCCCAAAGGTCTGGGATTACAGGTGTGAGCCATTGTACCCAGCCATCTTTCATCCATTTTTAGACAGGGTCTTACTCTGGCGCCCAGGCTGGAGTGCAGTGGTAAAATCACAGCTTACTGCAGCCTCAAACTCCTGGGCTCAACCAATCAGTAAGCCCCTCAGTAGCTGGGACTGCAAGTACATGGCACCATGCTTGGCTAAGTTTTAAATTTTTTGTAGAGACGCATGTCTCACTGTTGCCAGGCTGGTCTCAAACTCCTCAAACAATTCTCTCATCTTGGCCTTCCAAAGTGCTGGGATTGCAGGCATGAGCTATGGTACCTGGCCTCTCCATCCTTCATCTGTATGAACTTACTTCCTCCTCCACTTGATTGAGAAGGAAACTTGCTCTACATCTTTGCTCTCAAGCACTCCACTTACCAAATGGTAGCTGCTGTGGTTATTCTCATTTTTTTTTTTGAGATGGAGTTTTGCTCTGTCACACAAGCTCAAGTGCAGTGGCGCCATCTCGGCTCACTGCAACCTCCACTTCCCGGGTTCAAGTGATTCTCCTGCCTTAGTCTCCTGGGTAGCTGGGACTACAGGCAAATGCCACCATGCTCAGCTAATTTTTTGTATTTTTAGTAGAGAGGGGTTTTCACTGTGTTAGCCAGGATGGTTTTGATCTGACCTTGTGAGCTACCTGCCTCAGCCTCCCGAAGTGCTGGGATTACAGGCATGAGCCACTGCGCCTGGCCTATTCTCATTATTTTTAATGGAATGGCTTCTACCATCCCAGGAATAGGCCTTCATTTCTCTATCATCCAGGACAGGAACCTACAGTGAGGGCTTTCTCAAGCCAGGGGCATTATCTGAGTTGTTATGGAGAAGGTCACTGAGCAAAACATTTTTTTTCCTTTAAACTATAATTTAAAAATAATTTTTTTTTTTTTGAGACGGTGTCTGGCTCTGAGGTGCGGTGATGTGATCTTGGCTCACTGCAACCTCTACCTCCTGGGTTCAAGTGATTCTTTTGGCTTAGCCTACTGAGTAGCTGAGATTACAGGTGCGTGCCACCACATCCGGCTAATTTTTGTATTTTTTGATAGAGACGGGGTTTCACCACGTTGGCTAGGCTTGTCTTGAACTCCTGGTCTCAAGTGATCCACCTGCCATGGCCTCCCAAAGTGCTGGAATTACAGGTGTGAGCCACTGCACCTGGCCAAAACTTCTAAATTTGAGAATAATTATGGATTTATAGAAAAGTTCAGATAACAGTATAGAAAGCTTCTGTGTTGGCTGGATGTGGTAGCTGAAGCCTGTAATCCCAGTACTTTGGGAGGCTGGGGGGGTGGATCATGAGGTCATGAGGTCGAGACCATCCTGGCCAACATGGTGAAACCCCATCTCTACTAAGAAATATAAAAATTAGCTGGGCATGGTGGTGGTACCTGTAGTCCCAGTTACTTGGGAGGCTGAGGCAGGAGAATTGCTTGAACCCAGAAGGCAGAGGTTGCAGTTAGCCGAGATCATGCCACTGCACTCCTGCCAGGGTGACAGAGCAAGACTCCATCTCAAAAAAAAAAAAAAGCTTCTGTGTTTTCTTCACCAAGCTTCCTCTGATGTTAACATCTTACATAACCATGATACATTTGTCAAAATTAAGAAATTAACATTAGTATACTACTGTTAACTAAATTACAGACTGTGGCTTTCTTTTTTTCTTTTTTTTTATGCTTATTATTATTTTTTTTGTCTTTCTGTTTTTTTCTTTTTGTGGAGAATAGGGCCTTACTATATTCCCCAGGCAGGTCTCGAACTCCTGGGCTCAAGCTATCCTCCCGCCTCTGCCTCCCTAAAAGCCGGGATTACAGGCATGACCCACAGCTCCCAGCTCTTTTTAAAATAGAGATGGGGTCTCACTTTGTTGCCCAGGCTAGTCTTGAATTCCTGAGTTTAGGCAGTCCTCCTGCCCTAGCCTTCCAAGTAGTTGGAATTATAGGCATGAGCCACCACGTATGGCCCTTTTTTTTCCCCATCTCTTTTTGAGTATGTGGATTCCATCCGTTTTTCTTTCCACCAGTAATCTGTTTTGACCAGACTCCTCATCTCTACCCAAAATACAAAAAGTTAGCCAGGCATGGTGGTTTGGCACCTGTGGTCCTGGCTACTTGGTAGGCTAAGAAGGAAGGATCGCTTGAGTCTGGGCAACACGGTGAGACCCTGTCTCAAAAAAAAAAGGAAAAGAAAACCAATAATCTGTTCTAAGATCCAATCCAGGATACCACATTGCATTGCATTTACTTATGTTTCCTTTTCTCTTATAATATATGAGTTTTGTAGTATTTTTTTGTTTTTGAGATGGAGGAGCCTCACTCTGTTGCCCAGGCTGGAATATAGTGGCACAATCTTAGCTCACTGCAGCCTCTGCCTCCTGGGTTCAATTGATTCTCCTGCCTGAGCCCCCCGAGTAGCTGGGATTACACGTGTGCACCACCATCCCTGGCTAATTTTTGTATTTTTAGTAAAGAGACCAGGTTTCACTATGTTGGCCAGGCTGGTCTCAAATTCCTGACCTCAGGTGACCCACTCGCCTCGGCCTCCCGAAGTGCTGGGATTACAGGCATGAGCCACTGCACCTGGCCTGATTCTTTGCAATGAATGTGATAGTTTTGTAGAGTATTGGTCAAATATTTTATACTGTGCCCCTCAGTTTGGGGATGTCTGATGCTTGCTTGTGGTTAGGAGTGAAATGTGTTACAATCTTCTCTGGCAATCAGATGCTGATCCTACTGGTGTTGCTTAGATCTCTAGGTCCATGATTCTGCTGTGGTGACCCAGGTGCCTGTTCTTTTTTTTACAGGACATGTGCAAAGCAGCCACTGAGTCAGTGCCCTCTAGCCCCAGCCCCCTCGCAGGCGAGATTCGTCGTGGCACAACTAGTGGTGAGTCCTAACTCTTCAGGCCTCTTTTCCTTGATTTGAGAAAGAGTTTCGCTCTTGTTGCCGAGGCTGGAGTGCAGTGGCGCAATGTTGGCTCACCACAACCTCCGCCTCCTGGGTTCAAGCAATTCTCCTGCCTCAGTGTCCTGAGTAGCTAGGATTATAGGTGTGAGCCACCACCCCTGGCCAGGGGGCTGTTTTAAACAGCAAAATCACCAACAAAAATATGAAAAATGTTCACATTTGTGGCATCAAGTAGACAGGGCAAAGGATACTTGTTTACAGAGTGGGACCTGAAACAAGAGGGTGAGAATGCCTTCTTTGCTCTCATTTGGGAACATGTCTGGAGCGACTCAGATTGTTCCCTCTGTATGTCTGTGAATGACAGTGAAAGCACTGCCTGTATTGATTTTGGGATTACAAAGACATTTTAATGAGTAGGCAAATTTGCAAATATGGAATCTATGAATGATGAGTATTGACTGTATTTATACTTTTTCTTTTTTCTTTTTTTTTTTTTGAGATGGAGTCTCACTCTGTCACCAAAGATGGAGTGCAGTACCGTGCTCTCGGCCCACTGCAACCTTCACCTCTGAGGTTTAAGTGATTCTCCTGCCTCAGCCTCCCGAGGAGCTGGGATTACAGGTGCATGCCACCATGCCTGGCTAATTTTTGTATTTTTAGTAGAAATGGGATTTCACCCTGTTGGCCAGGCTGGTCTCAAACACCTCAGGTGATCCACCTGGCCCGCCCTCCCAAAGTGCTGGGATTACAGGTGTGAGCTGCCACCGCACCTGGCCTCTTTTTAAATTTTTTTTGAGACAGAGTCTCACTGTGTTGCCCGTGTTGGAGTGCAGTGGCACGATGTCAGCTCACTACAACCTCTGCCTCCCAAGTTCAAGTGATTCTTGAGCCTCAGTCATCCAAGTAGCTGGGATTACAGGTGTGTGCCACCATGCCCAGCTAATTTTTGTATTTTTAGTAGAGACAGGGTTTTGCCACATTTGCCAGGCTGGTCCTCAAGTGATCCATCCATCTCAGCCTCCCAGAGTACAGGCACGAGCCACTGCACCTGGCTATTTTTGCTTTTTAAAAGTAAATTTCTAAATTTTAACATACACATTAGCTTCCCTTTGATGATAACTAAGCTGCCCCAAAACTGTGCTTTAAAACACAGACATGTGGGCCTGGCGCGGTGGCTCACGCCTGTAATCCCAGCACTCTGGGAGGCCAAAACGGGTAGATCACGAGCTCAAGAGACCGGAACCGTCCTGGCCAACATGGTGAAACCCCACCTCTACTAAAAATATAAAAATCACCTGGGCATGGTGGTGCGTGCCTGTACTTCCAGCTACATGGGAGGCTGAGGCAGGAGAATCACTTGAACTCGGGAGGCATAGGTTGCAGTTAGCCAAGATTGTGCCACTTCACTCCAGCCTGGCAACAGAGCAAGACTTCATCTCAAAAAAACACACACACCTACACACACACAGAGAGACATGTATTTTCATTTCTTGAGATGAGAGTCTCACTCTCTTGCCCAGGCTGGAGGGTAGTGGTGCATTCATAGCTCACTGTAGCCTAAGAGTCCTGGCCTCAAGTGATCCTCCCACCTCAGCCTCCTAAATAGCTGGGATTACAGGCACAAGCCACCATGCCTTGCTAAAACATGGGCATTTATTTCTCATGATTTCATGGGCTGGCTGGTCCGTTCTGCTGTAGGCCAACTCAGCTGATTTTATTGGTCACCTGGCAGCTAGATTGAAGCTGGGTTTATGGCCTCATTCACATATCTGATGGTTTTCCTCATGTTATCTGGGCCCACAGGGTGACATGGCTACATGTTCATAATCATCTAGCAGGCTAGCCTGGGCATGTTAACAGTGGTGGTTGCAGGGTTCCCAAAAGCAGCAGAGGAGGGCTGGCCCCAGTACGCAAAACACCTCTTAAGCCTCTGCTTGCACAACATTTGTTCTTGTCCTATTGGCCAAAGCAGATTACATGGCTAAGTCCCGAGTCAGTGTGGGCAGGGCCTACCCAAAGGCATGGATGCAGAAAGGCTGAGCAAATTAGGGTTCATTTCTGTAACACTCCCCCATAACGTACATTCAGAAAAGGGTTCAATCATAAGAGTACAGTGGGTGGCTTTCATAGACGTGATACCTATGTAGTCAGTACCCAAATCCAGCCACGGAAATATGACCAGCCTGTCAGAGTCCCCCTGTGCCCTCTCCCAGTGATCACATTGTCTCCAGGGTACCCACTACCCTGATTGCTAACAGCACACATTAGTTTTACCAGTCTTTCAAATCTTTGTAAATGAAATTTGCAGCTGGGTATGGTGGCCTTTGCCTTTAATCCAAGCACTTTGGGAGGCCCACGTGGGAGGATCACTTGAGACCAGCCTGGGCAACATCGTGAGACCCTGTCTCTACACAAGTTATTAAATTAGTTGTGTGTGGTAGCATGTGCCTGTAGTCCTAGCTACTTGGGAGGCTGAGGTGGGAGGATTGCTGGAGCCCAGGACTTTGAGGCCTCAGTGAGTTATGATGGCAGCACTGCACTCCATCACCCTGGGAAACAGAGTGAGACCTTGTCTCTTAGGAAAAAAAAAAAAGAGAAAAAAATAAAAAGAGAAGGGGAAATAGGCAAAGAAGGAAAGGGGTGGGAAGAATGCCCCAAAAACAGCATTCCTGAGATGATCACTTTTACACACGTCATATCATCAAATGTGTTCTGTCAGGAGGGAGAAAGAGAACAGATTTTTGTTCTCTGATATCCTGACTGCAACTCATATGCAACCGAGTAAAGATAGAGTTGGCTGCTCAACCTCCACCCAAATGGTGCTTGCCTGTCATGACGATAAAGCATCACATTCCTGACATCTTTTCAGCAGCACACTTCCCTCTGGGCACAGCCTGAAAGGCAGGGCCCTCTTCACAGCTTGCCTTTTATAGCAGAAAATCCTGATGGTGTTGCACTCAGCTAGGTAAAGAGTGTTGTGAATGGAGATTCTCACAGGACAGATTCTGCATAGCCAGAGAGTTTGCAGCCACTGGATATAAAGCCACCCCATCCAACCTGAGAAATGTCTGAAGAAGCGCTATGGTATATCTCAAATCATTAACAGAGGAGAGAGAGCAGGCCTGAAGACCAAGAATTTCTTCCTGCAGAGAGGGAGGAGGTCTGATGGGGAGGGATCTGTCCTGGGACTTCTGGGCACCAATAATGCCCTGATGCCTCACCTGGGTGGTGGGTACTTGGGGGTCACATTTTGTTAAATGGGCTGTAATGGTTTAATATAGTTTTCTTTTTTTTTTTTTGACACTGAGTTTCACTCTCTTGCCCAGGCTAGAGTGCAGCGGTGTGATCATAGCTCACTGCAGCCTTGACCTCCTGGGTTCAAGTGATCCTCCTGCCTCAGACCCCTGAGTAGCTGGGACTACAGGCATGTGCCACCATGCCTGGCTAACTTTTTGTATTTTGGTGGAGATGGGGTTTTGTCATGTTGCCCAGGCTGGTCTTGAACTGACCTCAAGTGATCCACCCGCCTCCCCCTCCCAAAGTACAGGGATTACAGGTGTGCACCCCCGTTCAGAAACTACTTTAGGCACTGGGATACAGCAGTAAACAGACACAGCCTCCTCTTGGAGCTTGCGTTCTTGTGAGTGAATTTACCAGTAAACAAATATAGTTTAATGTCAGATAGCTGTAAGAGCCGTGAAGAAAATGAAAGTGATTAAGTGGGTAAGGAGGTGCTGTTTTTATGGGGTGGTCAGGGAAGTTTTCTCTGAGGAGTTGCCATCAGAGAGGAGGCTTGAATGATGAGACACAGCAATTCCGCTGTACTTGGGGAACCGCATGTCAGGCAGAAGGAACAGCAAGGACCCTGAGGAGGTGTCTACTTGCTGGGTAAGGAAGATCCTGGAGACAAGCATGGCTGAAGCAACTCAGGGAGGGGAGAGAACTCAGCACGAGGCTGGGTGACTGATGGGTGAGGTGTGATTGGAACTAGTGTGGTCTAGAGCCTCAGGAAAGGCTCCTAGGGTAGGGAGGGATGGGCTAGTTCCTGGGGAGATGCAGCCCACCCTGTCCGCAAGCATCCCCATCACGAGGACTATGCAGCCCCAGAGTGACACTAGCTGACCATCTTATTCAGTCCCAAGGCTCAGCTTCTCCATCCTCAGACTGCTGGATTGAGGCCTGTCTCCCAGGATCCCACCTGACCGGACTCTCCCCTTTTCTTCCTGCAGCTGCCTCTCGAATGATCACCAATAGCCTAAACCGTGACTCCCCACCCAACACGCCCCCCAGGCGCCCGGACACTAGCACCTCCAAGATCTCGGTCACTGTGTCCAACAAAATGGCAGCAAAGAGTGCCAAAGCCACTGGTGAGGGCACATGGGCAGGTGGTGGGAGGAGCAGGGCGGGAATGTGGGTTGGTAGGAGGTGTTGGGGGTCATGCTCCCAATACTGTAAAGTGCTTTGAAGACCACAAGGTATATAAAGCATTTGGCCTGAATCACCTCTATAAACTTGCAAGTTGCCATATGACTGCGGGCCTCACTTTGTACTTCTGTAGCATGGGGGGTGGTGATACCCCACCGGGAGGATGAACAGAGGCACCTAAGTTAGTGTGTTGAGGCATGTGTGCATTGCCTTCTCATGCAGGGGTTCAGGCTTTGTAAACAGGTGGTCACCAAGCCCCCGACTTGTACCCGGCTCTGTGCTTAATGCCTAGGGTCAAAGGTAAAGAACCTCTTGGCCTCTTTTCAGCAGCCAAGGGATCCTTGAAGCCCTACAGTCTGATCCTATAACCCCCTGGGCTGGAACTTTCCAGGGTTTCCCGTTATTCCAGGAATAAAAGGCATCTTCCCCACGTGGTCTGTAGGGCCCTGTATCATGTGGATTCATCTCTTGCATCTCCCCACTTTGCATGCTCACTTGCTCCCGTCTAGCCTCCTTGCCATCATGGGCCTTTTGCCTTTGGTGACCCCTTGGCCTGTGCAGTCTTCCTCCCCAGACTGCTCCATGTTGGCCTCTGTGCTCCCCCAGGTCTCAGCTTGAGAACTGGGGTGGGCCTGTAGTCCCTGGCTCCCAAGCCTTCCCATCCACCATGCTCTTATGCCTTTGCTGGACCCATCCTCACAGCAATGACTTCATGGTGTCATAAGGCAAATGTGGAAACTGAGGCCCAAGACACTTCATGTTTCTGACACCCACTCCCATCACACCCCATCCACCTCCATCACAAAGTCTCCCCTTTGTCCTGCAGGTTTGGAAGTGCCTCACCCTCTTCTGGCCTTTGATTTGTGTGCCATGAGCAAAAAAGGCTGGGCGTGGTGGCTCACGCCTGTAATCCCAGCACTTTGGGAGGCTAAGGCCGGAACATCGCTTGAGCCCAGGGGTTCAAGACCAACCTGGACAAGATGACGAAACCCTGTCTCTACATTAAAAAAAAAAAAAGTAGGCCAGGTGTGATGGCTCATGCCTGTAATCCCAGCACTTTGGGAGGCTAAGGCCGGAACATCGCTTGAGCCCAGGGGTTCAAGACCAACCTGGACAAGATGACGAAACCCTGTCTCTACATTAAAAAAAAAAAAAGTAGGCCAGGTGTGATGGCTCATGCCTGTAATCCCAGCACTTTGGGAGGCCGAGGAGGGCAGATCACCTGAGGTCAGTTCAAGACCAGCCTGACCAACAGGGTGAAACCCTGTCCCTACCAAACATACAAAAATTAGCTAGGCGCTATGGCACATGCCTGTAATCCCAGCTACTTGGAAGGCTGAGGCAGGAGAATCGCTTGAACCTGGGAGGCAGAAGTTGTAGGGTTGTAGTGAGCTAAGATTGTGCCATTGTACTTCAGACTGGGCAACAAAAACGAAAACTCCATCTCAAAAAAAAAAAGAAGTTAAAATCAGTTTATAAGTTATTGTCAAGACGGTGAGCCTGGGAGCAACTGGCTCTTTTAACCCTTAACACGTTTGAGGGGATTCATTTTTTAAATTAAGATGTGAGTTACGTACAATCCACAACTCATAAGTGTACACACCTCAAGTGCTTGTTGAAAAGTGAGTGCAGCCGTAAAAGCGCTGCCTGCTTGGAGCTGTAGAACCTTTCCACCACCCAGCAGGTTCTCCATCTGAGGGGATGTGGGCTGAGCTGGGCCATGAGCCTGCTCGGAACAGGGACAGAGCCACAGGAAGCCTAGGAGGCCTGCCACAGCCTGGGAATCCTGGGCATCTTCTGTGATCTCGTGTTGCACAGACCTGAGTTTCTCGGTGGTTCAGTCAGTGGTGATGTGGGTGGTTGGGGATTCCAGTCATGTGAACGTGTGGTAATAAAGGACACCTGGTGTCTGGCCTCCATCCTGGGAGAACATTCTGTCTCAGAGGGTGCTGATACCCCCTCTTTGTTCCCCCAGCAGCCCTAGCCCGCCAGGAGGAGGAGAGCCTGGCTGTTCCTGCCAAGCGGCGCCGGGTCACTGCTGAGATGGAGGGGAAGTATGTAATCAACATGCCCAAAGGCACCACACCCCGCACCCGCAAGATCCTGGAGCAGCAGCAGGCAGCAAAAGGTACTGACCCATCAGGCTGTGCTTCCCTGCAGAGACCGTGTCCTTCCTGCTGCATCACACAGGGCCCGTCATATCCTACAGACGGTGGCAGAGAAGTAGGCTCTAATGGGGGATGCAGGAGCCTTAGGTCAAGGGGACGGCGATGGTGGCCACAGAGGAGGGAGACGCAATACCTGTGCCCTCTGATCCTGCAGTTAGTGTAGCTGGGCTCCTTGGCGCCTCTTCCCCAAGGGGCAGGCGCAAGGATAGAGCAATGGCCTGCTGTAAAATGAGTGACCATGCCTGGCCAAGGGCAAATACTCCAAAATGGCACCATTATTGTGAGCCAGAAGACAAGTGGAGATATAGTCCAAAGCTAGGCCTTGTATCTGGAAGTACAGAGATGATCTCTTGGCTGGGCATGGTGACGCACAGCTGTGATCCCGGAACTTGGAGATTGGGGCAGGAAGATCACTTGAGCCTAGGAGTTCAAGCATGCTGTCTCTATTAAAAAAAAACAAAAGGCTGGGGATGGTGGCCTATGCTTGTTGCTCCAGCACTTTCGGAAACATATTCAGTAAAAACAAACTCTTGCTGGGTGCAGTGGCTCACACTTGTAATCCCAGCGCTTTGGGAGGCTGAGGCGGGCAGATCACGAGGTCAAGACATCAAAACCATCCTGGCCAACATGGTAAAACCCTGTCTCTACTAAAAAATAAAAAAAAAATTAGCTGGGTGTGGTGGGGCACGCCTGTAGTCCTAGCTACTTGGCAGGCTGAGATACAAGAATTGCTTAAACCTGGTGGGTAGAGGTTGCAGTGAGCCAATATTGTGACACTGCACTCCAGCCTGGCGACAGAGCGAGACTCTGTCTCAAAACAAAACAAAACTCTTAGGCCGGGCGCGGTGGCTCACTACTGTGTAATCCCAGCACTTTGGGAGGCTGAGGCAGGTGGATCACAAGGTCAAGAGATCGAGACCCTCTTGGCCAACATGGTGAAACCCCGTCTCTAAAAAAAAAACCAAAAATTAAACAAAACAAAACAAAACAAAACTCTTTTTCCTCCCTCCCATGTCCCTGTCTCTTGTTAACCTCTCCAGACCAACATCTATGTACGTATATGTACACATATATAGGCAGTTTTTCTTTTTTAGTTTTAATTTTTATTTTTTTGAGACAGGGCCTCACTTCACCCAGGCTGGGGTGCAGTGGCACCATGTTGATTCATTGCAGCTTCCTCGACCTCCGAGGTTCAAGCAGTCCTGCCTCAGCCTCACGAGTAGCTGGGACTATAGCATGCACCACCACGCCCACCTAATTTTTGTGTTTTTTTGTAGAGATGGGGTTTTGCTATGTTGCCCAGGCTGGTCTTGAACTCCTGAGCTCAAGTGATCTGCCCACTTCAGCCTTCCAAATCGCTAGGATTACAGGTGTGAGCTACTGCACCTGACCTAGTTTTTCATTTTTAAATACAAATAGCATTTGTGTTTATAATGTCAGTATTGTTCTATAACTTTTTTTTTTTTGAGACAGTCTCGTTCTGTTGCCTAGGCTGGAGTGTAGTGGCATTATCTCAGCTCACTGCAACCTCTGCCTTCTGCATTCAAGCGATTCTCCTGCCTCAATCTCCCAAGTAGCTGGGATTACAGGCGCACTCCACCATGTGCAGCTAATTTTTATATTTTTAATAGAGACGGGGTTTCATCATGTTGCTCAGGCTGTTCTCAGACTCCGGACCTCAGGTGAACCACCTGTCTTGGCCTCCCAAAGTGCTGGGATTACAGGCGTGAGCCACTGTGCCTGGACCTAACATTTTTTTTTTTTTTTTTGAGACAGAGTCTTGTTCTGTTGCCTAGGCTGGAGTGCTGTGGTATGAACACAGCTCATCGCAGCCTTGAACTCCTGGGTTCCCACCTTACCTCCCTGGTAGCAGGGACTACAGGTGTTGGCCACCATGCCCAGCTAATTTTTTTTTTTTTTTTTGAGACAGAGTTTTGCTCTTGTTACCCAGGCTGGAGTGCAATGGCGCGATCTCGGCTCACCGCAACCTCCGCCTCCTGGGTTCAGGCAATTCTCCTGCCCCAGCCTCCTGAGTAGCTGGGATTACAGGCACGCGCCACCACGCCCAGCTGATTTTTTGTATTTTTAGTAGAGACGGGGTTTCACTATGTTGACCAGGATGGTCTCGATCTCTTGACCTCGTGATCCACCCGCCTCGGCCTCCCAAAGTGCTGGGATTACAGGCGTGAGCCACCGCGCCCGGCCCGCCCAGCTAATTTTTAAAGTCTCATCTCTAACTCTTAGGCTCACACAATCTGCCCACCACTGCCTCCCACAGTATTGGGATTACAGACGTGAGCCACCACTCCTGTTCTACAACTTTTTTGTTCATATATTCGTGTGTGTGTGTGTGTGTGTGTGTGTGTGTATAAAATCTTTGGGATTCAGAATATGTATATATATATATACACACACATACATACATACATACATGCATATATATATATCTAGAGAAAAGGTCTCACTACATTACCCAGATTGTTCTCAAAGTCCTGGGTTTCAGGTAATCCTCCTGCCTTGGCCTCCCAAAGGGATTACAGGCATGCCCTGCCATGCCCGGCGCATGTTCTATAACTTTTTAATTGAGATCTTCTCATATTAGTGCAGGTAGATCTGCTTCATTCTTTTTTTAATGGTCATTTTTTATTTCCAGAGTATTTATATACCATAATTTAGTAAACAGTCTATTGATGGCTGTTAGGTTATAATTTATTTAGGGGAGGATGCATTACCACTCATCAGATTCTCTCAGAGGCCTCTGACCCCAAGAAGTGGAAGGAATGTGCAGGGACTGAGAACTGTTCCCGTGCACACAGTGCATGAGCTAGTGCTGAGGTGCAGGGAATCTGCCAGCTGCAGCTGGTCTTTCCCACGTGTGACTCCAGCGAGATATGGGTGGGTTAAGGTCAGCGTGAGCCAACAGGGTAGACATAACACCCAACTCAGCACAGTCTGGCCCTGCCTATCCCATAGCTACTGGTGTCTGGGCTGCCTTGGTGTCTGTATGGTACTCAGCCTAGGGCTGGCCCACCGGGGCCTCTCCCTGATGGCCTCACTTCCCTTGCAGGCCTCCACAGGACATCTGTGTTTGACCGCCTCGGCGCTGAGACCAAGGCAGACACCACGACGGGGAGTAAAGTGAGTGGGGATGGGGAACAGTCCTGGGCATTCGAGCTCTTGTCCTCTCTGAGAGATGCTCCTGACTCTTATGTATCTCACCGATCACTTGGCTGCCTTTCCAGCCTCGGTTCCTGGCTTCGCACTGGCAGTTTGTCCCTGTCTTCTGCCCTGGCTTCTCTCCTAATTTCCAGCCCTGGGGGTCCAGAGACTCCTGAATGCCTCCCACCCACCATGTCCCCTACTGGTCTTAGCATCTTCCCCAAAGTAAGTACTCTCCTGGGCCCCCATCTCAGGGCTGCCCACCCTCCCCATTGCATCTGTCAGTGGGTCTGATGACTCTACCGCTTCTCCCTCCTCTGCCACCTCTCCCTGTCCGGATAGGATGATAGCTTCCTGAATGGTCTTGCACAGCTGCCATGGACCCCCAGTCCCCACAGCAGCAGTGTGTGCGGCCCACAGGACAGGGCCCGTCCCCCCAGCAGAAGCCCTGTAGACACTTTTCACTGTGTTCCTGATGCAGCACGCACTTCCTGCCATGGCCTGCAGTCCCACAAACCCCAGGCATGGTGTGTGGTTCAGAGTAGACCCTGAAGCCCGCAGGGGCCTGACTCTGTGGCTCTGGCCATGTCACTTAAGCCCTTTGTACTTCATCCTCCTCATCTGCATAGACGCACCTCCTAGGACAGCTGGAGGGTTGAGGTCATCCCTGCATGGTGCTGGGGTGTGCAGGCCTGTTGGTGAACTATTGCAGATCTCCCCAGCTGTCTTCCCTGCCTGCCAGTGTCCTGCTCCCCAGGGTGCAGCCACTCAGCTTGCTCACTTCCTAGCATCTCACCACAAGGAGAGTGGGAACACTCGGGATCATGTGGAAGATCCAGGCCTGTGAAGAGCTGGGCACGTAGTGAGTGCTCCATACGCAGGATTATGCTTCTTGCCTTCAGGGCATAGCGCATGCTCTTTCCTTTGCTAATTCATCTTTGAGGACCTAGCATCAAAGTTGGTGCCTCAGGGAAAGTTCCTCTGGACTGATGATGAGGTGCCTGTGTCTCCTGCCCTCCAGCTCTCCATTCTCCCATCATAGAATATGTTACTGTCCTTCTTGCAGAATCATTTGTGTCATTTCTGATGCCAAGCCTGTCTCCCCCACTGGATTGAGCCCCATGAGGGCAGAGCTGAGGCTGTCTTGGTCATCACTGTGTCCCTAGCACTGCTGGCCTAGGACCAGGTACAATATAGATTGCAGACTCAAAGTATTCGTGGAGTGAATGACTAATCTCTCCACTCCACTCATCCCCACCTACTGACCTTGCAAATGACTTTCCCTTTGCATGGCACACCTGTCCTCTTCCCCCTTTATTGGACCCACTTCCAGCTCAGATGTCCCCTCTCTCAGGGAGCCTTCCCTGAACTTCCAGGAAGGTCAGATACTTCCTTTGGGCTCCTCCAGGGCCCTGGACTCCCCCTATCATGGCTCTTGCCACTATCTGGGGTGTCACTGATGGGTGTTTCTCCCAACTGTGAGTCCTAGGAGGCCAGGCACAAAGGAAGAAGCTCTCCATGAATGTGTGTTGAGTGACTCAGTGACTCGTTCGTCTTGTCTCTGACCTCCACAGCCCACAGGAGTCTTTAGCCGCCTGGGGGCCACCCCAGAGACAGATGAGGATCTGGCCTGGGACAGCGACAATGACAGCAGCAGCTCTGTCTTGCAGTATGCTGGGGTCCTGAAGAAGTTAGGACGGGGACCAGCCAAGGCCAGTCCCCAACCAGCACTGACTGTCAAAGCTAAGGCCACAAGCTCAGCGACAACGGCCACTGCCCCGACACTGCGGCGCCTGGCACTTTCCTCACGGTCAGGGCTTGAGAAGAAGCCGGAGTCCTTATCTAAAGTCAGCATCATCCAGAGACTGGGCGCAGCTGCCCTTGTGCCCGAGGCCCAGGACAGCCAGGTCACCAGCACCAAGAGTAAGTCCTCAGCCGAGGTCAAGGTCACCATTAAGAGGACTCTGGTGGGGCCCCGGGGGAGCAGCTCCAGCGAGGGCCTTGGTGCCCAGATGGACCACGCGGGCACTGTGAGCGTGTTCAAAAGACTGGGCCGCAGGACCTTCTAGCCCACATGTGGGCGGGGTACAGGCAGCAGAGCTCGTGGGCATCTGCCCCCGGCCCGCTCCAGGCCCCTGGCTTCATCATGCCTCCCCGCCAGCTCCTGGATGACATGGCTTGTCTCCCTCGGGCTCTGGAGCTGGGCCCGAGCGTTTGGGGGATTCCCCCATTTCTCCCAGCCTGGGATGGTCGTCGCGGCTGGCCTGGCCCACTCCAGGACTCCCCTTCTCTCATGTCCTCTGTGCTTTCTTTTCTGGCTGTGGCCTTGGCAGAACCCACTTTTCTACCTCTCCCAAGTGCCAGGGGCCCTCTTCCTCTCCTACATTCCCTTCCCCAACCAGGAGGGTCTGCTGCCTCAGACCCCAGCTCATTAGCCTCCCTGTCCTCCAAAACTGAGTGGGTGTCACCTGGAGGGCCTCCCTTCCCCCACTCCCCATCGACCTCCCTCACTCCTCTGCGCCTCCCCCAACTGCTGTGACTTCTCTCTCTCCCTATCTTCATTCTGTTCATTTCTCTTCTGTTTTCTGTCCCCGTGGCAAGGCCCGACTGTCCGCTGCATCCTGCCCGACCCTCCTGTACCTCCGGCCTCCCAGCGGCCCCCTCGTCGGCGGTGGCGTCGAGCCTGTTGAGACTGTTGGCCGCCCTCCACTCCCAGGCTGGGGGGACCTCTCCAGACCCTGGGCTGCGGCCAAGGCGCATCCGTTTTCCTGCCCTGGGCGTCTTTGTCTCTGAAAGTCTCTGGTGGGTGGTGGGCAAGGGGCACTGGGAAGGGAGGCCAGGGCTTAGGGTGAAGACAGCTGCTGTTTAATATATTTTTGTGACTTTCAAATTGCTTCCCCACCTCCTTCAGGGTGAGTTGCAGGACTATTTCACACCATGTGCAGTGCAGGTGAGGGGTGCTGGCACAGGGTTGGGCTGCGTCTCTGGAGGTCAGGCTTCCTGCATACATGGGGGCCATGTCCCTGCTGCAGCCCTGAGTCGAGGGGATTAATGGCCACAGTCACCATTCAGTTAGGCTGCCCCTGCCCCCAACAAGCCGTAGTGGTTCTGTCACTCTGTCCCCTCCCCCATGGATTTCACCTGCTTCTGCCACTCTGCCTGTTGGCACCTTTCCAAATGATGGGCTCCCTTTATGAGACCATGAGTTTCCATTGGTTTGATCGCTTACCCCTCCCTGCTGTACAGTGCCCCTGAGCCAGGCCTGTCCTAGGAGCTGGGAGCAGGCAGTGAGCAGGGCTGGCCAAGGCCCTGCCTGTGGGGCCTCTCCAGGGGTGGGGTGTAGGTGAAGCAGTGGTGCTGGCCAAGGAGTTCAAGGGGTAGGAGAAAGTGGCCAAGGCCACTTGAGGGGTTGGGATAGGAAGGCCTTTGAGAAGGGATGACGTGGAGGTTGAGCTGGGAATGTGGCTTCATAAAGTTCAGGAGGAGCTTCCAGGCAGAGGGACAGCCAGGGGCAGAGGTGCTGAGGTGGGACAAGGAACAGGAAGAGGGCTGGTGGCTGTGAGTGAGGGTGGGGCCACTGTACAGCACAAGGCAGAGGTAGGTGGGCAGGAGCCAGGTGGCTGGGGGCGCTGGACCAAGGAGGAGGAATATGCACAGTGAACCAGGAGTGCTGGTCGGGAGGATTTGGAGCGGGGTGTACTGAGCTGAGTTTCGTTTAGGACCATTGCTCTGGCTTCTGTGAGGAGAAGGAATGGCTGGCAGGGCTGGGGTGGACATAACTGCAGCAGTCCGGGTGGGAAGCCAGGGTGGCTGTGTGAGGGGATGGCAGTGGGGAGCAGGGAAGAGCGCTGCTTGGGCTGCTTAGGGTGTGCTTTGGAGGAAGAGCTGTGGGATGTGCTGATGGGTTGGAAGTTGGAGCCCGGAGAAGATAAAAATCACAGGGCCCGCCTAGATGTTAGACCTGATCATTTGGGGGAACGGCTGTTAATGGAGAAGGGGAGACTGGAGGGAGCAGCAGGTCAGGGAGGAGGGGGCTGTGTTCTGATCACATTGTCCCTGTTAGGGCCCCCCTGGGGCTCAGGGGGCCACCTGGGCTGGGGGTCCATGGCTGTGGACAGTGCGCAGGGTATAGCTGGAATCAAAGCCAAGGGCCTGATCAGACCAGCTGGAAAAGGAACATAGAGATTGGAGGGGACCTAGGAGGGAATCTGGGGCCCTTTCTCTGTTTAACAGGATCTGACAGAAACAGACAGCCTAGGAGAGGTCAGGGGGGTTGGAGGAGAATTAATGAGGGAGCAGGTAAAGATGAGACTAGATCGTATCCATTTATTTATTTATTTTCATTGTGGGAAAATATACATCATGTGAAATTTACTGTTTTAACCATTTTATTTTTATTGGGTTTTTTTTTTTGAGATGGAGTTTTGCTCTTTTTGCCCAGGTTAGAGTGCAATGGCATGATCTCAGCTCATTTAAACCTCTGCCTGCTGGGTTCAAGCAATTCTCCCACCTTAGCCTCCCTGGTAGCTGGGATTAGAGGCACCTGCCACCATGGCCGGCTAATTTTTGTGTTTTTAGTAGATGGGGTTTCACCATGTTGGCCAGGCAGGTCTTGAACTCCTGACCTTAGGTGATCCGCTTGCCTCCCAAAGTGCTGAGACTACAGGCATGAGCCACTACACCACGCCCATTTTTACCATTTTAAGCTGTACCATTCAGTGACATTAAGTACCTTCACACTGTTGTGCACCCATCACCACCCTCCACCTCCAGAACTTCTTCATCTTCCCGATGTCATATCTGGGGCCCAACTGTGTGTCACGTACTGTCCCAGGCACTGGGCGTGGGGTGTGAAGGGCTGGACTTCAGGATGAGGGACTGCTGTAGAGAGCAGTGATAGACCCCTCACCCTGTAGCAGCCCAGGATATACCCTCCTGAGACTGGATGAGGCCTGACCTCAAAGGATGGCAAATGCTGGCCCTCAGATTCCGGGGGCCGCCCCTTCAGGGCAGTGCCACCAGGAGGAGCTCACACATGCACACTTTCCCTGCTGAGCCTCAGCCCTCTTTGTTTCCTAATAATTTCCTCTGATTCCACTTCACGGGTAATTTTAACAACTGATGGGGTGAACTGGAAATTCTAGTTGCTAAATTAAAGAGCCATAGTAATTTCTTAATGTGCAATAGGAACTGCAATGTAAAAACATATATAGGTTATTTACCATATAAGGCTTAGTTGTGCAAGGTGGATTCTCTTACTGTTGTGCTTTACAGAGGCACAGGGAGGGGAGTTAACTGCTGAAGACCTTACCCAGCTGGCGGGTGGCAGGACTGGGTTTGACTCCAAGGAGCAGACTTCAAGCCTCTTAATCCCTACCCTGTGCTGCCTTTTAAAAATATTTATTTTATATTTTATGGAGGCGAGGTCTCACTATGTTGCTGGTCTTGAACTCCTGGGCTCAAGTGATCCTCTCTCCCTGGCCTCCAAAAGTGCTGGCATTACAGGCATAAGCCACTGCACCCAGCCACCTGTGCTGCCTTGATTGCAGATTTGAAACATAGCCCTTTTGGAGGAGGGGCAGGGCGGGGTCTTAAGACAGAAGTTTTGGGCCGGGCACGGTGGCCCATGCCTGTAATCCTAGCACTTTGGGAGGCCGAGGTGGGAGGATCACTTGAGGTCAGGACTTTGGGACCAGCCTGGCCAACATGGCAAAACCCCATCTCTACAAAAAAACAAAAATTAGCCAGCATATTGGTGCAAGGTTGTAATCCCAGCTACTTGGGAGGCTGAGACATGAGAATCACTTGAACCTGGGAGGCAGAGGTTGCAGTGAGCAGAGATCACACCACTGCACTCCAGGCTGGGTGACAGAGTGAGACTATCTCAAAAGAAAAAAAAAAATAGTGGTTTTGGACTCTCTAGAGTTGTCCACTTGTAGATGTTCGCACCAACCCTATTGGCTTGTCCTAGGAAGCATTTGCAGCTAGGATGCTGTAGGCCTTGAGAGTCATATCCTGTGACCTGAGCTGATGCCTCCTCCACCTCCCAGCTGTTCTGGAATCACAGTGGCCCATCCAATACTCATTTGACTTAGCAGTTCTCCCAAGCCCACCCCAACAGCTGTGACCCACAGTGGTAGATTTTTTTTTCCCTGATTTTATTAAGCACTTTTTGATTTTAGTTTTTTAGAGACAGAATCTATGTTGCCCAGGCTGGTCTCAAACTCCTGGTCTCAAGCAGTCCTCCAATCTCAGCCTCCCAAAGTGTTGGGATTACAGGCAGGAGCCACCGTGCCCTGTCTGTTAGGCATTTTTGAGCATAAATAATACATTCGCAGACAGGTTTAGTGGCTCGCGCCTGTATTCCCAGTTACTTGAAAGGCTGAAGTGGGAGGATCCCTTGAGCTCAGGAGGCTGGGGCTGCAGTGAGCTGCATATCACTGCACTCCAGTCTGGGCAGCAGAGCAAGACTCTGTCTGAGGGGGGAAAAAAAAAGTAAGAATACATTCACATGGTTCAAAATGCAAAAGACACAAAAGTCTCTATAGTAAAAAGTATCTTCCAATGTCTCCTAGCCCCCTAGTCCCTCCCCAGAGGCCACCAATGTTACCAGTTTATTATGTAATCTTTCCA
The DNA here is from genome assembly GCF_001604975.1 of Cebus imitator. Lineage (NCBI taxonomy): Eukaryota > Metazoa > Chordata > Mammalia > Primates > Cebidae > Cebus > Cebus imitator. The sequence goes on from NW_016107621.1 coordinate 1,809,151, forward strand.
GTGAGGTACACACACACACACACACAACTGCAGAGGAACATGTAGGACCCGTGTACAAGCATACATATGCCTTAGTCTAATTTATTTAACCAGTTCCCTTTTGAAGGAAATTCAGATTGTTTCCAACCTCCTGCTATTACAGGTAGTCCTAGAATAAACAACTTTCCTTACACATGGGATCAATTCAGGGTGAATTTGAAGAACACATTATTATATTACACTATTTAAGTGCAAATACTAGTAATGAGTCAATCACAGATCTGAACTAGCCTCTTCTCCAAGATGACTGGCATCCTTCAGGTGATTTATTTACGCAGTCACCACCCCACTTCATAAAGGAATGAAGAGCAGCTGGACTCTTCTAATTGGAGCCCACTGGAGGAACCAGGTCAGGGGCTGCTGGGAGCTAGCATTGACTACCACCTGTGGGCCAGGAATTACTAAATAAATGCTTGGCTAAGTTGTTGGACTTGTAGAATCCCGAGGGCAACACCATGAAAGGCAGGGACATCCTATTCTAATCCCATAAACAGATGAGGAAATGGTGGTGCAGTGAGCCCAGGGCTCATGCTAAATTGCAGAACCAGACTCGCAGCAGCCCAGCAGTGATTCTGTGTGGATGGTGGTCCTGAGACAAGGTCACCTCTGGACACATCCCTTCCTCTGGTAGCCCACATCAGTGGATACGAAAGCCAGATACAAACTAGCAGTATCTGTGACAGGTGGCCAGGGCCTGGGACCGCCCCAGCACCCCTTTCTCCAGTGCCCAAGCACCCTGCTGCTGAGATGAGCCAAGGGTTGAGCTGCAGCCCCCACGACCCCTCCTGTGGGCATCTGACCTGACTTAGTTTGGTAAGTTTGCTGCAACTATACACCCAACTTTGAAGGCTTGCCGGGGCCCTGGAGCAGAGGAGACATCATTTCCCTTTGCAATATCAGGGCTACATCTTTTTATCTTTTTTTTTTTTTTTAAGTAATAGACTTTATTTTTAGAACAGTTTTATTTATTTTGAGACAGGGTCTCGCTCTGTCACCCAGACTGGAGTGCAGTGGTATGATCTCAGCTCACTGTAGCCTCCACCTACCAAGCCCAAGTGATCCTCCTGCCTCAGCCTCCTGAGTAGCTGGAGCTATGGGCACATGCCACCATGCTCAGCTAATTTTTTAATTAATTAATTAATTAATTTTTGAGATGGAGTCTCACTCTGTGACCCAGGCTGGAGTGCAGTGGTGCAGTCTTTGCTCACTGTAACCTCCACCTCCCAGGTTCAAGCGATTCTCCTGCTTCAGCCTTCTGAGTAGCTAGGATTACAGGTGCCTGCTACCACACCCAGCTAATTTTGTATTTTTAGTAGAGATGGGGTTTCACTATGTTGACCAGGCTAGTCTCGAACTCCAAGAGTGCAGTAGCATGATCTCCGCTCACTGCAACCTCCGCCTCCCGGGTTCAAGCAGTTCTCTGTCAGCCTCCTGAGTAGCTGGGATTACGGGCGCCCCCACCTTGTATTTTTAGTAGAGATGGAGTTTCACCGTGTTGGCCAGGCTGGTCTTGAACTCATAACCTCATGATCCACCTGCCTTGGTCTCCCAAAGTGCTTGGATTACAGATGTGAGCCACCACGCCTGGGTGTTTCTTTTCTTGTAGAGACGAGGTCATCACTCAAGCAGTGTACTCACCTCGGCCTCCCAAAATGTTGGGATTACAGGCATGAGCCACTGCACCTGGCATTAGAATAATTTTAGAGTTGCAGAAAAACTGAGAAGATAGTATAGAGAGCTGCCGTATACCCCACACTCATTACTCCTAATATTAATGACATCTGACATTGAGGTGGAATATTTGTTACAATTAATGAATCAGTGATCCATGAGTATTAACTAAAGTCTGTAGTTTATTCAGACTGCCTTGGTTTTACCTAACTTCTTTTGCTGTTCCAGGATCTCATATGATAGTATGTTTGTCAAATTTGATAACATTGTATCGCCAGACATTTATACCAACAAATAAGGGTTGTCCTGTCTCGTGATAGTATGTTTGTCAAATTTGATAACATTGTATCGCCAGACATTTATACCAACAAATAAGGGTTGTCCTGTCTCGTTAGGCTCCTCTTGGCTGTGGTGGTTGCTCAGACTTTCCTTGTTTTTGATGCCTAAGAGTTCTGGTCAAGTATATTATAGGATGCCCCTCAGCTGGGATTTGTCTGATATTTTTCTCGTGATTACACTGGAGTTATGTGTTTTTTGGAGGAAGACCTCAAAGAGAAAGTGTCATTTCATCACATATCAAGGATACACACTCTCCACATGATTGACCACTGTTTTTGTTCATCTTCATCATCTGTTTGTCAAGTTTCTCCACTTTGTAAAGCTATGCGTCTTTCTCCTTTTACACCTTGTCCTCTTTGGGAGGAAGTCACTGCACAGCCCACATGTAAGGAGTTGGGGGGTTTATGCTTCACCTCCTTGAGGGCAAAGAATTTACATAAATTATTTGGAATTCTTCTGCAAAGGAAATGGTGTCTCTTCTCCTCATTTAGTAACTTATTCAGTCATCTATTTTTATGAGTTTGGACTCGTGGATATTTACTTTGTACTTGAGGTTATCATCCAATCTGACTTCCTTTATTTTGTCACTCACATTAGTCTGGCTTCGGCCATGGGGAGCTCTTTCAGTTGGTTCCAGAGTCACTTTGACTTGTTATGCCCCCATTGTTTTTGTTTTTTTATTTGTTTTCTTTTTGTTTTGCTATTTTTTTTGAGATGGAGTTTTGCTTTTTTTGCCCAGGCTGGAGTGCAATGGCAGTGATCTTGGCTCACCACAACCTCCGCCTCCTGGGTTCAAGTGATTCTCCTGCCTCAGCCTCCTGAGTAGCTGGGATTACAGGCATGCGCCACCACACCCGGCTACTTTTTTGTATTTTTAGTAGAGATGGGATTTCTCCATGTTGGCCAGGCTGGTCTCAAACTCCTGACTTCAGGTGATCCGCCCCCCTCGGCCTCCCAGAGTGTTGGGATTAGAGGTGTGAGCCACCGCGCCCGGCCACTGTATGGTCTTTTCTAATCTAGCATTGGAAGCCACCGGGCTTCACTTCTGCTACAGTTGCTGGCTCGCTCACATTCAGGGGAGGCGTGATAGATCCCACTTATCAATAAGAGGAAGTCGGCCTGGCTGGCCGAGGTGGGCGGATCACGAGGTCAAGAAATCGAGACCATCCTGGCCAACATGGTGAAACCCCTTCTCTCCTAAAGATACAAAAATTAGCCAGGTGTGGTGGCGTACGCCTGTCGTCCCAGCTACTAGGGAGGCTGAGGCAGAAGAATCGCTTGAACCTGGGAGGCGGAGGTTATAGTGAGCCGAGATCACGCCTCTGCACTCCAGCCTGGGCAACAGAGCAAGACTCCATCTGAAAAAATAAAAAATGTCCATAGGGAGGAAAAGTAACTTTTTTTTTTTTTTAAATTTTCATCTTTTTGCAGAACTGCTGGAATAGGAAAGGTAACTTTAAGGGACAACTTTGCTATGAATTTAGGTTTAAGTGCTCTGAGCCTCCTCCCTTAAGCTGACACTTAAATGATGCAAAAATCAGCCCTAAATTATGCAAGGTTTAACCAAAATAAAAGAGAGAAATAGGCCAGGCGTGGTGGCTCATGCCTGTAATCTAGCACTTTGGGAGGCCAAGGCTGGTGGATCACCTGAGGTCAGAAGTTCGAGACCAGCCTGGCCAACATGGTGAAACCCCATCTCTACTAAAAATACAAAAATTAGCCGGGCATGGTAGCAGGTGCCTGTAATCCTAGCTACTCAGGAGGCTGAAGCAGGAGAATTGCTTGAACCTGGGAGTCAGAGGTTGTAGTGACTTGAGACCAAGCCACTGTACTCCAGCCTGGGAGTAAAGAAAAAAGAGAGAGAAATAAAGTGGCTGCTGATTATGTGGCCGAACCTACTAGCCATTAGCACTGGAGGAGAAATCAGCATATTCTTCAAACAAACCTGATTATTCTCAGTATCCACTTTTATTTGTTTGTTTGTTTGAAACAGGGTCTCACTCTGCTGCCTAGGCTGGAGTGCAGTGGCACGATTACAGCTTACTGCAGCCTTGACCTCCTGGGCTCAGGTGATCCTCTGGCTTCAGTGTCCCGAGTAGCTAGGACTACAGGCATGTGCTCGGCTAACTTTTTAATTTTTTTGTAGAGACAGGGTCTGGCCATGTTGCCCGGGCTGGTCTCAAAATCCTGGGCCCAAGCAATCTGCCTGCCTTGGCCTCCCAAAGTGTTGGGATTATAGGCATGAGCCACTGTTCCTTTGTTGTATATTCTTAGTATAAAATGTTCTATCTATTCTGGGTGCAGTGGCTCACACCTGTAATCCCAGCACTTTGGGGGACCGAGGCGGGTGGATCACTTGAAGTCAGGAGTTCCAGACTAGCCTGGCCAACGTGGTGAAACCTTGTCTCTACTAAAAACACAAAAATTAGCCAGGTGTAGTGGCACACGCCTATAATCCCAGCTCCTTGAGAATTACTTGAACCCAGGAGGCAGAGGTTGCAGTGAGCCAAGATTGTGCCACTGCACTCCAACCTGGGTGACAGAGTGAGACTCTCCAAAAAAAAAGTTCTGTTCTATTATGTGGCTACACCATGATGTATTTAACCAGTCTTATAATTATGGACACTTAAGTGTTTTCCAAGTCCTTTTCTATCACAAATGGTGCCTCTTATATATACCACATTTTGCTCATCTGTGAACATATCCACAGGGTAAATACCTCGGAGTAAAATTGCAAGGTTACAGAGAATGTCCCTTTTTTTTTTTTGAGATCTGAAGTGATTTTACTTTATTTCCTTCACTTTAAGCCAATCATGAAATTTCACAGTGATTTCTGGGGTGGGGGCAGAAGGAAGGCGGTGTCAAAAATCATCAGGACTGTGGCCCAGTCAGCCCTCGGAGGTGCAGGCAGGGTGGGCCCTCACTGGGGCAGCCGGAGGAGCACAGACTGCCCCGCCAGCACGTAGGTGATGTTATGAGAGTGTGACAGCTGGTACACGATGTCCTCCACAGCTTCAGTTTGCGCAGCTCCATCAGGCCGTCCCCTGCAGTGGCCAGTGAGTTGGCAATCAGCTCAGCTGCCTTGGAGTTGCCCTCAGCAGAGGTGACGGCCGCCTTTTTCTGCTGTTCAGCCTTTTCCACCACAAATCTGGCACTCTCTGCTTCCTGCTGAGCCACCTGTTAGGCTTCTGCCGCTTCTGTTAACTTCTTCCCAAAGGTCAGATGTGTCAAGGACACGTCGACCTGGATGAGCCCAAAGGTGGCTGCTCGCTCCATAAGGCATTGCTCACCTGCCTGGAGACCAGCTCTCTGGGTGATTAGTTCTCTAGCATCAAAGCGAGCCACCACTGACTTGAAGATCTCAGTGGTAATGGACAGCAGCACCAGGTCATCATAGTCCTCTCCGATGCTGGTGAAGATGCGAGGAAGCTGGCTAGTGACAGGCCGGAGGAGGATGCGCAGTGTGATGTTGACGTTCTGTAAATCGTTGCTACCAGTGATGACTGGCACATTACGTGGCTGGGAACGGCAGTCAAGGATAATTGGTGTCTGTACCCATGGGATGAGAAAGTGAGTCCCTTCCCCTACCACAATGACCGAACTCCAGGAAATCAGTCAAAGATGACAGCTCTGTGCCCAGCTTCCACATGATATAAGGCAGAGTTCACCACGCCTCCTGCAACAGCTAAGGCCAGGCCAGACTTGCTGATGGACTCACACACTTTGGCAGCCATGTTTTCTTCTGCGGGACCCTCTCACAGCTGCTTCCACTTTGACCTCCATATGAATTCTCCCCCCCCACCTGTTTTATAAGTTTGAATGTATAACATTTGTGTATCTAAAAGTGGATATTGAGGCCAGCCATGGTGACTCATGCCTGTAATCCCAGCCCTCTGGGAGGCTGAGGTGAGTGGATCCCTTGAGGTGGAGGTTGCAGTTAGCTGAGATTGTGCCACTGCACTCCAGCCTGGTGCCTGACAACAGAGCGAGACTCTGTATCAAAAACAAAAAACAAAACAAAACAAAAAAGCCAAGATGAGAGTAATAATAGCATCTACCCCAAGGAATGGTTGTGGAGATTAAATGAGTCAATTAGTGTGAAAGGCGTAAAACAGTACCTGTTGCCGGTTTAATCTCTGAAGCGTGGGGGGAA
>NW_016107621.1:1815612-1818738 GCF_001604975.1 Cebus imitator
CAGGAGAATTGCTTGAACCCGGGAGGTGGAAGTTGCAGTTAGCTGAGATTGTGCCACTGCACTCCAGCCTGGTGCCTGGCAACAGAGCGAGACTCTGTATCAAAAACAAAAAACAAAACAAACAAACAAAAAACAGTACCTGCATAGTGTTAATACCTAATTTTATGTCCAAAATTGCCTGTAATCTCAGTACTTTGAGAGGCAGAGGCAGGTGGATTGCTTGAGCTCAGGAGTTCAATACTAGCCTGGGCAACATGACAAAACCCTGTCTTTACAAAAAATATATAAAAATTAGGCAGGAACAGCAACTGCTGGGGAGGCTGAGGCAAGAGGATCCCCCTGAGCCCAGGAGGCAGAGGTTGCAGTGAGCCAAGATCGTGCCACTGCACTCTAGCCTGGGTGACAGAACGAGACCCTGTCTCAAAAGACAAAAACAAAACACCTGGTTGAGTATGGTGGCTCATACCTGTAATCCCAGTACTTTGGGAGACAGGTGGGTGGATCACTTGAGGCCAAGAGTTCGAGACCAGCCTGGCCAACATGGTGAAACCCCGAGTGTACTTAAATAAATTAACTGGGCATGGTGGCACATGCCTGTAATCCCAGCTCAGGAGGCTGAGGCATGAGAATCACTTGAACCCAGGAGGCGAAGTTTGCAGTGAGCTGAGATTGCACCATTGCACTCCAGCCTGGGCAACAGAGTGAGACTCAGTCTCAAAAAAAAAAGAAAAGAAATTTATATGGATGTGATACTTTTTATCTAATGCACAATTCATGTTCCAATTTCATCAGTTGTCCCAATAACGTTCCTTATTGCTGTTTTTTCTGGCTTGGAATTCAGGATCACACTTTGCATTTACTTATCTTTTCCCGGACACCCTTAACATGTTGCATTTAGGTGTTGTGTAAGAAATTCCTTTTGGACAATGAATGTTAAAATAGAATGGTCCCCCAAATTGCTCCAGAAGACTTGATGCCAGCAAGACGTAAGCTAGGTTTTTCCAGGGATGGCCAGCTCATGTGGCGCCATCTTGTGGCAAGTGTGAATGGACTTTCTAAATCACTAGGCAGCTGTGAAATTTTTCTTTTTGATGACCTAAGAAAAGATCAGGCGGTGTTAATATTATCTCAGTTTCTCCTAATAATGTGGGGGGCTATGCTGTAAGGATTTTACTATTTCAGATCTACCTATTTTAGCCAAAAATGGGACTTTGCTGTACTTCAAATCTGGACCCTCACAGAGAAGTCCAGAACTGTGGTGAAAGCGTGAGGCTGGCCTGAGATATCACCAGGAATGGATCAGGGAGTCACAACATTCTGGATGTTGGGTGTTTGGTAAGAGACTTCCCCTCTCTGGGCCTTTGTTTACTTCTGCAAAATAGGCCTTACAGAGACTTGTGCCTGCGGGAACATTTAACGAGGTCATGGATATAGTTCCTCGTACTGTACCTAATAAGTGCGCATTCTTCAATGAAGGTTGAGAGATTGTTTTATTCAACTCTTGGTAAATATATATATGTATATATTTGAGACAGAGTTTTGCTCTGTCACCCAGGCTGGAATGCAGCCTTTGCCTCCCGGGTTCAAGTGATTCTCCTGCCTCAGCCTCCCAAGTAGCTGGAACTGCAGGTGCATGCCATCACGCCCACTTAGCTAATTTTTTGAGATGGAGTTTTGCTCTTGTTGCCCAGGCTGGAGTGCAGTGGCGCAATCTCAGCTCACTGCAACCTCAGCCTCCCAGGTTCAAATAATTCTCCTGCCTCAGCCTCCTGAGTAGCTGGGATTACAGGCACATGCCACCACAACCAGTTAGTTTTGTATTTTTGGTAGAGATGGGGGTTTCCCCATGTTGGTCAGGCTGGTCTCGAACTCCTGGTCTTAAATGATCCGCCCACCTTAACCTCCCAAAGTGCTGGGATTACAGGCGTGAGCTACTGTGCCTGGCCAACTCTTGGTAAATAGGCAAGTTCGGACCCGGAATAAAAATCAGCCCAGACAGAGCTTTAACCTTCCTAATCAAAACCACACTTGGCTGGCCGGGCACAGTGGCTCATGCCTGTAATCCCAGCACTTTGGGAGGCTGAGGCGGGTGGATCACGAGGTCAGGAGTTCGAGAGCAGCCTGGCAAGCATGGTGAAACTCTGTCTTTACCAAAAATACAAAAAATCAGCCAGGCATGGTGGCATGTGCCTGTAATCCCAGCTACTTGGGAGGCTGAGGGAGGAGAATTGCTTGAACCTGGGAGGCGGAGGTTGTAGTGAGCTGAGATTGCGCCACTGCGCTCCAGCCTGGATGACAGAGCTAGACTTCGTCTCAAAGTAAATAAATAAATAAACCACATTTGGTCAACAAAGATTTTTTGATCCCCACATCCCAACTATGTGCCTGGTGTAGGGGAGCAAAAAATGGCTTCCCTCTACCCTTCTAGGTTCTTTGGGCTACATATTAAATTGACATAAGGCAGATTAACAGAAGAAGAAAACTCAATTATGTAAGTATGCACAGGAGCCCCACAATATATGTGATTCAAAGAAGGGTCAGAGGATTGAAGCTTAGATATCATCCTGAGCTACAGGAAAGAAGAGGGGCTTGGGGCTTCTGGGAAGTGGTGGTGAGATAGGTTATGGGAAGGTGCAGGGAGGAAGTGTATGGTGAATAAAAGTTGTCTTGTTATGCAGATTATGTCTCTTAGATAAGAAAAGTTGTCCCAGAAGAATAGGTCAGGGTGTGGTGCCAACCTTCAGTCTCCTCTCTTGTGATCTGAGTTCATCTTCCCTTGATTGAGAAGATTCCTGGGGAGGGGATTCATGACTATGGAGTTCCTTTTGGAGGATCCATGCTTGGGCAGATAAGGGAAAGTCAGAGACTAAGTCCTCCCTGCCCTTGCTGTCCCCCAGGTTCCCTTCCTTTGAAGTAATCAGCATATCAAAGGGGCATATTTTGGGATGGCATTTCTCGAATTTCTTCCTGCCGGGTGGCTCACGCCTGTAATCCCAGCACTTTGGGAGACTGAGGCAGGTGGATCACCTGAGGTCAGGAGTTCAAGAACAGCCTGGCCAACATGGCGAAACCCTGTCTCTACTAGTAATACAAAAATTAGCTGTGTGTGGGGGCGCATGCCTGTAG
>NW_016107621.1:1820357-1824415 GCF_001604975.1 Cebus imitator
AAAAAAAAAAAAAAAAAAAAAAAAAGGAAGTCTTAATTTCAATAACTCCAAGTCAGAGGGTGGGAGAAAAACTGGAAATGTCGGTTTGGAGAGTCATAGATAGACATCCGAGGAAACAAAGAATTCAGGATCCAGTCAAGTTTCCAGATAAATAACAAACCCTCCAAAACAATGAACTAGAATCTAATAATGGATACACTATCATTTTCCTTTGAAACATAATTTTTCTCTCTATAGTCACTCCCATTTCTGCCAAACGCAATCACAATAAGATCAGTCGCTTAGCACGAGTGAGTGACAGCTCATGCCTGTAAACCCAGCATGTGGGGAGCCGAGGCAAGGGCAGATTGCTTTAGTCCCGGAGACCAGCCTAGGCAACATGGCAAAACCCCATTTCTACAAAAAACACACACAAAAAATCAGACGTGGTGGCACAAGAAATACAAAAAAATTAAGACATGTTGGTGTATGCCTGTAGTCCCAGGTACTCAGGAGGCTGACCTCAGAAGGATCGTCTGAACCTGGGAGGTGGAGGCTGGAGTGAGCTGTGATCCTACCACTGTACTCCAGCCTGAGTGACAGAGCAAGACCCTGTTTCAAAAACTCAAAGATCAATTTGTTGCAAAATAAGGTTAGTTTCTTATTAAACATGATCTGATTGTTTATCTAGGAGCAGTAAGAATTATGATTGATCATACAGGTTCTTTTTTTTCTTTTTCTGAGACAGAGTCTTGCTCTGCCGCCCAGGCTGCAGTGTAATGGCGGGATTATCAGCTGACTGCAACCTCTGCCTCCCAAGTTCAAGCAATTCTCCTGCCTCAGTCTCCTGTGTAGCTGGGATTACAGGTGCCCACCACCCCCACCCAGCTAAATTTTGCATTTTTAGTAGAGACGGGGTTTCACCATGTTGGCCAGGTTGGTCTCGAACTCCTGATCTCGTGATCCGCCGCCTCGGCCTCCCAGAGTGCTAGGATTACAGGCGTGACCCACCGCACCCGGCCGCAGGGTTTTTAAGGCCTTTATGGGCCCAAGTTACAGTATAAAATGTTATATCCCAGATTCACTGGAATATGTACGACAGCAGGTGGCATTAGTATTTTGCAGTTATGAACTAATTGGTAAAAACCGTTTTGTTTACATTAGGAGTTCAAAAGCCAGCGACACAGCGATGATGTTTCCATTTAGCAGATGTGGATACTGAGGCACAGAAAACGGTCAAGACTTCGGCCTACAGTCACCAGAAAGGAGGAAATTCAAATCTGAGGTTGCGTGGCTTCAGAGCCCAAGTTCAACCATGACGAGCACACGGAAAAGGAAACCCCTCCTAACTCCTGCTCCGGGGTCCTTTAAGAGCCTCGGAACCCAAACAGTAAAACAAGATCAAGGCGTATGTAAATACGGCCAGCGGCTGCCGGGAAATAATCGCTGCCGCGAGTCCCTAGGGAGAGCAGGCGTCGGAGTCCAAGTGCGCCTGCGCAGCCCCCATCTCGCCTTCCGCCTCATGCCTTAGCGAGGCCCATCTCTAACCCACACTGGCCCAAAGTTGTCTAATGTGCGCAGGCGTCCTGCTGTGAACCTGCCTCCTTCCCTGCACTGCGCTTGCGCTCTCGCTTTGAGTCCGTCTCCGGTGCTTTGTGCGTCACTTCCTGTTTGTGGCGCGAAAGGGCGGTATTTCCGTCCAGAGGGTGGGAGGGGGTGGTAAGCGGGGGCTGGGGGGAGGGGGCGGGGGGGTAGCGCCGCGCGATCTGTTGGACCTGGCTCGGAGGAGGCGTCGCCGCCGCCGCTGCCTTCGTAGCCGCCGCCGGGAAACACAAGGAACGGGAACCAGCGCAGCGTGGCGATGGGCGGGGGTAGAGCCCCGCCGGAGAGGCTGGGCGGCCGCCGGTGACAGGTGAGTGCGCCAGCGCGTGTCCCGGAGCTCTCCCCCCTCCGCGATGGTCGCGTCCGGGCCCCCCGCGGTGCCGCGATGGGCTGTACCACCGTGCCCGCCGGGGGAACCGCGGCCCTCGAGCCCCCGCTTCCGGAGCTGAGTTGGGGTGGCCGAGCCGGGGCGGTGGGACTAGCCCGGGGGGAACGGGGGCGGTGGCGGCGGCGGTGGACCGTACCACTGAGGCGGCGGGGGGAGCGCCGCGAGTGTGTGGGGCAGGGAGTGCAGGCCCTAGCGTGCGCGGGCCGGGGGCTGGACCCGCGGGCCGCGGCGGGGAGATGGAGCCTGGCGTGCGCGGGCTAAACCATCAAGGGGGCGCGCCGCATCAAGTGTAGAGGGCTGTACCTTTTTGGCGCTGTGGAAGCCGTTTCTATACTGTATTTACAGGAGCGGGGGCTTCTGCGGAGGAAGCTGTACCAAGTGGCTGGGTTATATCACCACAGCGCTGGGGGAGCCCTGCTTAGAACGTGGGGGAGCCCAAATCAGAGGGCTGTGATGTTTGTGATCTTTGAGGGACTGGGAGAGGGTGGGACAGGGGCGCGTGGGTTTTAGGGGCGCGTTTTGGGAGGACTGTTATGCCTAGTGGTGAGGAGGGGTTTCTGCTTCCTGTATTTGACGTGTGTGGGGTTGGGGGTTTACACTGAACTCAGCCTTCATTGAACTTCTTAATGACTTTGGAGAGAATGGCGTGGTTACTGGGGTGCTTTGGACCACGGAGTGCTCTGATTCCATTACCCTCTCAGATTATTCACCAGGCAGTAACACTTCTTTCCTTCCATGATGGAGGGAGGAAGGATGTGTTAGAAATCACTGAAGTTGTCTGAGCTTTAGACTCCACATTTGGAAGAGGAAGAGGGATTGGGCTTGGATTTGAGGAGCCGTGCCCCTGGACCAGCTTGTTAAGACTTGGGAGGAAGCAGTGTTTGGGGGAACACCTCTTCCCCCCGGGGCAAGTTTTCTAGGGGCATCTTGATCTTAAGATTGTGAGGACCTTTTCCGCTCCTTTGGAGACCTGTTGGGGCTCAGCAAGACGCGTGGGCTGGAGTAACTAGGGCCTCCAGTGGGCTGCTTTTCAACCTCATCTGCTCCTCCCTTCCCAGAGAAGGAGCAGGAGTTCAGTCGGGGGCTGACCTTGGTTGGCAGTGGGTGTGAAGAGTCCAGGAACCAACACAGACCACTGAATGCTCCTCCGTCGCTGGCCACGAAGCTGTTTGTGTCTCTGGGTTACCAGCTCAGTCACACATCGTGTTTACACTCCCCACCAAGGCAATAACAGTTGGCCTTGCAGTGAGGCCGAGAGCTGTTTTGCCAGCTGTTCCTCTTTCCATAGGCCAAGGGGACTTGGAGGGGGGTGCCCCTGGCCCAGCCTGTCCCAGCCTGGCCCAGGGAGGAAGACTGCTGTGAAGGGTTTGGGACAGTCAGGTCTCCCATGGATCTGGTGTCTTGCTGTGGTCTGTGGGCTGTGGGCTGGTGCTGGGAGCAGCCAGCTCCAGAGATCTGTGGCCAGTGTCCCTGCTCCCTAGGCCAGATCATGACCTTGGCTTGCCCTGTAGCCTTTGCTCTGGGTCTGTAGTTCCCGGAGGACTGGCTGCAGTCCCTGATTGACCCAGCAGACCTGGGCTGATGATGTGGTCAAAGGGGGCAGACGGTTGCCCCTGGTCAGCAGCGGTGACTTCCAAGCTGACTGGCTTCCATGCCTCGTGGTTCCTGGAGAGAGAGGTCCCACAGTTTGTAAGGCAATGGGGGGCTCTGTAGAATTTTTCTCCATTAGGGGTTTGTTCCTTTGGTCCTCTCCTGCCAGGTTTTAGAGGGTTTACCTGATGGTGCTAACAGCAGCAGTGAAAACAGTAATCATGAAATTGGCTGATAGTAACTGTGTGCATTCCGTGGACCACACACTGTTTGGAATGCTTCATATAGATAAACTTGCTGAATACTTGAATTCTAGAGCTGTAAGTGCTGTTGTTATGCTCCCCCTTTTAGATGAGAAAACAGCGGCTCAGAGAGGCAAAGCATTTCCAGAGCTAGTGGATGCCCAGTGTTTATAGCATTCGCCCTATGCCAGGCCTGTGACAGGCCTTTTGCACATGTGACCTCACTGAGGTCTCAAAACACACCTGTGGTTAGGCCT
>NW_016107621.1:1824621-1848744 GCF_001604975.1 Cebus imitator
ATGTTTTGTATTTTAAGTAGAGACGGGGTTTCACCATGTTGACCAGGATGGTCTCGGTCTCTTGACCTCGTGATCCACCCGCCTCGGCCTCCCAAAGTGCTGGGATTACAGGCTTGAGCCACCGCGCCTGGCCTAATTCTTAATATTTCTGCCAGAACTTTGAAGGCCCTTGCGAGTCCACAGAACCATGTCGAGAGCACTAGGAGGAGATCAGGGCCCAAATTAGCATCTCAGTTTTCCAGATGCAGAAACAGAGGTGGGGGGAGACATACAATCAAGTCAGAATTGACGAGGGCAGCTCCCGGGCCCACTTCTCTTGCACACAGTGGCTTTGCAGCCTGAGCCCTTCCCAGGTAGACACATTCAAGTCTTTTCAGTGGTCAGGCTCTGTGCTTTTTTTTTTCTTTTGAAACAGGGTGTCACTCTGTCACCCAGGCAGGAGTGCAGTGGTGTGATCACAGCTCACTGCAGGCTTGACCTCCTAGGCCCAAGTGATCCTTCCACCTCATCCTCTTGAGTAGCTGGGACTGCAGGTGCACACCACCACACCCATTTAATTTTTAAATTTTTTGTGGAGACAGGGTTCTCACTATGTTGCTCAGGCTGTTCTTGAACTCCTGGGCTCAAGCGATCCTCCTGCCTCAGTCTCTGAGTAGCTGGGACTACAGGTGCATGCTACTGCTGCTGGTTCCCAGTCCACCACAGCTCCGGGAGTGGTGGGAAGGCTGTGCCTGGGCAGGGGGGCAGCAGAAATGCCTGTGGGAGTCAGCAGTAGCTGTGCATTGCAGGCGTGTGGGCCTGGGGGAGAGGTGAGGATTGATCCTGAGGGCATTGTGGAGCTGAGGAAAAGCTTTCAGTCATCTGCCACCATTTACTGAGCACTTATGCGCCAGCATTGCATCGGTACTGGGAATGCAGCGGTCTACTTATCAAAGTCCCTATCCTCATGGGGCTGAGGGAGACCCACCTGAAACGAGAATAAGCAAGGAGCTGGTTAGAGGGGAGGTGCTAGGCAGCGAATTTAAATCAGGTGACGACTGGGTGCTTCTTTAGATGCAGGCGGCAGCGGGGAGGGCCTGTGAGCTGATCCCAGTTTGGCAAGGTGAGGCAGTCGTGTGGGGTGGGAGGAGAAGGAACAGCTCTCCAGGTGGAGGGAACCACAGTGCAAAGGTCTGAAGGGAGGACAACTTGGTGAGGTGCAGGGACAAGCCTCACGGAGGCCTGTGTGGCTTGGCAGAGTAGGGAAGCACGGAGGAGACCAGACCAGGGCTGTGGGCCTGGCAGGGCCTGTTACTGGGAGCCTTGTGGACTATGAGAAGGAGCTTGGAGTTGCAGCAGCAGCAGCAGCCTGGTCACATTTAGGGTGTTAGCAGGTGACACAGGAGAGAGTCACAGGCTCCTGCCTGGGGATGTGGGGATATTTGACTGAGCCGAGCAGGGTGTTTCACAGGCTCCCACTTCCCCTCGAGTAGCATCACTGCCTTGGAGCCAGCAAAGGCCCTACGGTTGCCTCCCTCTCTGTGGTTTTCACACCGTGTTCCCCAGAGCCCGTGGCTGTTACTTTTAGGGAGAGAGGCGAGGAGGCTCAGCGGGCCAATTTTTCTGCCCATCCCTCCCCACCCCAACCAACTGGACTAAATGAATAGCAACGCAGAGCAGCAGTCCACATCTGATACAGACAGCACCCGCTGACCCTGCTTCCATGCCACTGTGGGCTTGCAGGCCTGCACCATTCCCAGTGCTCTTCTGGAATTGGAAAGACCAGGCCTTGTGACTGGTACCCAGCAGACATGTCTCTGGTGGGCATCAGGTGTGGTGATGTTACAAAGGCAAAATAAATGAGGGCCAGATGAGAGTGTGGCCATGTTTCTCCACTGTAGCTGGGTGATCAGGGAGGACCTCCCTGAGAAGGTGACTTGTGGGCAGGGACTGATGGAGTGCTTGTGAGGGAGCCATGGGAGGATCTGGGTGAAGACCCGTTAGACCCAGGAGGAATCTTCTCTGATTCCCGCTTTACAGTGGTGAGGCCTGGAGAGCCTCTATAGCTTGTGCTGGGTCCCCCAACCAGGAAGTGTTGGGGACAGGCTATGAATCTGGGCCTCCAGAGATTCCCCCAGCACAGCTTGGTAGCCCCTGGTGCGTGTGACTTCTGATCCCACCCATGGGCTCATCCCTAAGGCTTATCTTCATTTAAAAATTTTTTTCTGGAGCTGGGAGACTCACTATGTGGCTCAGGCTGGTCTTACTTATCTTGCAGGAGCAGGTGCCCTGGCATTTGTTTTTTGAGGTGTGTTCCAGGGTATCTTCCTTGAAGGAGCAGAACCCCTCAGAACAAACCTCTAGGGTCTCCAGAAGCCCCCTGGGATGGGTTGGGATGGAAAGGAATGTCTTTCAGACTTGAGCTCCAAGCCCCTGGAGGGCCCAGGGACACCCCTTCCTGGGCCTCTCTCCAGCTTCCCAGAGCTCTCAGCAGAAGGCCCTCAACCACAGGCCTCCGGGCCGCACGGTGGGGTGGTTCCATGGCAGGCTCTTCTGGACAGCCAGCCAAGCAGCGAGAGGCCCAGCTAGGGGAGACAGCCTGGGAGCGGGACCAGGAGGGAGGGAGCGCGTGTGGGAGGGGTGCTGGGTGGGAGTGCAGGCTGGCCCCCTTGGGGCAGGACCCACTGCCAACTCGGCACCTACAGCAGGGCCCGGGTGCACTGAGTGTGCCCAGCAAGGGACAGCAAGCCGGGCCAGCCAAGAGGACAATGGATGTCAGAGGTCCCTGCAGGAGTTTCTCCAGCCCAGCTGTCCTGCTGGAGAAGCTCGTCCGCAGATGTTGTTTCTAAGGGTGAGGCCAGAAACCTAAGCCTGCCTTGGTTTGCCCCCTTGTGGGCCCTTTCCGAACGGGCTGGGGCAGCTGCCGCTCCCTGGTTCTCCTCTCCAGCCTGGCTTCGAGTTCTTCATGATCTGGTGGGTCATTGGTGTACCCTTACTCAGCTGGGGCTGCTGAGTGACCGGGTCCCAGGGACAGCTGACGTGGGTGAGAACCCTGCTCCTGGCACCCCTCTCGGTGGCCGTGGAACCCTGGGGCTTGATTTCACATCCCTAACATGCAGTTTGCTCAGCTGTAAATGGGAACCTTCCTGCTGAGTGGGGCAGTGGGGGGATGCCGGGAGCTGTTGTGTTGGAAAGTGCAGGCCTCCTGAGGAGGTACGGGATGAATTTGGTCCAGTGCTGCTCGTGGGGATTGCCAGACAGGACTGAGGCACCTGAGAGCACAGAAGAGGCTCTGTCGGGCAGCTGGCAGGGGCTTGTCCTTGGTCCTTGGGAGAGAGTGGTGGGGCCTGATAGCTGATGGGAGGGTTCTGAACAGGAATATGAATTATTCCCACTGCTGCACTCCTGCCCAGCCAGACACCGCTCATTAGCTCAGCACACCTGCACGACAGCCTGGAGGTGGGCAGTGTTAGCACCCCATCTCGTAGATAGGAAACTGAGGCACGGGAAGCCGCATAGAATGTCCAGTCGTTCTCATGAGTAGTTTGCCTCTCTGTGCTGGGAACTGCTGCACAGTTTAAGGTGTCTGCTCTCATTCGTCCTCACCACAGCCTGGAAGCTCCCTGTCACAATTGTCACCATTTTACCGAGCAGGAAACAGGTATAGGGAGGTTATTGGGTTTGTCTGAGGTCAGTAATAGGTAGGACAGTTGAACCCTGCTCTGTCAGTGAAGCTGCCTTTTGAAGACTGCCTCGTCTCCTTGCCCTGCCCGCTGGGATTGGGGTTGTTGCTATGGTCATCATGGTTTCTTTCCCACTTTCTCTTCTAGACAGCTGGCACAAAATAGGCCTCAGTCATCCAGAAATGACTCCATTCCGTGCCTGCTCCGGAGGTGGGGTGTGGCTGCTTCTCTCCACCTCCAATACCATGACCTTGGCCCTTCCTTTTCCCAGAGCCCAGGGGGAAGGGATGAGGGTGGGAGGAATCCCCTCCAAACAGCCTCAGGAGCCAGCCCTTGGCTGTTCTTGGTCGTTTGTGTATTCCATCTGTCAACAAATACTGATTGAGTCACTACTGTCTGCCACGTGTAGTTCTGGATGGGGTCGCAGGAGGCAGAGAAGTTGCATTTGCCTGTG
Source organism: Cebus imitator (assembly GCF_001604975.1). Taxonomy (NCBI): domain Eukaryota; kingdom Metazoa; phylum Chordata; class Mammalia; order Primates; family Cebidae; genus Cebus; species Cebus imitator. Next base: position 1,828,738 of record NW_016107621.1, read on the forward strand.
AGTGCTTGTGGCTGAAGGAGGGGATGGAGATCAACTGGACCTGGTGGGAGAGGGGCTTGGGAAGCCTGCTAAGGAGCCCCTATGATGTGAGAGCCCGAGGAGGTGGGCTAGGAGGGTAGTATCTGGATGTGCTGGTGGAACAGCAGACCCGTGTGACTGGAGCCGGGGGAGTAGATGAGGGGGAGAGAGCAGGGTGACGGCTCAGGGCCTGGGCTGGGTGGGGAGCCAGAGCTTTATCCCCAAAGAGGAGGGACACAGGCGGGTGGGGAGGGACCTGTGTGGGAGAGAGCTGGTTGGATTCAGGTGCTGCCAGGGATAAAGAAAGTAGACCGTATTCTGCTTTGGCGACAGGATCCCCTACAGCCCAGCTTCTCAAACTGGTGTTCAAAGGCCTTGGGAGGTGGGCAGAGGTGTCTGCAGGGCGTCAACTTTTTTCAGCTGTGTGTTTTCATTTAGACGATATTTTCAGAAAGTTAATAGGGGAATTTTGGACATAGGATGATTCCTGTAGAACCAACTGTTGACAGTAGTAACATGAGCTTGCTACCCTATGGCTCCGACAGGCTCAGGACGGTCCCTGATGTTCTTTAGGTAATTGGCACCTGTTTTTCAAGCACTGGCCCTGTCCCCAGCTGTGTGTGAGACCATCTCATTGGGTCCCCAGGACAATGGATGGTTATCAGAAAACTTATCTTTTTTTATTTTTCATTTTTTTTGAGACAGGGTCTGGCTCTGTCACCCAGGCTGGAGTGCAGTGGCGTCATCATAGCTTATTGCCACCTCGACCTCGTGGGCTCAAGTGATCTTCCCACCTCAGCCTCCTGAGTAGCTGGGACTGCAGGCATGGACTATCACACCTGGCTAATCTTTAAAAACAAATTTTAGTAGAGACAGGGTCTCCCTATTTTGCTCAGGCTGATCTTGAACTTTTGGGCTCACGTGATCCATCTGCCTCAGCCTCCCAAAGTGCTGGGATTACAGGCATGAGTCACTGCACCTGACCTACAAAAATTCTTTTTTTTTTTTTTTTTTTGTCTGTCTATGTCTTTGGATTAGGGGATTGAGTTGATTTAAATTTAGAATTAATAATAATATATGTGACTTTAATACTGCCATTTAATGTTAGCTGGCTGTTTTGCCTATTGATGTAAATTCTTGATTATGTTGATGTTCTTTACTTTTTGGTATTTTTTAGAAAGGCTGTTGCTGGTTGTTCCTTTCTATGTGTAGTGGTTCTTTTCAGAAGCTCTTGTAAAGCAGGCCTGGTGGTGATGAAATCTCTGAGTGCTTGCTTGTTCACAAAAGATTTTATTTTTCCTTCGCTTATGAAGCTTAGTTTGGCTGGATGTAAAATTCTGGGTTGAAAGTTCTTTTCTTTAAGGATGTGGAATATTGGCCCCCACTCTGTTCTAGCTTGTAAGGTTTCTGCTGAGAGATCTGCTGTGAGTCTGATGGGCTTCCCTTTATGAGTAACCTGACCTTTCTCTCTGGCTGCCCTCAGTGTTTTCTCCTTCATTTCAGCCCTGGTGAATCTGGCGATTATGTGCCTTGAGGTTGGTCTTCTTGAGGAAAATCTTTGTGATGTTCTCTGTATTACCTGGAGTTGAATATTGTCCTGCCTTGCTAGGTTGGGAAAGTTTTCCTGAGTAATATCCTGAAGCGTATTTTCCAGCTTGGATTGATTCTCTTCGTCACATTCAGGTACACCTATCAAGCGTAGATTAGGTCTTCTCACATAGTCCCATATTTCTTGGAGACTTTGCTCGTTCCTTTTTATCCTTTTTTCTCTAATCTTGTCTTCTCGTTTTATTTCATTAAGTTGGTCTTCGACTTCTGATATCTTTTCTTCTGCTTGATCGATTTGGCTGTTAAAACTTGTGCATACTTTGCGAAGTTCTCGTGTTGTGTTTTTCAGCTCCATTAATTCACTTATATTCCTCTCTAAATTGTGTATTCTTGTTAACATTTCGTCAAAACTTTTTTCAAAGTTCTTAGTTTCTTTGCATTGGGTTAGAACAAGTTCTTTTAATTCACAGAAGTTTCTTATCATCCACCTTTTGAAGTCTGCTTCTGTTAATGGTACACGCTTGTTCTCCGTCAGGCCTTGTTCCATTGCTGATGAGGAACTGTGATCCCCTGTAGAGGGAGAGGCGTTCTGATTTTGGGTATTCTCGGCTTTTTTAGGCTGTTTTCTTCCCTTCATTATAAATTTATCCATCTGTGGTCTTTATAATTACTGTCTTTATAATTGGGTTTCTGAGTGGACGTCCAACTTGTTGATTCCCAGTGCTAAAATCTGAGCAACCCACTGTGCTGGCCAAAACAGCAGCGTTATGATTGATGGTACTTTTCTGACTCTGCACCAAGAACCACCACACCAAGGCAGCGGCAAAACCGCCTCGCTGGCCACAAGAGTCGCCCTGGCGACCCGTGGGGCTCCTCTGCTGGGAATCTCCTGGTGCATGAGCAAACAAAAATTCGTCTGAAAGTGTGGCGTTCTCTCACTCTCTGCGCTTTCAATGGGAGCTACAATCCCGAGCTGCTAGTGATCAGCCATCTTGGATCTCTCTCCAAAAATTCTTTTGAGATAACATAAACATGTGCTTGGGCAGATTGGTGTTAAGATTCCATTCTACAGGCCGGGCGTGTGGCTCATGCCTGTAATCCCAGCACTTTGGGAGGCTGAGGCGGGCAGATGACGAGGTCAAGAGATGGAGACCATCCTGGCCAACGTGGGGAAACCCTGTCTCTACTAAAATACAAAAATTAGCTGGATGTGGTGGCACAAGCCTGTAGTCCCCGCTACTCAGGAGGCTGAGGCAGGAGAATCACTTGAACCCGAGAGGCAGAGGTTGCAGTGAGCAGAGATTGAGCCATTTCACTCCAGCCTGGCAACAGAGCAAGACTCTGTCTCAAAAAAAATAAAAGATTCTGTTCTACAGATGTGGAAGATGAGGTTCAGAGAAGTGACCTGTGTAGCCCGGAAGTGGTAGAGTCAGGATTTGAGTTGACTAGAGGTGTGAGTTTGGGCCTGAGTCGTGCTCCAATTCCCCGGGTAAGCTGCGCTGGGATGCAGGAGAGATGGGCTGTAGCACGCGAGCTTCCAGCCAGGCTGGGATGATCCGGCTTCTCTTGGGCCTGTGAAAGTCACACCCCGCCTCCTGCCTTTAAGCTCCCAGTGCTAGTTAGCAGGGATTCCATAGAGTTGCACTCCAAAATGGTAGGTACTAGCCATGTATAGCTTTTAAAATTTCAATTAATTGCAATTAAATAAAAGTAAAAAGTCAGTTCTTTAGTTATCGTTCGAACTAGCCATCGTTCAAATGTTCAGTTAACCACATTTCTGTTGTCACAGAAAGGTCTGTGGGTCAGTTCTGCTCTGGTCGCGGCCCCTCTCCTGCACCCACTGGCTGGGACTGTGGTGCGTGTGACTCTGTCTCCCTGGGCCTCAGTTTTCCCATGTGAGGAATGGGGATAGTAACACAGACTGGTGCTTCGTGAGTGCTTGCTGAGTATTAGTCACGATGCAGACCCACTGGTTTCTCCTCCTGCCACCCGGCCCTGTCCCGGAGCTCCCAGGGAGGTGGTAGTGATGCAGAGTGACACGGGTCAGGGATGCCCCACGCAGCCTGACTGGAGGGGTCCCACACATGTGTGCACATCAGGGACGGTGAGGGAGGGCTGGCTTGGGTGTTGGAAGAGGCAACACAAGATGGGAGGTGGCTGTTCTCTTGGGAGCAAAGGCAGAGGGAGGTGGAGGCAGCTCAGGGCTCGGAAGCCAGGGTCTGGGCTCCGTGGCCGTGTCCCTGCCGTCTCTTGATGTGGGTATTCACCAAGTCTCTGCCATCCTTGGTTTTCCCATCTGCCACATGCAGGTCCTCATGGTTCTCAAGTGAGGTGCGTGGCGAGCCCATCAGGCTGGTGCCCAGGGCTTATTCTGGGGACAGCTCCTGGAGAGGAAGTCTGCCTCCCTGAGGAGTCCTGCCCTGCTCTGGGCACAAGGGGTTCCACCTGCTGCCCCTCCCCCACACCCAGCTTGCCTCAGGCGGACAGTTCCCTTCTCACTCCAAGTAAGAGCCACAGTGCTGACAGTGGCCCCCAAGGCCCTGCCCAGTGGTCCCTGGCTTCCTCTCTAGTCACATCTCCCGGCCCTCCCCTTCACCAGCTCCTGAGGGCGCCTCGAGCACGCCTCAGCCCTGTTCCCCCCCACTGCCTGCAGTGTTCCTCCCTAGTCTCCACCTGGCTCTTTCACCTGCTTCTGGTTTTGCTCAGCCCTCGCCGTCTCCTTCTCTCACCATCCTGTGTAAAATCGGAAACCCCTGCTCCCTTTCCCGTGCACTGAATCTTCCATGTGCTACTTTTCTCCATGACATTTGTCAGCTTTGGATATCCTGTCTAATTTGCTTATATGTTTGTTTTTATTTTGCTGCCTGTTCCCTCGTCCCCTCGACTCCCCAGTGGCTGTTTTGGTCCCTGTTGAATCCCTGGTAACCCAAGCAGTGATGACACAGAGTTGGTATGATATTTGTGGAATGAATGAATGTAGGATTTTTTTTTTTTTTTTTACCTTCGCTTGGCACAAATGCTGTGGTTCTGTTTGCCACTCCCACCTGGAATTAATGAAAGCAGTGGGCCCATCCCTGTGCTGAGTGGAGCTGGGGACACAGTGGGGGCTAGGACAGACTGTGTCCCTGCCTTGTGGAACTCACAGTCCAGTGGGAAAGGCGACATTACCCACATAGTCATGCAGGTGACAGAGACAGATACTGTGAGGGGAAGGAAGGGAAGGCCAAATTCTGAGGGTCAGCTGCTCGTGGGAGGGGGTGGTCAGGGAAGGCCTCCCTGAGGAAGATGGGTGAACAGAGTGTCAGGCAGGGGGTATAGCATACGCAAAGATCCTGGGGTGGGAGAGCACAGAGTCTTCATGGGGCCAGGAGAAGGGGAGATTGCATGTTGGTGTGAGCAGACCAGCAAGGCTGGAGAGCAGGCAGGGCCATGGCAGATGGGCCCTGGCAGCCTCCGTTAGGGCCTTGGGCGTGATCCATGGGCACGGGGGAGAAGTCCCGAGCTGGGGAGGGACAGGGTCAGAGCTGTGTGTGGAGGATCCTGCTGGCCACAGCATGGCGCTTTCGGAATGTTTGGAGCCCGTGGCCAGGCAGACTAGAATACTGACAGAATAGATTTCTATGGGTGCTGTACGGCCCTGGGTGGCGTGAGGGGGAAGGTGTGGGGGCGGGGGGCGCAGGGAGGAGAAGGAATCTGCTCTGTGCTTATTCTTGTCCCCGTTTCTTTTGCAGCCTGCCCACAGCTTCAGCCTGCCTTCAGTCCCACCTGCTCCAAGCAGACAGATGGGGCGAGTGTGGGGAGCATGTGGTGTTTAAAAGGAAAAAAAAAAGTTTCTCTCTTTTTTTTTTTTTTAAGTAACAGACCTTTTCTGGCAAAAAAAAAAAAAAAAGTCTCTTCAGTGCCACCCTCTTACCAAGGAGGCATAATAGGTAAAAAAAAATTCACCTGTTCAGAAACATACAATATAGAAAGTGAAGTTTCCCATGTCTCCACCCATCAGAGGAAAAATGATAATCATATATATATGTGTGCATATATATGTGTATATATACGTGTGTGTGTGTGTGTGTGTTTGAGACAAAGTCTTGCTCTGTCCCCCAGCCTGGAGTGCAGTGTCACAATCTTGGCTCACTACAACTTCCTCCTCCCAGGTCCAAGTGATTTTCCTGCCTCAGCCTCCTGAGTACCTGGGACTAAGAGCACCCGCCACCATGCCCAGCTAATTTTTGCTTTTCATTTTTTTTTTTTTTTTTTTGAGATGGAGTTTTGCTCTTGTTGCCCAGGGTGGAGCACAGTGGTGCAATCTCTGCTCATCACAACCTCTGCTTCCCGGGTTCAAGCAATTCTCCTTTCTCAGCCTCCTGAGTAGCTGGGATTACAGACATTCACCACCATGCCCAGCTAGTTTTGTATTTTTAGTAGAGACAGGGTTTCTCTGTGTTGGTCAGGCTGGTCTCGAACTCCTGACCTCAGGTGGTCCCACCCGCCTCAGCCTCCTGAAATACTGGAATTACAATTTTTTGCATTTTGAGTAGAGACAGGGTTTCACCGTATTGGCCAGGCTGGTCTCAAACTCCTGACCTAGTGATCCGCCCCACTCAGCCTCCCAAAGTGCTGGGATTACAAATGTGAGCCACGGCGCCTGGCCAATGATAATAATATTTGTTATGTGTTGAGCAGTTCCTCTTTCAGGCTCTGTTGGGAGGACTATATGTAGATTAACTCACTGACCTATCCCAATAGCATTAGAGGTATGTGTGGTTATTATCTCTAATACACAGATGAGGAAACAGAGGTGAAGAAAGGGAACGTGACTTTCCCAAGGTCCCACAGCAGGTGACACAGCCAGGGCTGAAACGCTGGCATTTGGTTCCTGAGGCTGCCTTGACTCCACCCACTCCTGCCTCTTTAGTGCGGCGGATTTCCTTCGGATTTCTTTTTTCTGTGCATGTAACATTTGAACACATACTTCTTCATGCCTTGAAGTCTAAAACACTATGCCCTATAAGGTCAGTTATTGATTCTGTAACTGCTTTTCTGAAAAGAATGCGATAGGTGAGTGAGTTCTATCCAGGGATTGCAAGGTGCATGTCAATCTCAATGACGTCAGCATGTGAAATAATCTGTGTATTGTAGAATTGAGGTGATAGGGGAGTGCCTGTGTGTGTTTCAGAAAAGACATCCCACCTAAGCTCTGTCCTGCCGAGAGCCTTCGTTAGCGAATGCTGATGGTCTCAGTGTCGGCACGGTGGGGCTGGTTTCTGTGTTTCTGTGCTCAGGATGGCTGTTGTGTTGCGTGTCCAGCCCCTCCACGTGCTGGGTGCTGTGCTGAGCCTTTCCCTGTGTGACCGTGTGATGAAGGCACTGCTGTCTGTCCCTTCAGGGACAGGAGGAAACGGAGGCTTGAGAGACTAGAAAGTGAGGAATTGAGGACCCCAATCAGAAACTGCCTAGCCCTCAAGGCCGTGTGGCACAGTCTCGTGGGGGAGCTGGGCCGCCTGTACTTTCTGAGATCAGGTCACAGGGCAAGTCATTTCACTTTTGTGCCTCGGTTTCCTCATTAACGTAGAGACAGTAGGCGTGTCGGCCACCGAGGGTTTCAGTGAGGGTTGTATTGATAGGTGCAAAGCACTCAAGTGGGCCTGGCACCTGGTATGGGCTATGCGAGCCTTGCTCTTTATAGTAGAGTCATGGTATTAACCACTGTGATAGCACTAGACCCCTGTTGTGAGCTTGCAGGTTGTTGCCAGGTTTCTCTATTTCAGCAGTACGTACTTAGGACAGCGGTCCTCAACTGGTGGTGGTTTTGTAACCCCGGAAGACATTTGGTGATGACTGAAGACACGTTTGATTGTCACAACCAGGGGAGGGTGTGCTGTTGGCTTTAGTGAGTAGAGACCCAGCATGCTGCTAAACCTCTTTAGGGCACAGAGGAGTCCCCACATCGGGGATTCTCTCTCCCCAAATGTCACTAGTGCTTAGGTGGAGAACTCCCACCTTAGAACCTCTGTGACCCGGCACTAGCATTTTCTGCAGGAGAAATTCCTCCAAGCACATGTGCACTTTCCACTTTATCAATGTCTCCAGAATGTCCTCATAAGACACTGGAGCAGTTTCTAGAGTGGTGAATGGCCAGTGGCAGGTGAGGGAGCTGATTCCTTCCTCACTTGTCCCAGGTGCCTTTCCTCCTGAGTTCCCACCAGCCCAGCAGATGCTGCCTGTTACACCACTAGTTCCCGTGGTCTTTGGCTTTCGTTTGTTTTGTTAGTTTTTTTGAGACAGGGTCTGGTTTTGTCACCTAGGCTGGAGTGCAGTGGCATAGTCTTAGCTCATGGCAACCTCTACATCCCAGGCTCAAGCCAGCCTCCGACCTCAGCCTCCCAGGTACCTGGGACTGCAGGTGTACATTACCACGCCTAACTACTTTTAATTTATTTTTATTTATTTTTAAATTTTTTCCCCTGAGACAGAGTCTTACTCGGTAACCAGGCTGGAGTGCAGTGGCACCATCTCAACTCACTGCAGCCTCCACCTCCCAGGTTCAAGTGATTCTCCTGCCTCACTCAGCCTCCTGAGTAGCTGGGGTTCCAGGTGCCCACCACCATACCTGGCTAAATTTTGTATTTTTAGTAGAGACAGGATTTTACCATGTTGGTCAGGTTGGTCTTGACCTCCTGACCTCAGGTGATCACCCACTTTGGCCTCCCAAAGTGCTGGGATTATAGGCGTAAGCCACCACGCCTGGCCTATTTTTTTAATCTTTATTTTTTTGGTAGAGACAGGGTTTCACCGGGTTGCCCAGGCTGGTCTCAAACTCCTGGGCTCAGGAGATCCTCTCGCCTTGGTCACCTGAAGTGCTGGGATTACAGGTGTGAGGTATCATGCCCGGCCAGTTTTTTTATTTAGTTTGTCTGTTTTTTGAGACGTTCTTGCTCTGTCTCCCAGTCTGGAGTGTGGTGGTGCAGTCATAGTTCACTGCAGCCTCAGCCCCCTGGGCTCAAGCAGTCCTTCTGGCTCAGCCTGCCAAGTAGCTGGGACTACAGGTGTGTGCTACCACACCTGGCTAATTTTTGTATTTTTTATAGAGATGGGCATCTTGCTATGTTACCCAGGCTGGTTTTGAACTCCTGGTCTTAAAAGATTCTCTTGCCAGCTGGGCGCGGTGGCTCACACCTGCTGTAATCCCAGCACTTTGGGAGACCAAGGTGGGTGGATCACCTGAGGTCAGGAGTTTGAAACCAGCCTGACCAACATAGTGAAACCCCATCTCTATAAAAAAAAAAAAAAAAAAAAAAAAAAAAAAAAAAGACCCTCTTACCTCAGCCTTCCAAAGTGCTGGGATTGCCGGCGTGAGCCACCACGTTCAGCTTTCTGTTGTCTTTGAATTTATCTCCTGAAGGAGACATACAGTGAGTTCTGTAAGGAGAAAGAAAAAACGAAAACAAAGAAAAAAGTCCTGAGCCAGTCGTCCTGTGGGCGCTGTAGAAAGGGACAGATCTGAGTACAGGGGACAGAGGCTCCTGAGGGGGTCGCTGCCACCTCCCCAGTGAGCCTCTGCAGCACCAGGAAGGAGCCCCACCCACCAGCTCCCGCTCCTAGAGACGCAGATCTCTGCTTCCCCACCTGCCTCCCTAGCCCATCTGTGCTGTCTGGCATCGAAACCAGGTCAGTGAGAGGGGGCGAGAGAAAAAGGACTTAGCAAGTAGCAAGGAGAGGAATTGAGCTTATTTTGAGCCTGTTCTGGGTACAGGGCTTCACTCTGTACATGTTCATTCCACAGATACTTATTAAGTACCCACTCTGTACCCAACACCGTACAGAGCTCTGGGGTTCCAGCTGTGGCCAAGGCAGCCAAGAGTCCTGCCCTCACCGAGCTGACATTCCGGTGCAGGAGGTGGGCAGTCAGCCTAAGCAAACACGTGTGTATAGTAATGTCGGTGGTGATGGGTGCTTAGGGGAAAATGAAGGGTAAGGGTGAGAGGAGGTAGGGTGGGCGTGCTTTCCCTAGGGAGGTTAGGAAGGCTTCTCAAGAAAGCAATGTGAGCAGAGGCTGAAAACAGTGGGGTGGGGCCCGAGTTTCCACCTGAGTGCCCTGAAGTGGGGTGTCCCGGTGTGTCCTGGCAGCTGAGGGGGCAGGCACCGCTGAAGTGAAGTGCCTTCAGAGAAGCAAAGGGGGATGGCGCAGGCTGTGTAGGGTCCTGGGCTGCTGTGGGGACTTTGGCTTTTACACTGGGAGAAGCACGGGAGGGTTCAAGTGGAGGAGGGGTGGGAGATGATTCCGGTTGTCATAGGGCCCTGGGCTGCAGGAGGGGTGTAGGCAGAGTGCTGGAACTCATGGAGGCCTCACAGCCCCCTTAGCGGCCAGAACCACAAGACCCTCATTTTACAGATGAGCAAACTGAGTTTCGGAAGGACCCACCCCCTTCCCAAGGTTGCCCAGCCAGTATGGGGTGGCTCCCTGAACGCCTCTTTCTGCTCCCCTCTCTCTGCTCCCCTCTGCCCGAGATCAGCCAGCTCAGTCCTGGCCACATCATATAAGTCAACCCTCGTGGGTCTGACCCCCGTCCTGCAAGACGAAGCTTCTGAGGGGGCCTCTGTTTGGAAACCATTGAGAAATAAGACCCATGAGCCCGATGATGGAAATAATAATGTCTTTAAAAAGTTTTAGCCAGGCACGGTGGCTCACGCCTGTAATCCTAGCATTTTGGGAGGCCGGGGCAGGCGGATCATGAGGTCGGGAGTTCGAGACCAGCCTGGCCAACATGGTGAAACCCTGTATCTACTAAATATACAAAAATCAGCCAGGTGTGGTAGCGCATGCCTGTAATCCCAGCTATTCAGGAGGCTGAGGAAGGAGAATCTCTGGAACCCAGGAGGCAGAGGTTGCAGGAGCCGAGATTGTGCCACTGCACTCCAACCTGAGCGACAGAGCAAGACTCCGTCTCAAAAAAAAAAAAGGAATGTTAAATTAGTGTTAGAGACATAAAGATAGCATTAGTCAGTGATAATCCATCCACCCGGCAGCTATTTAAAAAATAAACCCAGCAGTGCAGTCAGAGCCCGCATGGGGGCCTCTTCAGTTGCCTCCCTGCTCAGAGCTGACCACTGAGTGTGGCATTTTTTTTTTTCTGTTTTTAGAGACGGGGTCTCGCTATGTTGCCCAGGCTGGAGTGCAGTGGCTATTCACAGGTGCCATCCCACTACTGATCAGCACGGTATTTTTGACCTGCTCTGTTTCCAACCTGGTGGTTCACCCCTCCTTAGGCAACCTGGGCCGATTCACCCCTCCTTAGGCAACCTGGTGGTCTCCTGCTCCCAGGAGGTCACCATATTGATGCCGAACTTAGTGCGGACACCCAATCGGCATAGCGCACTACAGCCCAGAACTCCTGGGCTCAAGTGATCCTCCCACCTCAGCCTCCCGAGTAGCTGGGACTACAGGCACGAACCACCGCGCCCAGCGAGTGTGGCAATTTTTATTCCTGTTCAGATTTCTCCCCTGCCGAGTCAAACATACTCCCCAAACTTCATCCCCTGCCTGGGCTGCGGGGCTGGAACCGTGCCACCCTGCTCCCGTCTGCTGTACAAAACCCTCTGAGGATGTCACTTGCATTTGGCTGCAAAGTCAAGAAACAGCAGAGCCTGAGATTGAACTTGGATCCTCTCGACATGAGACTGCACCTCCTTACCCATGGGTGACTGGGCCTTTTTGAGGGGGAAATTGAGGCAGGCCAGCCTTGCTGGGGAGGCAGAGGAGGGTCCTGCTGTGGGAGCCAGGAGGCCCAGTTTCAGCTCCTCTGGGTCATCTGGACTCCCAGACCCTGGGTTCTTTTGTACAGTTACTTCTTTTATCATAAAATACAGATAATATTAAACACATTTCACATAGTAGATAGAGTGTAACATCTAGGCAAGGCCCTGCGTAACCACAAAAGAACATTGTCAGCTCCCAGAAGGCCTCCCCACTCTGTTACTCCTAAGTGGAACCACTCCTTTGGGGTCTGTGTTTTCCTTGATTTTCTGCCTAGTTTTACAAGCGAGAAAGGCATCCCTACATAGTATTGTTTTGCCTGTTTTGAACTTGCTGTGAGTGGAGTCATCTTTGATGTATGACTTTTTGTCTGGCTTCTTTTAGTCCGTAACATTCTCCTTCCCTGCTGGATTCAGCAGCAGCTCAGTCCTTTCCATTGCTGAGTAGTGTTCTACTTTGGATCTATGTGTTTTTTATCCATTCTCTTGGGTGGACTCCTGGTCTGTTACCAGTTTGGGGTTACTGTGAATATCGCCACTGTCAGCATTCTAGTACAAGTCTTACTCTAGAATGGAGTTACATATACTGATTTCCTTGAGAGGCATTGCTAGGTCATGGGGTAGCTGGATATTGAGCTTTAATTTTTACTGCTTAACAGTTTTCCACAGTGGTTGAACCATTTTGCAACTCCCACCAATAGTGAATAAGGATTTTGATTTCTCTTTGTCCTTGCCAACACTTGGCCTCGTCAGTTTTTAAAATTTGAGCCGTCCCAGGTAGGTGGTTGTAATTTGCATTTCCCTGTAACTAATGACATGATGTGTGTTTCTTGGTTGTGTGGGTATCCTCTCCTGTGAGGTGCTCTTGCCCTTTTCACCTTGCCTTCCAGGTGGCTTGCCTTGAGTCAACAGCTGCAGCTCTGGCCCAGGCCCTCAGAAGACTCATGCCCAGCCACCCCCAGTAGTGAGTGGGGTGGGGTCAGGCGGGGCCTCCCTTCTGCGGGGCCTCCCCTCTGTGGGTTGTGCTGCAGGGGTTCCACAGGCGAGACTCTGTCCCCCAGCCTAGGTGTCCTCCGTCGGCAGCTCCCCAGTGAGCAGGCCATCTTCTTGGCTGCGGTGGCTGGTATTTCATCACCCCAGGACTGCGTCACGGACACCTCAGCTAGGCGCCACCCTCAGTGGGAGGACAGGGCGGGATCCAGGCGGGACACAGGGGATCTTCCAGTTCCTCCCCCTGCACTCCCTCCAGCTGTGCTGACTCCTTAGTTGCTGAAATGAGATTATAAGAAGCGTCTCTGTTGATCCCAGCAGCGGCCAGGGCCTCCACTGCTTCTCGGCTGGGAGACCCAAGGTAAACAGCTTCCCTCCTCTGAGCTTTTGTCTCACCTGGGCATGGTCACCGACTCTGGTGGGGTGTTGGGAGCGTTCAGGAGTGACTCCATGGGAGCACCGGCACCCTGCCCAAGGCCACCCAGCTGACGGTGACTCTCGGACTCAGGAACCCTGTCCACTCTTGGCCATACCTGGCTGCCGTTATTCCCATAGCTGGCTGCCCTTGCTTCTCCGGAGTAACGGCAGCCATGTGTTTGGCTGTTCACCGAGCTCTGGGCCCACAGTGGGTGCTTTAGTGCTGCCAATAGCCCAGGTGCTGCCGCATCACGAGGGCCCTGAGAGGTGATGTCTCTGGGGCACTGTGGGCAAGCGGGATGGGAAATGAGACATGGTGCCCCTGTGCTATTCCCACCACATGACAGCCCTTGCTTTGGACTTGGAGTTCTCCCTCCCAGCCATTTGGGAAGTCTTTTGAACTGAGCTCATGTCAGGGAAGGCATGGTGTGGGTCTGTGTAGGGAGTCAGAAGGCCTCAGCTTTCTCCCCTGCCCGCCTCTCCCTGGCTTTCCCTCACCAGCCCCCCTCCTGCCTCAGGTCCTTGCATTTTCTGTTTCCCTGAAATGCATTTCCTCATGTGTCTACACAGCTCACTCCCTCACTTAACTCGGGTGTCTGCTCATGAGTCCCCCACACCAAGTTAGCCTCCTATTCGTCCTGCTTCCCCACCACCTGACATTGTCATTTGCATATCTGTGTATTTTTCCGACCCTCCCATCAGACTGTGAGGCTCATGAACGCAGGGCTGTGTCTTAGTGACATTCTGTTGCTGGTACCGCCTGGAGCCTAGGACGCACCCCAGAAAAGATTGGTGGCATGAAGAGCATCTGTTAGTGTGGCTGGCTGTGTCTGGTCCTAGGGTAGGGGTCTGTCTGTTGGGGACACTTGGCTTCTTTCTTTTCTTTTTTTATTTTTTGAGGTGGAGTTTTGCTCTTGTTGCCCAGGCTGGACTACAATGGTGCAGTCTCAGCTCACCACAACCTCTGCCTTCCAGGTTCAGGCGATTCTTCTGTCTCAGCCTCCCAAGTAGCTGGGAATATAGGCATGTGCTACACTCCCGGCTAATTTTGTATTTTTAGTAGAGATAGGGTTTATCCATGTTGATCAGGCTGATCTCAAACTCCTGACCTCAGGTGATCTGCCCGCCTCAGCCTCCCAAAGTGCTGGGATTACAGGTGTGAGCTGCCGCTCCCAGCCTTGGCTTCTTTCTTCATGTGCTCAGTAGATAGCAGACTCTTTGCTGGCCCACTGCATTAGCATTTATAGTTGTGGGGAAGGTTGCTCCAGGGGTGCACAAAGAGCACCCATTGCAGCCTCTGAGGTGAGGAAGGCTTCCTGGAGGAGGCACTAGTTGAGCTGAGACCTCAAGGGAGAGGGAGAAGAACGCCCAGAAGGAGGCCCTGTCCCTGATGGAGGCCAGAGGGAAGTGCCTGAGTGACAGAATCGTAACTCGGAGAGTAGGGTGGGGAGGAGAGGCAGAGAGCTGCAGTAGTCAACATCATGCTCCTTAGGCTTTCCCCAGAGCTTTCTAGGTGCATGTCTCAGCTCATGCACCTGGAACACAGGGCTGCAGAGGCCACATCCTGAAGGGCCTCGGATCCTAAGCTGAGGAGTTTGGCTTTTTTGCTGTAACACCAGGTAGCCACAAAGGGTTTTGAGCAGGAGAAAGACAGGTTCAGCATTGAGGGTCCCTCTGGCTGCTAAATGTGGGGCGAGTGGTGAGGAGCAAGAGTGGAGCGTAGGAACTTGGGGAAGAGGTGGGGGCAGACCCAACTAGAGCCAGGCCAGACCGCGGGCAGGATGGGGAGAGGTGGTGACATTAGAGACTGACACGGAACAGTGGGAGATACAGAAATACATATTTATATATATATTTTTTTGTGACAGGGTCTCATTCTGTCACCCAGGCTGGAGTGCAGTGGTGCAATCAAGGCTCATTGTAGCCTTGACCTCCCAGGCTCCAGTGACCCTCCTGCCTCAGCCTCTCAAGTAGCTGACATTACAGGTGCATACCACCATGCCTAGCTAATTTTTAAACTTTTTTGTAGAAAAATATTATGTAGTGAGACAGGGTCTTGCCCAGGCAGGTCTCAAATTCCTGGGCTCAAGGGATCCTCCCGCCTCGACCTCCCAAAATGTTAGGATTCCAGACGTGAGCCGCTGTGCCCGGCTGAGATGTGGGGTGTTGAGGATTGAGCGTCTGGCAGTCCTGTGTGTATGGGTTTTGGGGTCCCAGGCGTGCCACTGGCAAGGGGAGCCCCTCGTTGCTGCCCCCTGCCTCACATTGTTGGCTTTGCTGCTTGGAGTCCGGAATGTGATCCTCATCCTCCTGTTTACTTCCCTGTCATTGTCCATCTTGTCTTTCCTCCCGCTTCCTCCCACTTACCTCCCTTCCTTCTGCCCGAGGCCTGGGCAGCATGCCACTGTCACATGCCAGGCAGTAGCGTGTCCGGCCCACCAGCTCCCCTGGGGCACGAGAGAAAGCTGATGCCCACGGTGTCCCTAGAGCCAGCTGCCACTTCTCTGGGGGCCACCGTAGCTCCTGACCTGCTGTCCGCAAATAACCCCAGGCTGGGAAAGGCAAAGGCGCCTTGGGCTCCGTGGATCCTGGCCAGGCCCCAGGCTCCAGGTAGGGGCCCAGCTGGCGGCCGCCTCACGCCCTCCTCCCCTCCGCTCCGGGAACCTGAGACGAAGCAGCAGGCTCGGCGTCTGTCAGTCTGTCGGTTGCTGGTCCCTGAGGACAGAAGTGGAAGTCCTGGGGTAGGGACCAGGGCCTTGGTCAAGCCCCTGGAACTGGCTTCCAGGCCCCAGACTGGGCATAAGCAGTAGGTTGCTTTCTTGTTCAAGATCCTGGAGTGTCTGAGACCTGTGTTTTCTCTGTCATCTGTCAAGGGGAGGGAGGCCGCGGAGGCTCGGGAAGTGGCGTGGGATGGCATGGGGAGACGCAAGTGCGATTGGTTTGTTAAAGGTGGCAGGTTGGTGGCTTCCTGGTTTGGAAAGAAGTGGTGGGGAGAGAGAGGGAGGAGTGCCCGTGTGTGTGTGTGTGTCTGTGTGTGTGTGTGTCTGTGTGTGTGTGTGTGTGTGTGTAAGATGGGGGTGCAGGCAGATGCTGGTGGTTCTGCGTTCTGCCTCAGGTGCCCTGGGTTGTCTGATTCGTCCTGGGTCATTTCATTGTTGGTCCGTGGGAGTGACATGGGGGTCACAGCACAGCTACCTTGATGCTCGCTCAGTCAGGAGTGACTGTGGGTGGAGGGGCCATCTCCACCCAGCATGGGTGTCCAGAGTTTGGGGTCTGGCCTGCACTCAGGCTAGGGAGCTCTGCTTCCCCTAGATTAGGGTCCCTGCAGACGTGGCCACATCTCTCTGCTCAGAATGGGTTCTTGAGAACCCATTGCCACCCTTGCTGGCCCTACCCTTTGCTGAGTGGGCAGAGCAGCCAGAGGGCCTCAGAGCCTGGTATCCTGAGGGAAAGGGCTGGTGTGGAATCCCCTCCCTCCCTGACCACTTCGTCTCTTGTCTTGCAGACTGTGCCCTGTCCACGGCGCCTCCTGCATGTCCTGCTGCCCTGAGCTGTCCCAAGCTAGGTGACAGCGTGCCACGCTGCCACCATGAACGAGGTGTCTGTCATCAAAGAAGGCTGGCTCCACAAGCGCGGTAAGGGGCCGCCTCTGCCCGCCGGATTGCGTCCGTCTCCCACCCTGGCTCCTCCTGGAAGCTGTGCCAGAGGCATAGGGTCTTACTGGCCTGAGGAGTCAGTGTGCTGCAGCCCCAGGCCCACAGCTGCTTCCGACTCGTTTCTTGGACTCCTTCAGTGGTCGCCTGGGCAGAAGAGCAGGGATCTACCTGTGCATGAGTGATCTCATTCATAGCCCCATTTTATAGATGCAGAAATATCTGGAAAGGGGAAGTCACATAACTGAACTAACACAGTGAGGCAGTATTCACTGACTGTGTGTTGTGTGCCAGGTAGCCCTGGGCTCTGAGACACAGTGGTGCCCTGATGGAGCTTACATTCCAGTGGGGGTGGGGCAGACAGTAAATAAGCAGGCGTGGAATGTCGGGGTGGCAAGTGCTGGGGTGAAAATCGGGAACTGTGAGGGCCAACGGCTGGAGAGAGGGGTCATCGAGAGGCTGCCCTGAGGAGGCGGTAGTGGGAAGAGACCTGGAGCCTGGAGGAGGCAAGGGCAAGGGTATCCCAGGGAGGAGGACACAAGGACAGAGGCTCTGAGGTGGGGGTATACCTGGTGTGTTCTGGTAACAGCATGGGGCAGCGTGAGCTCGGGGGAGCTTGGGGAGGCGAGCAGAGGAGTAATGCTGGACTAGCTGTGTTGGGCCTGCAGGCCACGGAAAGGACCTTGGCTTTGGCGCTCCAGGTGACAGCAACCCTGCGATGTCGTGAGCTGCTGCATGGCTTGATCCATTTGTACTAGTGGGAAGTCGAGGTCCCCTTTTAGTGAAGTCAGGACAAGGAAGAGACCGTTTTTGACCCCAGGGCTGCTTGTCCCCAAGTGGCTGCCAAGCAAGACTGGGAGGCACATGGGGAGAAGTGCCACGTGCTGAGAGGTGGCTTTGTCCCGGGCTGGTTTCCGTTGGCCTCCCCGTGGGAGGAAGGGCCCCAGGTGTGGGGGTGGCTGCCCTGTGTACACTTGCATTCATTCAGCAAACGTGCTGAGCAGCGCCTGTGGGCCGGGCCCTGTTCTAGGTCCTGGGGTCCAGTAGTGAGCCAGATGGGCGGACATCCCATCCTTGTACTGATATCTTGGGCGGTGATGGGGAGGCAGGCAGCTCGCAGGCAGACAGGTGTGTACTGCAGTGGTGTGAGCCATGGAGAAAATTAAGCAACTTGAGAAGGATGGAGGGCATGAGGCAGGCGGGACGGCCAGAGGGGGCTTCGCTGAGAAGGGGGCATCTGAATAAAGACTTGAAGAAAGTGTGGGAGTGAGCCCCGTGGTTATGTCAGAGGGGACAGCCAGTGAGTTCTGAGGGGTAACCGGGCTTGTTCGAAGAGGGGCTGGAGGCTGATGGCGCTCGTGCTGTGGGCGTAGGGAAGAGCCTGGGATCCTGCACTGTCCCAGCCTGCAGACAGGGAGCAGCAATGAGGGGTGGAGGCCCCTCCCTGGGACAGCCACTCCCCCGACTGAGCAGAGGAGACCCATGTCCTGCTGCTCTTTCTGGACTGGGATGGCTTTCAAGGCCCCTTGGCCTAGTCCCCCAGCCTGAGCCTGGAGTTTGGGGTTGTTGACGGAGCTTCCTTAGCCTTGGGAGGTATCAAGGTTCTAACCCTGGTTCTGCTGCTTCCTCTTGGTGCGACTGTGGGCAAGCTGTGTCAACTTTCTGGGCCTTGGTTTCACATCCGTAAAATGGGTTAACAAGCCAGGCCTCTGATGTTGTCAGCTCCACAAGGGCAGGCATTTTCATGTTGCTTCTTCACGGTGGTATCCCCAACACGTCTAAAAGTGGTGAGCATACAGTAGGCACTCAGTAAATGATGGTTGAATGAATCATTGGCATTGTGTATGGATGATGTGCTGGGGTACGTGGGGTCATGGGCTCCTGTCCCTTGGTCTGCACTTTGGGAGGCTGGGGCTCACTAGGTTGGACTGTGAGAGCCTTGGGATGGGTGCAGAACTGTTGGAGGGGAGGAGTTTCTCCCTGGTCAAATGAGTCTTGGCCCCCTTAGGCCTTCAATGTCTCCATTCATGCTACAGAGGGCCAGATGACCCAGCTACAGGCCTGCCCCTGTCATATGGGATAGCCCAGCTCTGACACACCTGTCTATACACACGCATGTGCACACTTGCACTCCTGGGCTGTCCCAGTGCCCATCTGTTTGAGTAGCAGCTGGCAGAGGTGGGCGAGGCGAGGTGGGCCCTGCTGGCTACTGCTGTTTTGGCACCTGTGCTGCCCCACTCCCACCCTTGGTAGTTAAGATAATAGCAGTGCTGGTTTACTGAGTACTTCCTGTGTGCCAGACACTGGGCTTTGCTCTAGGCAAGCCTGATGTTGAATTTTCATAGGTGCCCTGTGGGGCATGTGCCACCTTAGAGACTGGAAGGCTAAGGCTCAGTAGGAAGAGTGACTTGTTTGAGGTTTCAGCAAGGAGTGAGTACAGCTGAGGTTGGACTCAGTCCCTCTGACACCTGAACCAGGGCTCTCAAGGCCCGGCCCACGTGCTGCCTCTCACCCAGCAAGCTGTGCTTAAGGCCTAGAGTGTAGTGATGTACGTCGAATCAGAGTCACCCATGTGCTGGTCCCACTTCTGACACAGCTGTAGCACACCACCACTAGCAGAGCATCTGCCCTCTGCCAGGCCCCATCTGCCAGTTTAGAGGCAGGCAGTGCAGTGGTCAAGATGTGGGCTGTTTTCTCCAATCCTAGCTCTCCTGGGTAACAACTGGGAAGCTTGCACAAAGTACTAGGACCTCTCTGTAACTCAGTTTCTTCATTTGCAAAATAGGAATACAATTGTGAGAATATTTTTCCTTCTACCTGTTTTTTTTTTTCCCCATAGAGATGGGGTCTTGGTATATTGCCCAGGCGGGTCTCGAACTCCTAGCCTCAAGTGATTCTCCTGTCTTGGCCTCCCAAAGTGCTGAGATTATAGGCATGAGCCAGTGTATCTGGCCTTTAGGTTTATTTTCTTAGCTTGTTATCAAATTATGAAAGGCCACAGATAAATGCCTAAATAATAAAGTCACCCCAATTCCAGTGTACAGTTCAAGAAATAGAATGAGACAGTCCCCAGAAACTCTTGTGCCCTTCCCAAGCAGGAACCACTCTCCTAACCTCCAGTAACACAGATAAGGTTGTTTTTAGTATTTATCTTTTTTTAAATAAAAGGAGATGAAATTTACATAATGTAAGATTAACCATTTTGAAGTATATGATTCATTGGCCTTGAGTATATCACAGTGTTGTGTAACCACTACCTCTAGTTTCAAAACGTTTTCATTACCCCAAAATAAAACTTTGTACCCATTAAGCAGTCAGTGTTTGTACCCTCTGTCTTAGTCCATTCTGTGCTGTTATAACACATTACCCGAGACTGGGTAATTTATAATGAACAGAATCTTCCCACAGTTCTGGAGGTAGGGAAGTCTGAGATTCGGGGCTGGCATCTTCTTGTTGCACATCCCATGGTGGAAAGGGGAAGGGTGAGAGAGAACAAGACAGGGCTGCACTGTCGCCCAGGCTGCTGTGCAGTGGTAGGACCTTGGCTTATGGCTCACTGCAGCCACAACCTCCTGGTCTCAAGTGATTCTCCTACCTCAGCCTCTAGAGTAGCTGGGACTATAGGCGGGTG
>NW_016107621.1:1849784-1855381 GCF_001604975.1 Cebus imitator
TTTTTTGAGACAGAGTTTCACTTTGTTGCCCAGGCTGGAGTGCAATGGTGCGATCTTGGCTCACTGCAACCTCTGCTTCCTGGGTTCAAGCAATTCTTGTGCCTCAGCCTCCTGCATAGCTAGGATTACAGGCGCCCGCCACCATGCCTGGCTGATTTTTTTTGTATTTTAGTAGAGATGGGGTTTTGCCATGTTTCCCAGGCTGGTCTCAAACTCCTGAGCTCAGGCAATCCGCCCGTCTTGGCCTCTCAAAGTGCTGGGATTACAGGTGTGAGCCACCGTGCTTGGCCATGTCATTTCTTCTTGTGATGAATAATCTCTGTTGTAGATGTATCACATTTTTTGTCTGTTCATCTGTTGATGGACGTTGGGGTAATATATTCTATATTTAACTTTTCGAAGCAGCTGCACCATTTACATTCCCACCAGCAGTGCATGAGGGTGACAATTTATATCCTTGCCAACACTTGTTTTTTTTTATTACAGCCATTTTAGGGTGTGTAAAGTCGTACTTCAGTGTGTGTGTGTGTGTGTGTGTGTGTGTGTGTGTGTGTTTGAGACAGAGTCTTGCTCTGTTTCCCAGTCTGGAGTGCAGTGGTGCCATCTTGGCTCACCACAACTTCTGCCTCCCAGGTTCAAAAGATTCTCAGGCCTCAGCCTCCCAAGCAGCGGGACTACAGGCATGTGCTACCATGCCCAACTAATTTTTGTATTTTTTAGTAGAGATGGGGCTTCACCATGTTGGCCAGGCTGGTCTTGAACTCCTGACCTCAAGTGGTCCGCCCACCTCAGCCTCCCAAAGTGCTGGGATTACAGGCATGGGCCACCGTGCCTGGCCCTCATTGTGGTTTTGATTTATGTTTGCGGGATGACTCATGATGCTGAGCATCTTTTCATGTTTCTCTTGACCATTTGTGTATCTTTGGAGAAATGTCTATTTGAGTCCTTTGCCCATTTTAAAGTCAGGCTGTTTGTCTTTTTGTTGTTGCATTGTAAGAGTTCTTTATGTGTTCGAGTTAATAGACCTTATCAGATTTTCAAGTATTTCCACCCATTCTGTAGGGTTTTTTTTTTTTGAGACGGCGTTTCACTCTTGTTACCCAGGCTAGAGTGCAATGGCACGATCTCAGCTCACCGCAACCTCTGCCTCCTGGGTTCAGGCAATTCTCCTGCCTCAGCCTCCTGAGTAGCTGGGATTACAGGCACGCACCACCATGCCCAGCTGATTTTTTGTATTTTTAGTAGAGACGGGGTTTCACCATGTTGACCAGGATGGTCTCGATCTCTTGACCTCGTGGTCCACCCACCTCGGCCTCCCAAAGTGCTGGGATTACAGGCTTGAGCCACCGTGCCCGGCTGGTTTTTTACTTTCTTGACAATGTCCTTCATGCACAAAGGTTTTTAATTTTGATGTGTTCACTTTAATTTTTTTCTTTTTGTTGCTTGTGCATTTGGTGGCATTTAAGAATTCATTGCCAAATTCAAAGTGATGAGATTTTACTCCCATGTATTCTTACAGGATTTTGTAGTTTTAGCTCTTATATTCAGGTCAATTCATCTTGAATTTGTTTTTGTATATGGTATGTAGTGTGAAGTAGGGGTCTGACTCCATTCTTTTGAATGTGGATATCCAGTTGCCTCAGTTTCCTCATCTGTAAAATAGGGATAAGATTGTGAGGATAGGCTACTCTGGGCATATTGCCTGTGGGGCACTGTTCCCTGCTCCGCAAGGAACAGTATTTAACAAAGATTGTAAGGATATTTTTTCTTCAAGGTTTTTTTGTTTTGTTTTGTTTTGAAAAAAATATGATCTCTTTGAAGAAACTATTCTTTAGCCATTGAATGACCTTGGCACCTGTGTTGAAAATCAAATGTAGATATTTGGGTTTATATTTTGGCTCTGAATTCTATCCCATTGGTCTCTATGTCTGTCCTTATACTGCACTGTTTTGATTACCGTAGCTTTGTATAGTAAAATTTGAAATTGGAAAGTATGAGTCTTTTAAACTTTATTCTTCTTTTTCAATATTATTTGGGCTATTTAGGGCCCCTTGAAATTTCATGTGAATGTGAGGATTGGCTTTTCTATTTCTGAAAAAAGAGAAAGGCTGTTGGAATTTTGATAGGGATTACATTAAATCTGTAAATTGCTTTGGGTAGTACTGCCATCTCAACAGTATTGTCTTCTAATCCATGAACATAGGATGTCTTTGCATGTTTATAGATCTCTAATTTCTTCAAACAAAACACTGTTTGAAGAAATTAGAGATCTATATACATGCAAAAGCCCTTCACCTCCTTGGTTAAGTATTTTTTTGGAGGCTGTTGTAAATTTTTTTTTTTTTTTTTAAGAGATAGAGTTTTGCTGTGTCACCAGGCTGGACTGCAGGGGCACCATCACAGCTTGTTTCTTGGGCTCAGATGATCCTCCCATTTCAGCCTCCTGAGAAGCTGGGAATTCAGGCACACGCCAGCCCACTCCTGGCTAATTAAAAACATTTTTTTGTGGAGACTGTCTCACTGTGTTGCCCAGGCTGGTCTCAAACTCCCTGATGTAAGCCTGTCCCGGCTTCCCAAAGTGCTAGGATTTTACAGGCGGGAGCCACTGTGCTGGCCTTTTATAGCCACGTCGAGGTAAAATTGAGGCACTACATGATTCTTCCATTTAAAGTGTACAGTTTATTGTCGATGGACATTCGCGTTGCTTCCACTTGATGGCTACTTGGATAATGCTGCTGCAGACATTTGTATGTTAAGTTTTTGTGTGGATGTGTTTCACCATCTCCTTTTAATCCTTAGCAGCTCTCTGAGGAGTGGGTTTGTGTGTGTGTGTGTGTGTGTGTGTGTGTGTGTGTGTGTGTGTAGGGTGCTTGGATTTTCATGGTCAGAACAGTTGGAAGGAGTCAAGGGGTGCTGGGAGGGTGTGGCGGCAGCACTACCCCACCTGGCACAGAGTTGTTTTGGCATTTGATCTACCTGCACAGCTGTATTGGTGAATACCAGCCCATGGGATTTGGCCTTATAGGGCCACAGGGCATGTATATTTGGAAGCCTGGGCCTCCCCTGGGACTAGGCCACATGCTGAAGCAACTGGTGCCCCAGGGCACTACCTCTGGCGCCTTCCTGGCAGTCATGACCTGTGGATCACTGGGGCTCAGCCCAGCACCCCAGTCTTCATCAGCAGAGGCCACCTGGAGGGCTCCTCCAGGGGAGGCATTCTCATGTGTCCCCTGCCCCCACTCACCTGGCACCCCTTGGCACCCCTTGTGAGTCACCATCATACTAGGCCTCCTGCCACCCACCTGGGACATCGCTCAACGTTGTGCTAACCTCTCCCTCCCCTCCTGCCCCATTTCAGGTGAATACATCAAGACCTGGAGGCCACGGTACTTCCTGCTGAAGAGTGACGGCTCCTTCATTGGGTACAAGGAGAGGCCCGAGGCCCCAGATCAGACCCTGCCCCCCTTAAACAACTTCTCTGTAGCAGGTGTGTCTTGGGACGAGTAAGCCAGTGTTCTGGTGCTCACAGGATGGCTGGCAGGTCCTGGGGGCTCATGGGACGTTGGTCACTGAGCCGTCGACCTCTCCTGGGCCTGCTTGCCCTTGGATCCGTGTCTGCCCTTCTCCTGCTCTCCCTCCTTGTTAGCTGGCCAGGCGGGCTGTCCTGAGGGGGGATGCAGAGTGGGAGGGAGGGAGAAGTCAGGATGCTTGCCCACACCCAGTTCCACGCATCGCCTCCTTGTGGCTCCAGCTTCTGTTGGCCAGGCCTCATGGTCCCAGCTGCTGGCAGGTGCTTTCTGTCCTGTGTTTTGGCAATAGCCTCCATCCTTTGTCCCTCAGACACAGAGGGGTTGCAGCTTCCCACTCAGCCAGTCACAGGAGTGGCCTCGCGTCCTCTGTCCCTCCGTGATACCCAAAGGGATGCCTTCCAGCTGGACCCAGGCAGTGAAATTTCACAAGCCCCAAGCCCTTGACAGAGCCTTGGAGAATGTGGTCCTGTCCGCACCCCTGCCCCCTTCTGCCTTCTTCCTTCCTTGCTGACCTGATGGGTCACCATTTCCTGTTGTTCTGCCAGCTAAGAACGTTACAGAGTCACCCCCATCTCCACTGCCAGTGCCTTAGCCCAGACCACTGTCCTCTCCTGTCGCTCTCTGGAACCCAGCCCCCATCCCATGCTGCTCTGCGTGAAGCCTTTTCCTGGTTGCTCTCCACGTGTGCTGGTGACTCCGACACATCTGTTCCCAGCCCCAGCGTCTCACTGGAACTCCCAGCCTGTCCCGGGCCGCTCCTTGGACACGTCTCCCCAGGTGTCCTCTAGGTCCCTCATGCCACGTCCCAACCTCACCTTCAGGCTTCTCCCAGCTTTCTATTCCTGTCTCCATGTCAGGGACAGCAGGCCAGAGGCCTGGGCCTTGTCCTTAATGCCCTCTCCCCATGGCCTGTCTGCCTGCCCCTCCTCCCCTCTGCAGGGCTCCTCTCTGGTGTGACCCCCTCCTCCCTAACTGGCTCCCTGCCTCCCTGGCCTTCTGACCAGTCTCACCTTCTACATGGAAGCCAGAGGGCTCAGTCTCAGTCTGTTTGTGCCCCTTCCCTATCTAAAGCCTTCTGTGGTTCCCTGCTGCCCTGAGGACCAAGCCCAGATTCTTCCCTATGGCCTCCAAAGCTCTGCCCGGCTGGCCGCAGCCCACCTCTCCAGGCTGGTCTGTCACTTGCCCCTCCTCACCTTTGGAGCAGAATTGGCCACCCCCTAAGTATGTCACACCCCCTCTCACCTCTCACCTCTGTTCTTCAGGTACCCTCTAAGTTCCCTTTTCCTTCAGGGCTTAGTTCAGAGAAGCTGCTTCCTCTGGGGAACCCCCTGCCCCGCCCCCAGGCTGGGTTGGATGCTGCCTCTGAGCTTCTGACACCTCTGGGCTTGTCTTCATCATGGCCCTGTCTATGGAGCCGTCACTGTCTGGTGGGCTCCTCCCCTTCCACACACACACTAGACCCTGAGCTGTGTGAGAGCAGGACCAGGGCTATCTCAGTCCCTAAAGTGTCCCCAGCACCATCTGGCATGGGGCTGGGCATGTGGGAGGTGGCTCAGGCACTGTGGGCTGCAGGCTGGCAGGGCTGTCCCCTCAGCCCCCTCCTCTCTGTTCCGTCTGCCTGCAGAATGCCAGCTGATGAAGACCGAGAGGCCGAGGCCCAACACCTTCGTCATACGCTGCCTGCAGTGGACCACAGTCATTGAGAGGACCTTCCACGTGGATTCTCCAGATGAGAGGTGGGTCTGGGCCTCCGTGTGGCTGCCCTTGAAAGGGACCAAGCCTGGTGTGAGGAAAAGGGGTACATACACAGATGGAGAGATTTTCCCTAGCACCCTATACATAGGGGTTTCGAGTCTACTCCTATTGGTGTGGGGGTCTTCTCAGCTGGGGCTGAGAAGAGCTGGAGTTCCTACGCTGAAGATCCCACAATGTCCTCAGACTTGAGGGCACATTGGAATCACAGGCAGAGCTTGTGAACAGTCCAGACCACTGGGTCTCGCCTTAAGACCTGTGACTACCTGGAGATCTGCCCAGGGTCAAGGACCTACATTCTTTTTTTTTTTTTTT
>NW_016107621.1:1855913-1859265 GCF_001604975.1 Cebus imitator
GTGATCCGCCTGCCTCAGCCTCCCAAAGTGCTGGGATTACAGGCATGAGCCACCGCGTCCGGTGCCTGGCTTTCTTTTGGAGACGGAATCTCGCTCTGTTGCCTAGGCTAGAGTGCAGTGGCATGATCTCAGCTCACTGCAACCTCCGCCTCCCGGGTTCAACTGATTGTCCTCCCTCAGCTTCTCAAGTAGCTGGGATTACAGGCATGTGCCACCATGCCCAGCTAATTTTTGTATTTTTAGCAGAGATGGGGTTTTGCCATGTCGGCCAGGTTGGTTGGTCTTGAACTCCTGGCCCCAAGTGATCTGCCTACCTCGGCCACCAAGGTGCTGGGATTACGGGTGTGAGGCACCCTGCCCAGGAGGAGCTACATTCTTAATGAGAATCTCTATTGATTTTGAGGCAGGTGGTCCAGAGAGTCATTTTAAAAAGATCAATTTAGTAATAAGAAGATATGATAAAGACTCATCCATTTCAAAAATGAAACAGTATAAGGAGGTGTCTAGTGGGAGCTTCCCCTCCCTGCCCTTTCCGTTCACCCCCTCACCCCATCCTCCAGTTAATCACTGTTCTTAGGTGCCCTGGAAGAACAGAGGGAGATCTTTGTGCCCTGCTGCCCTTGTTTTTTTTTTTCTTTTTATACAAAAGGTAGCATTGTACATGCTCCTGCACTTGCTTTTTCCCTTAGTGTACCCTGGAGAATTTGTCTTGATGTATGGAGAGGTGCAGCTGCTCTGTTTCATGTTTTGGTTTTTTCTTTTTGAACAGTTAGACATGTGCGTCCCAAGTGTGTTTATTTAGGCATTCTTTATTAGCGATGACTGCGGTTGTTTCCGGCCTTTGGCTCATGATAAGCAATGCTGCAGTGAAATATCCATGTCTGTCTCATTTGATGTGTGCACAGGTAGACCTGTCTAACAACTGCTTAGATGAAGGATTGCTGAGGCACCGGGAAAATGTGTTGGTAGTTTTGCAACGTTTCCATTAGGCGATGTCTGAGAGTGCCCTCATGGCCTTATGTTTTCAAACTTTTGGATCTATACTAGTCTGAGCAGTGGAAAATTCAGCGCCTCAGGGTGTTTAACTTGTGAGTTTCTTATTCTGAATTGTCTATATTGTCTGTATATTTTTCTGTTGGGTGGTTGGTCTTTTTCTTATTTATGTATTAGCTCTTTATGTATTAAGGAGCTTAGCCCTTTGTAATCAATGGGAAATGTTCCTTTTTCCCACTTTGTCCTTTTGGACCTCACTTCGAGAAATAGTCTTCTAGCTTTTCCATGGGGTAAGGTTTCAGCAGACCCTCTGGAGAGCCCTGAAATAAGAGAAAGAAGAAAATAAATAGGAGAAAAAGAAGAAGAAATAGGAGAAAAAGCCCTGAAATAGGAGAAAGAAGAAAACTTCCTGCCGTTGGGGAAATGCTCTGTATCTGCACTGTCCAATAGGCACCTATGCCGATTGAGTGTTTGAAATTCAGCCATCTAGGAATGGATTTTTAAAGTTTAATTAATTTAAATCACCACATATGGCTAGTGGCTACCTTCTTGGACCGTACAGTTCAGAAGTCTACAATATCATGAGACTTGTTACTACAATCTATACTATAATTATTGTGTATCCTCCCAAGGTAAAAAATATACTTGCCCCACTGAGGGGAACAAAATTACCTTCTCAAGCCAACTGAGGTGCTACTCAGTTGAAAACTATGGACCAAAACATGAATGGCCAGTAAAAACAGATCAAGACCAGTAGGGGTCTAGGTCCTGGGTGTTGGGCTGCGTTTTGAAGGCTGGATAGGAGTTGGCCACAGAGAGAGCAAGGAGAAAAGTTCAGAAGGGACAGCATATGCAAAGGCTTAGGGGTGAAATAGCTCATGCTTTCCAGGGACCACAGGGCGTTCTATGTCGCCAGAGAATCCAGGGGCCAGGAGTGTTGGAAGAGGGTAATTGGAGGTGCTCAAAGCTGGAGAGCTCAGCCAAGGCCTTGGACTCCAGGTGGAGATCCCCACAGGGCTTGACAGGCGCTTAATAAATTGGGGTTTGTCCCAGGGTTGTTACATGACGCAGGGGGCTGATAAACAGGAGCGGCTGATGCAGCAGTACCTGGCACAGTTCGCAAGCCTGGAGCGGGAGCAGGGGGAGCTGGCAAGGTGTTTCAGTAGGCAGGAGAGGTGATCTCGTTTCCATTTGCACAAGACAACGTGCCCTTTCCTTTACCAAGATTGTGTAAGCCGGAGAGCCCCACCTGCCTTTTCTTCTTGGTACCTGCTGCTGTTGCCAAAGAGAATACTGCTGGAACTACTCTTGGAGACCAGATCCCAGGTTTCTGACCTTAAGTCTGGGTGGATGGAGAGGGTGAGCCAGAAACCTAGCAAGAGGGAGCCCCTCCACTCTGCTCCTGGCTGACTGATGCTGTCCTCACAGCCCTAGCCCACATAGGCTGATGCCAGCTGGCCTCTCCTAAGCCTGGGGAGGAATGCAGGGGTTGCAGGGCAGGTGGGTGCCACTCGGTGACTGCCTGTTGGTTAGGTGCTGCAGCACCTCCTCACTGGGCTCCTGGTTGCCTCTCCAGCTGGAGAGACCCTCCTCCCTGTCCTCCACTTCACTGCAGATATGCTGTTTCAAACAGAGAAATGTTGAAAGGATAGTGTAATGAATGGACGTCCAGGTGCCCCGCTCCTGGTCCCGCGTTCACCATGTCTACCTCATCTGGCTGTGTTTTATGCTGAACCTGAACTTGCATTCATACTTTGTGACACTTTACTCCTTGTAGCTATGGCAAGCATCTCCTAAGAATAAGGACTTTCTTCTACAGAATCATTATGCTGTCATGTCTGAGATAGTTATAAAATAATTTGTTTACTAATAACTTCTCCTTATCCATGTTATACTTGAATTTCTTTGGTTACCTTTTGAAGAATATACAGCCTCTAGTATGTTGCTTTTCAAACCAGGATTCATGCAAGGTACATGTCTCTTTGACCTGTTTTATTTAATCTAGTTCAGCCCTTTGTCTTTTTTTTTCCCCTCCCAAAGACATTAATTTATTTTATTTATTTATTTTTTGACAAGCCAGGCTAGTCGTCTTGTAGAATGTCACACCTTCTGGGTGTGTGATATTATTGTCTTTTGGTATCGTTTACTTTTGTTTTCCATGTCTGTATTTCTTGTAAACTAGAATTCGGTCTGGAACAGGATAGGCAGACTATGGCCCTGCCTTCTATTTTTTAAATAAAGTTTTATTGGAACATGACCATGTCCAGTTTGTTCATGAATAGTCTGGCTGCTTTTGCCTTACTATGTCTGAGTTAAGTAGTTATGACAAAGACTGGCTTGCAAAGCCTAAAACATTTAA
>NW_016107621.1:1859632-1897548 GCF_001604975.1 Cebus imitator
AATTTAAAACTTTTTTTTAAATTGACACAAGTTCTTGCTCTGCTGCCCAGGCTGGAGTACAGTGGTACAGTCATAGCTCACTGCAGCCTCAAACTCCTGGGCTTAACCCATCCTCATGCCTCAGCATTCCGAGTAGCTGGGACTACGGGTGTGTACCACCATGCCTAGCTCATTTTTAAATTTTTTTGTAGAGACAGAATCTTGCTATGTTGCCCAGGCTGGTCTCAAACTCCTGGTCTCAAGCAATCCTCCCTCCTCTACCTCCTGAAGTTCCGGGATTATAGGCACAAACCACCACACCCAGCTTTTTGGTCCTTGAAAGAAGAAGTTTGCAGACCCCTGGTCTTGGCAGGCAGGAGTGCTGAATAGTGCATCAGATGAGTATGATCTTTTTTTTTCCTTTCTTTTCTTCCTCAAGTGTTTTACTTGGTATGATCTTTTTTGTTGTTGTTATGGTGGTGATGGGGGTGGTGCTGGTGACAGGGTCTCTGTTGCCCAGGCTGGAGTGCAGTGGCACAATCACAACTCACTGCAGCCTCAACCTCCCAGGTTTAGGTGATCCTCCCACCTCAGCCTCCTGAGTAGCTAGAACTACAGGTGCCTGCCACCACACCAGGCTAATTTTTGTACTTTTTGTAGATATGCGGTTTCACCATGTTACCCAGGCTGGTCTTGAACTCCTGGGCTCAGGTGATCAGCCCATCTTAGCCTCCCAAAGTGCTAAGATCACAGCCATGAGCCACTGCGCCTGGCCGTGTGCCATCTTTTTGCTGTAAATCTTATGTATTTTCTCTGCTTAGAACTCTGAATGGCAAAAAACAAAACAAAACAAAAAAAACTCTGAGTGGCTTTTATATTCCCACTTAGAGTAAACTTTGAGGTCTGTGCTGTGTCCTGCAGGGTCCTGTATGATCAGCCACCTCTCCAGAAGCATTTCCTCCCACAAGCAGCCTTACTTAGCCACATGTCTCCTTGCTGCTCCTTCAACATGCCCAGCACATCTCTTGCCCCAGGACCTCGGCGCTCACTGTGGCGTTTTACTAAGACCTCTTCCCCTAGATGCCATCACAGCTCTCTCCAACTCCACGAGGTCTGTGCTCTGTGCTGCCGCCCCAGCAGATCCTGCCCTGCCTCGCTTCCCTCTGTTGCCCTTCCCCAGCTGTGCTTTGCTTCATAGCCCCTGTCTAATATAAAAGTGGGACATTTATATTTATTTATGCATCAGGCACACAAATGGGTGTTCAGCTAGTGTTTGTTGGATGAGGAAAAAACAAATTATCTGAGCTAGATCCTGTTCCGAGTACATATATTAATTTATTTTATCCTCACAAGGGAGGCTGTCTGCACACAGGAAGGGCCTCAGTGCCCTCCAGCTGTACATGCCCTGCCAGTTGGGGAGGGTGATGGCTAGGAGAGAGTCCCCACAGTCAGCCGTCACTTCTGAAGTGGTGAGGACAGGTTTGTTCATGAAGGACAGCCCTGCCACCTCCACTTTATTGAGCTTCTCTAGGGGGTGCCCCCAGGGCACCAGGTCCTAGATTCAGGCCGGCTGCTGTGCCCCTTCCTCAGTGGGGCTCAGCTCCCTGGCTGTCATGAAGTGCAGAGGAGGAAGTCAGTGTGAAGGTGCTGGCACAGGGTCTGCCCATGGCAGCCTTCATCACACGCAGCGCCGGTACCTCTTACCTCTGTCTCCTCTGCCACCAGCACCTCTTTCCTAGAGGATGCCCGGCTCTCCTCTCACTACCCCCAGTCCATAGCCCACGCAGCAGCCACTGACTTAAAACAGAAATCAGAGCTGTTCCCCCTGACCAAAACCATTCAGCGATTTCCTGTGGTGCTGAGGATAAGCCCCATATCTCTACCATAGGGGCACACAGAGCCCCCCAGTGGTCTGGGCCTGCCCTCCCTCCTGTCCTCATCTCCGCACTCCTCTGTTGGCTCCAGCCACTTTGGCGCCTGTGCACCTTCCACAGACACCCCCGGCTCGCCCCCTGCCCTGGGGCCTTCACCACACAGTTCCCTCTGCCTGGGTTCCTTTCCCTCCCAGTCCTCTGCCTCCTTCCCTCTGTTTCGTTTATGTCACAGCTATGTACCAAGGGCCTGCTCTAGGCATTGGGGATGGCTATTGTCCAGGTCCTGGTTTAAACGCCACGTCCTCAGGCCTCCCCTGACTGCCGTCTGAGAAGGGGCTTCCCTGTTTGGCCCCCGCCTTGGAGCTTCTACACACTTGTCTTCCCCTTCAGGTCAGGAACCCCGAAGGGCTTATTCCCTGCCGCATCCTCAGCGCCCCGAACAAGCCTGGCACACAGAAGCGCTCCACATCTGCAGGCCGGCAGGGTGAACTCTCATCACAGCCTTCCCAGACCTCACTGTGCGGGGCACTGCCCTCAGCACGTGATGTCCAGTGTCTCATTTCACCCTGATGGGACCCTCTAGGGCCTCACACATTGAGGTACAGGAAGGGCACACGACCTGCCCAGTGTTAACTGCAGGAAGGGGCAGAGCTGGGATCCGCCCCCAGGCCATCCGTCCTGGAGCCTGTCCTCTTACCCACTGTGAGGTCTCCGGCTGGTGTGGGAGGCAGGCACTGCATTGGGCGCCGAGGGCCCCGTAGCTCCTGGCCCAGAGCCTGTACCCTGTCCAGTGTTGGGGTGAACGTGACTCCCCTATGCTCCTCCCCTGGCCCTGAGCCCAAATGAGGATGAGAATGTCCCGGAAAATACCCGATGGGAGAAGTGCTTTCCGAGGTAGGAGTGCCTGGGTTGTGTCCCTGGCCTCTGTAGGTGGGGGCATGAGCCTTTCTGTGCTTCGGTCTTGCCGTTTTAGCATGAAGTGAATGGCAGTGCCTACTACACAGGGTTGCTGGGAGGGCGACAGGAGTCCTTTCCCATAACACACAGCAGTGCCAGCCTCTGTGAGTGGAAGGTGTTCGTGGGATGCTGTTTAGTGGTGGGGATGGGGGTCCCTCTCTGAAAGGCAGGTGCAGATCATGGCTTCCAAGAAGAATTGTTCCTTCTCTTTGCCCCTGGGCTCCCTGGCAGATGTCCCATGAGCCTTCCCTAGAGAGGGTCCCCACTTTATCCTCCTGGGCCTCGAATAGCTTTCGGCAGCTTTGCTGAGGCTCGGGGACAGGTGGGTGGTGCCAAGGAGGGATGGGCTGTGCACAGGCGAATCCCAGCTCTGCCACGTCCCTGCTGTGTGACCTTCACAGGGGACTCCACCACTGTGCGCCTCAGTCCCCACAGCAGAGAGAATTGCAGTGGCTCTTGAGAACCAGAGAGGTGGTGTCTGGAGCCACCATTCTGTGCTGTTACCTTTCCAGTTGTGGTTTCACGGGGGGCTCTCCTATAGGGGGTAGAAGACACTTGAGCCGTAGCTTTAGGGGGAGCTCCCCTTTGCCCCAGACCCCATGTTGCAAACCCTTGAGAAGGATCCTGGACAGAGGCCCTTGCTTTTTGTCTGGAATTCCGAGTGCTGCAACCTTGCGACTTTGGTCCAGTTGGAACTGGATCGGAGGGCTTGTGAGGCAGCAGGCAAGCCCAGTTACTCCTGGATAACCTCCTGCATCGCTGTGGTTTCTGGAGCTCTCTGTAGGTTGGGCAGTGGGAGCCAGGGTAGGTGGGGAGGTTCGCCCCCGCCGGTGTCTTCGGCACCCTCCCCTAGTTGAGTCTGCCTCCCCCAGCCACATGCGCAGTACTCTGTACCTGCAGCCCACCAACCTCTTAGCCCCAGGCCCTGGCAGAGGGCACGGCTGGGAGGGGGGCTCCAGGGCCTGTGCTCCTGATTCCCATCCGGAGTAGCCTCCTGGAGCTGCTTCAGGGCTGGTAGTGTGGCTGCGCTGTCCTTCACGTATTCAGGTTCTCTCCACAGAGGGACCATCTGTGTTCTCTCCACCCCATCTTTGAAAACAAAGATGATATCACGCTCTACATCTTAGTCTGCAATCTGCCATCTTCACATGACAGTCTCTCAACATCTTTATATATCAGAGACATATTTTTCTTTTTAATATATTCACTGTATCTCTTAGAAGATCCATGATATTTTTTCCTCCAGTCCACCAGCTTTTACTCAGAGTCAGCATTAAACAAATTTAAAATTTGTGAGAGGACAACTACGTCTGATAAAGCGTGTCATGGAAGGTGGGGCACAGTGGCTCATGCCTGTAATCCCAGCACTTTGGGAGGCTGAGGCAGGCGGATCATGAGATCAAAAGATCGAGACCATCCTGGCCAACATAGTGAAACCCTGTCTCTACTAAAAATACAAAATTAGCCGGGCGTGGTGGCACGCACCTGTAGTCCCCGCTACTCAGGAGGCTCAGGCAGGACAATCGCTTGAACCTGAGAGGTGGAGGTTGCAGTGAGCCGAGATTGTGCCACTGCACTCCAGCCTGGCGACAGAGCGAGTGAGACTTCATTTCAAAAAAAAAAAGTCCTGGAATCTGCTCCTGCCCCTCCCCCACCCCCCGTCTTTTGAAAAACAGGAATATTAGTGTAGCGTTTGGGAATTAGGCTGTTTATTGTTCCAAAGGGGGCATGGGTTAAATCAAGTTGAGAAATGCTGGCTTGAGACGTTGGGTCAGGGAGTATGGAAGCCAGCACCGTTCTGCCTGGGCACGCACCAGGGCTCAGTATGTGCTCTGCTCGGGTCTGCACTGGGCCTTGCTGCGCCCTGGCTCTGGGCCCACTTGGACTTTGGCTGCCTCGCTCATTTGTTACCCAAGTATCTGCCGAGTAGCCACCATGAGTTCTGGGGGCAGAAGCATGTTCAAAACAGGTAGAAATCTTTGCCTCTGTGGGGTGGACATAGATGGGTTATGGGGACTCCAGTCACTGGGTAGGTAGGGAGGACATCATGCCAGCACTTAACGCGTATGCATCTATCTTACAAAGCATGGCACGGTATTTGCACGTTTGTCTTACAAAGCATGGTCTCGTGTGAGTGTAGCTGGTTTGAGAAGGCAGAACCTCACGTGTACTCACTGGACCTTTGAGCTTAGTTGCTGCTTGGTTCAGCAAGCCATGGGGCTCGTGGAGAACTGCCCTGCCCATTGGTTCTGGGAGAGGCCACAGGCCTTTTGTGATTCCAGCTGTCAGGCCTGGAGCAACTGCTGTTTTTCTGGAATTCAGGTTTTTAATCTGTGCCTCAGTTCCTCCTTCGTAATGGGCGGGGGTGGGGGTGGTTGATGATAAACGAGTGGTTCCCATTTGTTAGTAGGGGCTGTTTCTTTCCCTCGACTCCCAGTTCCCCTCACTGGAGGCAGGCAGGGCTCCTGGGTCATGACTTCTCTTCTGGAGATGTTTGTGTTTATGTGAGCACCTGTCTGCAGAAATTCATTATTTTCTAACTCAGTAGCACCACCTTTCTTTCTTTTCCTTTTTTTTTTTTGAGACAGAGTCTTGTTCTATCACCCAGGCTGGAGTGCAGGGGCACAATCTCAGCTCACTGCAACCTCCGCCTCCGGGGTTCAAGCAATTCTCCTGCCTCAACCTCCTGAGTAGCTGGGATTACAGGCGCCCGCCACCACACCCAGCTAATTTTTGTATTTTTAGTAGAGACGGGGTTTCACTATGTTGGTCAGGCCGGTATTTAACTCCTGACCTTGTGATCCGCCTGCCTCGGCCTCCCAACTTTCTTTTCTCTTCTTTTTTTCTTTGAGACGGAGTCTCGCTCTGTCACCAGGCTGGAGTATAGTGGCTCATTCACTGCTCACCTCCACCTCCCGGGTTCAAATGATTCCCCTGCCTCAGCCTCCTGAGTAGCTGGGATTACAGGCACCCGCCACCATGCCCAGCTAATTTTTGTATTTTTAGTAGAGATGGGGTTTCACCATGTCGGCCAGAATGGTCTTGATTTTTGGACCTCGTGATTCACCCACCTCAGCCTCCCAAAGTGCTGGGATTACAAGCGTGAGCCACCGCGCCCAGCCTGTTTTTCACCTTGCTTAATTTTGAAATTTTTTATGGAGGTGGGGTCTTCCTGTGTTGTCCAGGCTGGTCTGGAATTCCTAGGCTCTAGCAATCCTCCTGCCTCTGCATCCCAAAATGCAGTGATTACAGGAGCGAGTCACCTCCCTTGGCCCTGCACCTTGCTTTTTCTCAAGAGGTCTCAGGTCATCCCAAGTCAGCATGCAGAACCCGCCTGTATTTCCCCCAGCTGTGGAATGCCTCATGGCATAGACGTTTCACAGGCATTCCACCTCACAACAGCCTGTGTGTTTAAGCACTGCTGTCATATAGTTCACCAAATCGAAGGCGCTGTCATCGGGGAGGCACCATATTTCATATAGTGCCAAGAAAAATAGTGCCCAGTTAAATGAAGACAGGCCCCACCTGTGAGGTGCATCTGCATTCCAGCAGTGTCAAATGTGGAAAAGGGTGCGTGGTGTGATGGATGGAAATAGAAGTAACTTCTCGTGATACACAAGGAAAACAGACGGGAGAACAGCCCAGCAGGGTGTCCCGGCTTGGATTTTGAAGCCCAGTCCCAGCCACTTGTTCCCTGCTGACCTGGGGTGGGGGCCATCCTGGAAGATGTGGGAGAAGGGCTGGACTGTTCTTGGCTCCTTTCGAGCTGGCTGCACTCCCTGTGGCTTATTTCAGTCACTGGGGTTTGGGAGGTTGTCTACTTGCACTCTTTGAATTTTCTCACTCTTAGTGAAGATTTTACTTTTCCTATGGGTCATCTGAACACAGGGGGTTCAAAATGCATTGGGTTGAAAACACCTAATTGCGCTATGGTCAAAAATGGGGGATGTGGACAATTTGGTGTCATTTAGCCTAATATTTTTTTCATTTTGGTCTCTGGTCATTTTCACTTATTAGGCAGAACAGTTTGTAAGTATCCAAAGAAAATTCTTTTCTTTTTTTTTTGCTGAGTGCAATGGCATGATCATGGCTCACTGCAGCCTCCACCTCCTGG
This sequence comes from Cebus imitator, assembly GCF_001604975.1. NCBI lineage: Eukaryota > Metazoa > Chordata > Mammalia > Primates > Cebidae > Cebus > Cebus imitator. Next base: position 1,866,557 of record NW_016107621.1, read on the forward strand.
GCTCAAGCTGTTCTCTCATCTTAGCCCCGTGAGTAGCTGGGATCGTAGGCATGTGCCACCACACCTGGCTAATTTTTTATCTTTGGTCTCTACAAAATGGGCATCCATGTTGCCTAGGCATCCATGTTGCCTAGGCTGGTCTCAAACTTCTGGATGTAAGCCATCCTCCTGCCTCAGCCTCCTGCCTCAGCCTCCTGCCTCAGCCTCCCTAGTAGCTGGGATTACAGGTGCCTGCCACCACGCCCAGATAATGTTTTGTGTTTTTAGTAGAAACAGGGTTTCACTATGTTGGCCAGGCTGGTCTCGAACTCCTGACCTCAGGTGATTCACCCGCCTCAGCCTCCCAAAGTGCTGGGATTACAGGTGTGAGCCACTGTGCCCGGCTATTTATTTATTTATTTGTTTATTTTTTGAGACGGAGTTTCGCTCTTGTTACCCAGGCTGGAGTACAATGGCGCGATCTCGGCTCACCGCAACCTCCGCCTCCTGGGTTCAGGCAATTCTCCTGCCTCAGCCTCCCGAGTAGCTGGGATTACAGGCATGTGCCACCATGCCCAGCTAATTTTCTGTATTTTTAGTAAAGACGGGGTTTCACCATGTTGACCAGGATGGTCTCGATCTCTTGACCTCGTGATCCACCCGCCTCGGCCTCCCAAAGTGCTGGGATTACAGGCGTGAGCCACCGTACCCGGCTTTATTTATTTATTTTTGAGACAGAGTCTGGCTCTGTCACCAAGCTGGAGTACAGTGGCTTGATCTCTGCTCACTGCAATCTCTGCCTCCCAGGTTCAAGCGATTCTCCTGCCTCAGCCTCCTGAGTAGCTGAGACTACAGGCATGCACCACCACTCCCAGCTAATTTTTGTAAATTTTTTTTTTTAGTAGAGATGGAGTTTCACCATGTTGGTCAGGATGATCTCGATCTCCTGACTTCGTGATTCACCTGCCTCGGCCTTCCAAAGTGCTGGGATTACAGGCATGAGCCACCATGCCTGGCCCTTTCCCCAAAAGTTCTAAACAATGAGTGGCAGAACTAGTTTATTGTTCTTTATTTATTTATTATGTATTTTTTCGAGACAAAGTCTTGCTCCGTTGCCTGGGTTGGAGTGCAGTGGTGCGATCTTGGCTCACTGCAACCTCTGCCTCCCAGGTCCAAGCAATTCTCCTGCCTCAGCCTCCTGAGTAGCTGGGATTACAGGTGCCCACCACCACTCCCGGCTAATTTTTTGTATTTTTAGTAGAGACAGGTTTCACTATGTGGGCCAGGCTGGTCTCGAACTCCTGACGTCATGATCTGCCCACCTTGGCCTCCCAAAGTGCTGGGATTACAGGTGTGAACCACCATGCCCAGCCTGTTCTTTATTTTTTAATATTTGTTTTGTAAAAACTTTTTAAGAGATTGGTCTTGCTTTGTTGCCTAAGCTGGTCTTGAACTCTTGGGCTGAAGCACTGGGTCCACCTCAGCCTCCCAAAATGCTGGGATTACAGGTGTGAGCCACAGTGCTTGGCCTCTGGTTGACTTTTCTTAAACCAGGCTCCCTTCTGCTGGGACCTGCTTCCTGTCCACCAGCTTCTCTCCTGTACACCCCTGGGCTGCCAGGACCTCTGTCCCTGCCATGCATACTCCCTGCTCCCAGCGGAGTGTCCCCTCCAGGGAGTCCTGTAGGCCAGCTCTTGCCTTGTAATGTCTTCAGCGGCGTTGGCTAATGAATGCTGCCTCTTACTCTTGGTTTTCCTTTACAGAACATCGGTAACTTATAAACTTGGGTTTGTCGTTTGTTCTGAAGAATTCACGGGAGCACTGTCTCTCCCTTGTTCAAGGCCCAGCGTGGTGGCTCATTTTCAAGGGGCCGTGAAAAGAGAGGGTCACTCTTCTTTGATCATTTCTCTACTGCCTGCCTTCAAGTGGTCCGTGGGCCGAGTCACCTGAGGGAAATTGGTGATCTCTCTTTGTATTCCATGCTTACCCTCTCCTCACGATCACAGTCAGGAGTCTGTGAAATTTCACTCGGGTCCCTTCAGTGCTCTGTGGCTTATAGGGATCTTGCCCAAATTCCCATGGGTATACAGTCATTTGCTCACCCCCAGCAGGGGGTGGCTGGGAGGTGGCACTCAGCCCTTCGACTCCGAGGCCCAGGACTCCTGACTCCTGGGACTCACGTGTGTCCCTGCACAGGGAGGAGTGGATGCGGGCCATCCAGATGGTCGCCAACAGCCTCAAGCAGCGGGCCCTGGGCGAGGACCCCATGGACTACAAGTGTGGCTCCCCCAGTGACTCCTCTGTGGCCGAGGAGATGGAAGTGGCGGTCAGCAAGGCACGGGCCAAAGTGGTAAGCACTGGGAGCAGGGGTGGGGCTGCCAGCCTGTGATGCCCCCACCCCCAGTGTTGGCCCTGATCACTTTGGTTTCCATACAGTTCAGGGGGCTCAGCTGTGAGACGATAGGCCTGCCCTGCAGGGTGGGGTGATTTCAGGTAGCAGGTGCCCCAGGGGCTGCTCCGTGCCCGTGGAGGAGGGAGCAACCCAGGGTGGACCCTTTGCAGCTTTGTCCTGAGACGAGGTGAAGACCTGGCTACCCCCACGTCAGAGCCCAGTCCTCCCAAGGCCCTGTCCCTGGGAGAGCCTGGTCTGAAGGCCACTTTGGAACACATGGTTGCTGCCCAGAGCCTCCCTTCCTGCTCCAGCCTAAGCCGTTTGGCAACAGTGTCTTTTAGTTTTCCTCTTTCTTTTGTTAAAATTTCCTCCCACGGGCCATGAGCCAGGCATTGACTGCCCCCTCTCTCCCTGTCCCTGGCAGACCATGAATGACTTCGACTATCTCAAACTCCTTGGCAAGGGAACCTTTGGCAAAGTCATCCTGGTGCGGGAGAAGGCCACTGGCCGCTACTACGCCATGAAGATCCTGCGGAAGGAAGTCATCATTGCCAAGGTGCGTGCCCCGGGACTGCGCTTGCCGGCCTCTGTGGGGGCTGTGGTCTGGAGCCTGACCCTGAAGCATGGACGCTTACCCACGCTGTCTGCTGCCATGGGCGGGGCTTATTTCCCCCACAAATTCCATCCTCACTGGACTCCATCCTCTGAGTCCCCACCTCCACCCTCTGGTAGGGGCTGGGGGTGACTGTAGAGAGAGAGCCTTGGGGCCTCACCCAGCAGGTACTATCGAGGGAGGCTGAGGCCTCTTAAGGCTGCGAGGACGTCCCTTGGGTGAGGCTGGGGCTCTGCTCAGGGTGTCTCAGTTGGAAGCCGGGCCAGAAATGGAATTCTGTTTTTTCCCCTTATTTGAAGTTTTTGTGATGGAAGATTCCAAACATATTCAGAAATGTAAAAAGAAAATCAATATTGCGGACCGCCATGTAGCCATTGTCCAGTTTCACCGGTTGTCAGCATGTAGCCAGCCTTGTTTCCTTAGCTCCGCCTGCCCCTACTGCTCTGGAATACTTGAAGGCCTGTGCTAGATGTCACATCACTCCACTCATACATACTCGAATACGTGTCTCAACAGATGAAGACTGTGAAGAATCTAATCATGAGGTGCTGCCATGAGAGCCCACAAAATGAACCGTTCATTCCTGATGCAATGATTGGGCCTAAGGCGGCATTCCGCAGCCCCAGCGTTGTTGACATTTTGGGACAGATTGTTCTGTGCTGTGGGGGCAGCCCTGTGCATTGTAGGATTTTAGCAGCACCCCTGGCTTCTACCCCCTAAAGCCAATAGTGGCTCCCCAAGTTGTGACAATCAAAAGTGACATTTGGGCCGGGTGCTGTGGCTCACGGCTAAAATCCCAGCACTTTAGAAGGCTGAGGTGGGAGGATTGCTTGAGCCCAGGAGTTCGAGACCAGCCTGGGCAACAAAATGAGCCCCTGCCTCTATGCTGCTCAGGAGGCTGAAGTGGGAGGTGACCCATGTTTATGCCACTGCACTCCAGCCTGGGTGACAGAGCCAGACCCCCAACTAAAAAAGAAAAAGAAAAGACTTTAGACCTTCTCAGGTATCCCCTGGGGATACACTTGCCCCAGGGAGAGCCCGTGTTGAAGTTGCTGCAGGTGGCTCCAGATTTTTGGAACTTCTGGTGGTTCTCCTGTACAGTCGGGTACCAAACTCGAACCTGAATTAGAGTCGCCCATAGGGCTTGTGAGACAGTGCTGGGCCCACCCCAAGTTTCTGACTCTGGGCCTGTGGGTAGGTCCCAGGAATTTGCATTGCTGCCAGTTCGCAGGCAGCTGCTGATGTGGCCAGTGTGGGGACCGCACCCTGAGAAGCACTGCTTTGCCGTGTAGGGCTTCATTAGGTTCAGTTCCTTCTTTGGGCAAGAACGCTTTCTAGGTGGGGCTTCCCACAGCCTGTGGCGGCACCTCGGGGCTCTTGTGATGTCTGTCTCTCCTGCAGGGGTGTCACAGGTGGCTTGCGCCTAGCAGCCTGGCCCCCTCTCCCTAATTGTGACATTCCTGTTGACTTTTCACTTGTGGCTTTGAGAGCCACTGATGATCCTCACCTGGGTCTGTTCTTTGCTGAGGGCTCGCAGACACTCATGTTCCACTCCTGTCACTGTTTCTGTATTTATGGCTGGGAGTGGAATTGTATCTCACAAGGCCTTGATCCCATTCCTAAGGTCGGGGTCGGGGGGCAGGCAGGGTGTTGCCCACCAGCCCCTCACCCGCAGTCTGTCTGCAGGATGAAGTCGCTCACACGGTCACCGAGAGCCGGGTCCTCCAGAACACCAGGCACCCGTTCCTCACTGTGAGTTGCACTCCCCTTCCCAGGCAGTGTGAGGCCGGCCTGGACAGAGCTCAGGGAAAGAGCCCAAATCTTCTGCTACAAAGCGCAGTCTTGGGGTAGGCCAGGTGGGCAGGGCAAGGTGTTGCTGTGCCCCCCCACCCCAGTCATCTGAACCAAGACATGTGGCGGGGGTGAGCAGGCTCGGGAGTGGGAGGGTGACAGCTTCTTCACAGATGGAGGCTTCATGTAAGCACTTGAACCAGCTAAAGATATCGTATTATATGATGGCTGCTGTCTACAAGTTAAGAGCACTTGGCCCAGCTGGTCAGAGTGGATATATTATTTTTTTGTTTTTGTTTTCAGATATGCTCATAGAAGCAGATGTGTTAGCATTGTGTTGTCTGTCAGCTTGGACTGAGTAGATTCCTATTGGGACTGCAGTCTCCATCAAGGCCAGTGGCCACCAGTTAAATGGACTAGACTGAGGATGGCTTATGTGTTATTTCTTTATCTCAGTTGCTGTCCAGGTATCCTATTAAGCCACAGTACTTTTTCAAATAAAATCTTACGAGGTTCCTCAGTGTAGAAAGCAGAATAGTTTAGTTGTCATGAGCTGAGGGACCCCCTGAGGGGTCTCTGAGGAATCTCCATAGGCCTCCTTAGTGCAGACAGAACTACTGTTTGTTGGCTGACAGCCTGTCCATCCTGTCATTGAAGTTGGCTCCCAAGCCATTGCCACTCCCAGCCACAGCAGACATCACTTGTGTGTGGAAGTTGAACACATTTTACTGTAAAAACAAGAGCCCTGGTTGCTCAGAACAGCTCTAGCTTCTCCCCTGGCGGTGCCTGATGGAGGCAGAGGACAAGATGGTTCTGCATGTAACCCTTTCCTGCCTGCAGAGCCACGCCTTCACTTAAGCCCCAAAAGGTACAGCTGGCATGTGAACCCCATCTGGCTGACTCCAGGCCCCAGCCAGGGCAGGGTGTATGCAGAATAAGCAGGGCCCTCCCCCTCCCACCTCTGACCCTGCTGCCTTCATCCCCCAGGCACTGAAGTACGCCTTCCAGACCCACGACCGCCTGTGCTTCGTGATGGAGTACGCCAACGGTGGCGAGGTGAGCCGAGGCTGCCCTGGCCTCGTCTTCTGGGGCCTCCTTCCTTAGGGTGGGGCGGGATGGAGAGGAGCTATGGGTGAGATGGAGGGGTGGAGGGAAATTTCCTGAATGTCATCTTGTGCCCCCTCCCTTAAGGCAGGTGGCATCATCTTCATTTGGGGGATGGGGCGGTTACTGAGGTTCAGAGAGGTTCAGTGGCTCACCCAAGTTCACACAGCTAGTGAGTGGATGGGTCAGGGGCCAAACCAGTCCAGAGAGGTGTGAAGAGGGCTACAGAGTGGCTGGCCGATAGCACTGGGAAGGATGGTCTTAAAGGCCCCAGAGAAAGCCCCCAAGGGTCAAAGCCTACCAGCCCTCTGTTCCCATGTCCTCCTGAAGTGGATTTATGCAGCCGCTCCACTCCCTATCACAAGGTCACCTCACTCTGTCACCCACTCCTTCATGCAGCGGATGTCACGCCTACATTGGGATAGGTGGTTTGCTCACCCGTCTGATCTGGGCTTGCCCATGGCCTGCTGTCACTTGGTCATGACGTGCGCTTCTCTTTACCTCCGTGCCGCCCTCTCTCCTCTGCTGCCTCGGACTGTCCCTCCCATACCCTCTTGTGGGTGCCTCCTGGCAGACCCTAGCCCTTCACGCCTAGCTCTGTGTCACTTGTGAGCTGCTTCTGCTCTGTGCCTTGCTTGGTCTCCCTGGCTGTCACTTGCTGGTTTATGATGCAGGTGTCACCGCCTCACTGGGCTAGGGCAGGGGACTGGGAAGCTGAGGGCAAGTGAGTGGGCGGGGGCCTGACCTCCTCTCCCACCCCTTCCTTCCGCAGCTGTTCTTCCACCTGTCCCGGGAGCGTGTCTTCACAGAGGAGCGGGCCCGGTTTTACGGTGCGGAGATAGTCTCGGCTCTTGAGTACTTGCACTCTCGGGACGTGGTGTACCGCGACATCAAGGTTAGTGGCAGGGCGTGCACCAGGCTGGCCCGTGGCACGCACACGGGACTCACACCAGGGAGGTGGGGCTGAGGCCTTCTGCCCTCATTTGCCAAGCTCTCCCCACCAAGGTCCAGGGTAGTGGTTCTGTAGCAAGTGGCCAGGGTAGGGACCTTTCCAAGCCTCCATGGGAACTCCTAGGCACAGTCCCTACTTTATTTTTATTTATCTGAGAAAGAGTCTCCCTCTGAGTGCAGTGGTGTGATCTCGGCTCACTGCAACCTCCGCCTCCTGGGTTCAAGGGTTTGTCCTGCCTCAAGCCTCCTGAGTAGCTGGGATTAAAGGCGTGCCCTACCACACCCAGCTAATTTTGTATTTTTAATAGAGACAGGGTTTCTCCATGTTGGTCAGGCTGGTCTCAAACTCCTGACCTCAGGTGATCCACCTGCCTCAGCCTCCCAAAGTGCTGGGATTACAGGCATGAGCCCACTGCACCTGGCCTTTTTTTTTTTTTTTTTTTTTTTTTTTTGAATATAAAATAGAGATGAGATCTTGCTGTGTTGCCCAGGCTGGTCTCAGACTCCTGGACTCAAGCAATTCTGCTTCCTAAGCTCCCCCAAAGTGCTGGGATTACAGATGTTAGCCACTTTGTCTGCCTGCATATTTCATAATTAAAAGACAAAAAATCTAGAAAAAAAGAAAAAAGCTAGTGCCCACCCCCATGTTCGAACTTAAGACCCTGCAGCTCTCAGTGGGGCAGTGGTGGACAGGGCCTGGCTCCCGGTTCTCCCTGCCCAGCTATTCCCAAGGACCTTGAGGGTGGGCCAGGGGGTGGAGCAGGTTGGGTCTGGCCTCTCTCTGAGCCTCAGAGATTGAGACTGTGTGTGCTGGGCCCAGTCTGGCCTGAGAGAGTTGATATCCAGGACCCCCTGCCATCTTCCTGCTGGGGTAGCAGGAAGCCCTGGGAGCACGTGCCTGAGATACGTTGACTTGTCCAACAGCTGGAAAACCTCATGCTGGACAAAGATGGCCACATCAAGATCACTGACTTTGGTCTCTGCAAAGAAGGCATCAGTGACGGGGCCACCATGAAAACCTTCTGTGGGACTCCGGAGTACCTGGCGCCTGAGGTGTCTGGGGTTAGGGGTGTGGGAACATGCGCGGCCAAGGGTAGGGGAATCCCAGACCAGTGTGTTTCCGGCCCAGATGCCCTGAAGGCACGACTGTGATTCCAGCCTCAGGGCCACAGGCCCAGCCCCTCATTTCCCGTCTGTCCTCAGGTGCTGGAGGACAACGACTATGGCCGGGCAGTGGACTGGTGGGGGCTGGGCGTGGTCATGTACGAGATGATGTGTGGCCGCCTGCCCTTCTACAACCAGGACCACGAGCGCCTGTTCGAGCTCATCCTCATGGAGGAGATTCGCTTCCCGCGCACGCTCAGCCCCGAGGCCAAGTCCCTGCTTGCTGGACTGCTTAAGAAGGACCCCAAGCAGAGGTGAGGGCTGGCGTCGGCCCTGCCCAGCCCAGCCCAGCCCAGCCCGGCCCGGCCCAGCCTGGCCCCAGCTGCTGCCACTGTCCCTGAAGCCTGGAGGGGGCTGTGTCCACAAAGGCACTCGTTTGTGGTGTCGCAGTGTGTGTTGTCCCCACACAGCCCCTGAAAATCTGGGCACTGGCCCTTAGGGAGAGCTCCCCCAGGGCAGGGCAGGCCATCCTCGACACTGCCTTGGTTTATGGGGACATTGAGGAACAGGGCAACCCTGGGCCTGGCTGGGGCCACCAAGCTGTATGTGGCAGAGCCAGAATGGAACCAAGCCTACCCTACTAACTCCCATTCTGGACTCAGGGTGAGGCCAGACTGTGAGGCCACATGGGTCCAGGCTGCCAACTCCCTGGCTCTGACCCTGGGCACGTTAGCTCCCTCCGTGAGCCTCGGTTTCCTCCCCTGTGAAGTGGTGGTTTGTGGTCAAGACAGAATCACTAAAGGCCATGCGGGGCCTGCCTGCGCCGAAAGCCCGTCTCCCTGAACCCAGCTGCTCTGGGAGGCAGGTGCTGACAGCCATCTCTGCCCAGGCTTGGTGGGGGGCCCAGTGATGCCCAGGAGGTCATGGAGCACAGGTTCTTCCTCAGCATCAACTGGCAGGATGTGGTCCAGAAGAAGGTGAGTCCCCAGTGCTGGCCCCAACAGGACCCTCAGGGGCCTGGCCCACCCGTGTTGACCTTGGTTGAGGCCTCCTGGCGTCAGGGTCCCTGAGCCTGGGCTCCTCTCCTCCATAGCTCCTGCCACCCTTCAAACCTCAGGTCACGTCTGAGGTCGACACACGGTACTTCGATGATGAATTCACCGCCCAGTCCATCACAATCACACCCCCCGACCGCTGTGAGTGCCTGGGGCACCCTGCCGCGGTATGCCTGGCCAGTGGTGGAGGGATGGGGCCTGCTGTTAACCCACTTCTTGAGGAGGGCCGTTGAAGGCCGCCTCTTCCTGTCAGGTCAGTTTCCCTAAGGCCTGTTCTCAGGCCCTTTTACTGTTGGTCCTCTGTGGACCTGATGAGGTCACCAGGAGCCATCGGCTACAGCAGATTCTGGAGCTCAGTGGGGGCCAGAGCAGGAGACAGCTTGGTGCGTGAGGCTGGCTGGGCTCACTGCTTTACAGCTGTGTGAGTTCTTAATCTGAACCCAGCCCAGGGCTGGGCTGTGCTGGGGACACAGCGCTGATGGAGCCAGCCCTGGGCCCTGCCCTGGAAAGCTCCTGGCCAGGTAGAGCGATGGCCTGGAGTGGTTGGGGCTAGGCTGTGGGAGCCCAGGGACTGGGGAAGCTCAGATGAAATAACTGACCTGGCCTGCAGGTAGGGAGGGCTTTCTGGAAGAGGAAGCAAACACGTCAGCTGGCAGGAATGGCATATAGGATGCCAGCAAGGGGAGAAGCGTCACATGGCCGAGGACAGGCAGAGCCAGGGAGATGGGGGAGAAGAGAGGGCATGGGGCCAGAGTGTGAGTGTCTGGGGGGCCACTGGGAGGAATAAGGACTGCCTGCATGGGGGGAGCCAGGGCAGGGTTTTGTGCAGAGGGACAGAGTTGCAGCAGGTCTTTAGAAACCTCCCCCGGCGGCCTGTGGAGAATGGATGGGAGGGCAAGAGGCAGGCCAGGCCCTCTGCTGACCCATCCTTCCCATCCACTCCACCCGCAGATGACAGCCTGGGCTCCCTGGAGCTGGACCAGCGGACCCACTTCCCCCAGTTCTCCTACTCGGCCAGCATCCGGGAGTGAGCAGTCCGCCCACGCAGAGGATGCCCCCATGCTGCCATCACCGCTGGGTGGCTTTTTTCCAACTTTTTACTTTGCCTTTTTGGTTTGTGTCCCCACCCCTACCTCCTCGCCTGCTTTCCAGTTCTTCTTCAGGCCCCTCCGGGACGCACCCCAGCGGCCCCTGCTTCCGGCCTCACGTTTGTGCCTGGACTCGCATTTGGGAGACTCCATCTCCTGCCCAGGCCCAGGCTGTTGGGCGGCTGCAGAGATTCAGGTTTTAAACCACACAAGCCCCAGTGAGGGGTTAAGCATGGCGCCCGGGGCCTGCTTGGGTTTCTGGCCCGGGCGCCGGTGGCTGCCTCTGCGCTGCTGCTTCCAGATGAAGCCTGCCTTCTGGTGCGACACGACACCCGGCAGACAGTGGTGCTGCCTTCCAGGCCCCGTGGCCTAGGCTCGGAATGCCCAGGCGCGGGTCCAGTCCCCCACCCGCTGTCCTCCCATGGGGGCAGAAAAGCAATAATATCCAGGGACAGGCAGGGGCCCTGGGGAGCTGCAGGGTTGGGAGTTAGGGCCGCTCCCTGGTGAACAGAGCTAGGTCCTAGGATCTGTGCTGTGGGAAACCAGGAGGGGCCGGGCTGGGTGCTGCCTCCTGGCCCTGCTTCCTCCCCATCAAGCTGCCATCCTCACCCTGTGGATGAGGCAGGAGGAACACTTGGGGGCAAACCTGCCTGCCCCCAGCCCCGTGCCTTACCAGGGCTTCCTTCCAGCTGGCCTTTCCTCCTGCTGGACCCCGGGCCTGGCCGGGCCTGGCCCCGCCCCACTGGGGCTGGGCTCGCCCCCTTCTCTGCAGGGGCGGAGGGGCACCAGCCTCAGCTGTTACAATCTTACACCAGACAGTATTGGGCCCCATGGACTTGGTCAGGGAGGAGTGGGGGTGGGCATCTCTGGTACCTGTTGGGGTGAGGGGGCCTCTGAGAAGGGAGGCTCCTAGGCCCTGTCTTCCTTCCCCCTCCCCAGGGCCCCACGTTCTGCAGCCTTAAGGTTAAACATGAGTGCATGTCCATGTCAGTGCTGTGGGACCCCTGTGTGTGCTTCAGACTGCGTGTGTCAGCGTGACTCAGGCACACGTGGGTGTGTGTGCATGTGTGTGGGTGTGTGTGTATGTGTGTTGGTGTGTGTGAAGCAGTATGTCCTCCAGTGTGCATGGTGTGTGTGGGCTTGGGCCCCATCCCTGGCCCGAGCATTTCATCCTGTGGGGCAGGGTTGGTGACCTAGTGCGAGCCCAGCCACCGGGATCCAGGCGCTGCCCCGCCCACACCTTCCCTCCCCGCAGCAACACCGCTGGGTGTTTGGAGTTGAGCTTTTGTGGGTTTGATTTCCCTACCCCACCTCCTGTACTGCGCAGTTCCTGGCGGGGTGGGGAGGGGTGGGGTGGGTTTGGGCGGGTGGGGGTCTTTCTTTCCTCTGCGCGATGTCGATTATCTGACAGTTCTCTTCCGTCCCTACTGGCTTTTCTCCTCGTCTTCATATTTGTACGGTACAAGCAATAAAGACACTCATTTCAGACCAGGGCACCGCCTGCACTCACGCCGGCCCAACCACCCTGGTCCTTGCTTTGGTGATGGAGTCCGGCCCCTGGACCCCAGCTCCTCTTGTACCAGCAACTTCCTTCAGCAAGGGAGGAGTCTGAGCAGGGGTGTGGAGGTGAGAATGAGCTCAGGGCGAGGGCAGCTGGGGTGTGTGCTGGAGCTCTGGGTGGAGAGGGTGGGTGGAGCTGGAGCTGTGGGGTTGAGGGGGGTGGGGGTGGGTAGACAGAGACCACTCCAGGCCCTCCGTGCTGCTTAGGCCAGGAGGCTGGGTGGAGGAACCGGGGTGGAAGATCTGGGTGGCCTAGAATGAGGAGGGTGCCTATGGTGTCACTGAGTGAAAGGGAATGGTTCATTCCACAGGCCCCTGAGCCTTAGAGTGGGGCATTCCTGTCTAGCCACACCTCCCCGTTTATGCTGCCACCGGAAGCCTTGAGGCCCCCAAATTCCAGTACAGACCCAGTGGTTTGTTGATGGTGGTGTGGTTGCTGTCACCTGGGAGCTCCTGAGCATTTGGTTAGGGCCCACTCAGCTTCGAGTCAGTCCTCCACCAGGCCCTGCCCTTTAGCCTGGCTGTGTCTGGGCTCCTGCACTTAACATGCTTGAGTCACGTGGCTGCCCGGCCGGAGCTCGATGGGTGGAACACCTCCCCCAGCCGAGGACCAGGGACCAGAGCCCTGCCCTGCTGTGGAGAGAGGGCCTGGCACAAATGAATTTGAGATTTGGCCACAAGGTGTTAGCACTTCACACCCATTAAGAGTCTAAGATTTTGAGTGAATTTAAGCAGAAAAGTCAGATCCAATTTTCAGAAATCAGAGTTAGCTACAGCTAAGACTTTTAGTTTGTCTTTCCAAAGTCCTGTGGACCTTAATTTAATTACAAAAGTCTACCCTGGTGGTGTAAGATAGGCCGACCTATAAAGGCCTTTTCCCCTTCCGTCTAATCCCAGCCCCCTGAGGTGACCCACGTTGCTCCTCACTCACGCCCCCGTGAGGCAGATCTAGTGGGCACAGGCCTGGCTGCCTCATCCTTTTAGTGGCTCTCATCCTCTGCAGGGTGGGGTCCCACAGCTGCAGCAGCTGGCCCCGTAGTTGAGCCTGTGTGCTTATCCTGTAGAGCTTTTCCCAAGAAGGGTGTTTGAAGTCTCAAAACATTTTGAGTAGCATAATCATCTTTTGCAATGTACATTTAAAAAACTTCACAAGTTCTTTTTTGTATGTAAAGAACGGTAGACTGGGCACAGTGGCTCACGCCTGTAATCCAGCACTTTGGGAGGCCGAGGCAGGCGGATCTCGTGAGGCCAGGGGTTTAAGACCAGCCTGGGCAACATAGGGAGGCCTTTGTCTCTACAAAAAATAACAAAAATTAACTGGCCATGGTGGTGCATATTTGTGATCCCAGCTAACTTGGAAGGCTGAAGTGGGAAGATCACTTGAGCCCAGGAGTTTGAAGCTGCAGTGAGCTATGATTGCAGCACTGCACTCCAGCTTGGGACAGTGAGACTGTGTCTCTAAAAAGGAAAAAAAAAATGATATATGTCATTTAAAAATAACACAGCAAAGCAGGTGTAAAAGTAAAATTCACTGGAGGTCTCAGGGCCTTGAGTACTCATTTTGGTGCTGATTACCTCTGTGCAAATAGGGTATCATAAATCGGTAGTTTGCTCCTCTTTTTGCATAATCTTTTCCAGTTAATGCAAAGTGTCTGGGGGCTGCCCTGCATGCATTGATGGCCATGTTGAGTCAGGGGTAGCAGTGAGATTCCCTTCTAGCTGCTGCATTTGGGGAACTCAGGCTTTCCAGCTGCTTCCCCCGTGGGGTGGGACACCTCAACCGATTCAGCCGCCCCATTGACAGGAATTTACTGGTTTTGTCTGTCTGGTGCTTCCAGCAGTCCTATAATAAACCTTAGCGAGCCGTCTGTACAGTGCCTGCACTTTTGTTGTCTGCGTCCCAGGACTTGAATGTCCGGTACCTTTCCAAAAAACTGTAGCCATTCACATAACTTCCAATTTTAAAATAATTGCAGACTTGCAGAAAACTTTCAAAAATAGTACTGTACTAAGATGATTCCGGGACCGGGGTGGAAAATGTACAAGATGAGCCTGGGGCATCTTGCAGTGCCTGAAAGTAAGCACTGACGTGCTAAGTCACAGGGACACGGAGCCCAATAAAGAGCTCCCAGTGGCCAAAGCTGAAAAGAACTTGAGCCACAAAATAAATAGCATAATATCGGGTTTTCCCACCGCACTCCAGCCTGGCGACAGAGTGAGACCCAGTCTCAAAAAATAATAAATACAAAAAGCTGAGCGTGGTGGCACGTACCTGTAATCCCAGCTATTCAGGAGGCTGAGGCAGTAGAATCACTTGAACCCGGGAGACAGATGTTGCAGTGAGCCGAGATAGCACCATGGCAAATGTGAAACAAATGAGTCTACTGCTAAGTGGTAAATGGGGAGAATACACCAATCTTCACAAAACCACAAATAATTTCTGTAGACAGCCTTCAAGGAGAGGTATGTAACCCCTACCACTTAGGCGTGGGACTCCTCCAAAGAGCGCAGTGTGGAAAGTGGGGAAGAACTCTTCAGTGAAGATACCTGACAAACACTGCACCATCCAGGTTTGATGTTGATCAAGGTCAACATCACCGATAAATCACGTTCACGGCGTCCCTTTAACGTGACGTAATAGAACCACATTTTCTCTGGGATCCTCCTCCCGCAGACACACGCCACCTCACTGAGAGGAAGCAGACGGCAGGCAGATGTCAGCTGAGGGATTTGTTAAGGTGGTTAGAAATCAGAAAAGTCTGAGAAAGGGACACATCCAAGATCAACCGAAGGAGTCACGGTGATGTGTCCTGAAACAGAAAAAGGGTAGTAGGGAAAAAGCGGAGGCTGAATAAAGCATGGCCTTAATAGATTATTGGTCTCACTGATTGTGACACGTGCCACGCTAATATGTTAATTGGGGAAATTGGGGGTGGAGTAGATGGGAAGTCTGTCAATCTATTCAAAAATAAAACGTAAAAGAATTTAAAAATATACCCTTCACCAGGTTCCTCACAGCATTTTATTTCTTAAAACGGACAAAGATGGGATCAGAATTTTACATTCACCCCTCCTCCATGTCTGTATACCTGTCCTAAAGCAAGAAGATTCTGCTACGCAACTGCAGGAAGCCAACGTTGAAACTGCCATTCTCCACAGATTTTACCAGGTTTGCTAATGGTCACACTTAATGTCCTCGTATGTGTTGACAGTGACCAGGCTCACACGTTGAATTCAGTTGGCAGGTGTGAAACTCACAGGACAATTACTTTGCATTTATTTTCCCTCAACCAGGGTTGGTTGCCTCACATTTCCTTGTGGTTATGTTCATGCTATTTTGGGCAGGAATTCCCGGAAGTGACGTGCCTTTTTCTGGGCATCCTATCAGAAGGCGCATGAGGATGCTTGTCCCATAACTGGTGATGACTTGGATCCCTTAGCAAAGGTGGTGTCTGGGAGGTTTCTCCACTGGACAGTTCCTGCTTTCCCTTTGTAGTTGTGAAAGAAAAATCTCCCTAAATCACTAAGCCACAGGAAAAATCAAGCTGGGAACTGCTTCTCCGACAAACCTGCCTCCCATTCTGTTCCTTAACAACGCAGCTACAAAGGTGGGGTGTGTGTGTGTGTGTGTTTTGAGACAGTCTCTGTCACCTAGGCCGTGTGTGTGTGTTTTGAGACAGAGTCTCTGTCACCTAGGCTAGAGCGCCATGCCGTGATCTCAGCTCTCTGCGACCTTCACCTCCAGGATTCAAGTGATTCTCCTGCCTCAGCCTCCTGAGTAGCTTGGATTATAGGTGCCCACCACCACATCCAGTTAATTTTTGTATTTTTAGTAGAGACGGCGTTTCACCGTGTTGGCCAGGCTGGTCTCGAACTCTTGACCTTAAATGATCTGCCCGCCTTAGCTTCTCAAAGTGCTGGGATTACAGACGTGAGCCACCGTGCTTGGTCTAAAGGTACTTTTAAAAAGCTACTTACCTCTCTCACCATTTGCCCATGAGGAAATTCCTTTGTGGACAAAGGACAGGCAGAACTCAAAATCAGCCCTGTGCTCATGTGAGACAAACGCGTTATCTGATGGCTTCCTCTGCCCTGTTGTTTCACTGTGCCAGCCTAGGCATAGGTGACCCTTCCTGTAAGTTGTGCATTTGGTAAAAGGCTAATCAAACTCAAAAGAATGCAGCCATTTGTCTCTTATCTATGCCTGGAAGCCCCTTCCCCCGCTTTGAGTTGTTTTAACTTTCCAGACTGAACCAATGTACATCTTACATACACTGATGATGTCTCATGTCTCCATAAAATACGTAAAACCAAGCTGTGCCCCAATCACCTCCTGACGCTATGTCATGGGTACATCCTTAATCTTGGCAAAACAAACTTTCTAAATGGATTGAGACTATCTCAGATACCTTTTGGTTTACATAGTTAATAAGCGTCTTGTGTAGAGACATTTTGTAGGTAATTTCACCCGCTAGTTTGAACATCTGTTGATGTTTCTTGCATGAAATGATGCCATGGTGATTGCTAAATAAGATTTTCCATCCCTCTACATTTATTAGTTTGGCCAGGCATGGTGGCTCACACCTGTAATCCCAGCACTTTGGGAAGCCAAGGTGGGAGGATCCCTTGAGCCCAGGAGTTCAAGACCAGTCTAGGCAACAAAGCGAGACTCCTGTCTCTACAAAAAAAATTTAAAAAATTAGCCAAGCATGGTGGTGCACACCTGTAGTCCCAGCTACTTGGGAGACTGAGATGGGAGGATCACTTGAGCCTAGGAGGTTGAGGCTGCAGTGACCCATGTTCACACCACTGCACTCCAGCCTGGGTGACAAAGTGAGACCCTGCCTCTGAAAACAAAACAACACATTTATTCACATACCAAAGATTAAAGAGCTCCTCCTTCCTACTGCCTGATTTATATCGGAATAAACTAGTATTTTAATTTTATTCAGTGGTTTGTGATCTCTGAGTATCATCTTGATGCTCATGTTTTCTAGATTTAGCTAGTGACTTCTGCGCCTGTGTGACGTGTCCTGCCATTGGGACACTTTCTGCCACACAAAGATATTCCAGATCTTGTATCTTCTCTTGTATGACTGACCCTGGGATTAGCCTTTTCTTCCTTCTTTCTTTCTCTTTCTTTCTTTTTTCTTTTTCCTTTTTCTTTTCCTCCCTCCCTCCCTCCTTTCCTCCCTCCCTTCCTTCCTTCCCTCTCTCTTTTCCTTTTTCCCCTTTTCCCTTTCTTTTTTTTTGAGACAGACTCTTGCTCTGTTGCCCAGACCAGAATGTTGAGGTGTGATCTCAGCTCCCCACAACCTCCATCTCCCAGGTTCCAGTGATTCTCCTGCCTCAGCCTCTCGAGTAGCTGGGACTACAGGCACATGCCACCGTGCCTGCCTAATTTTTGTATTTTTAGTAGAGATGAGGTTTCACTATGTTGGCCAGGCTGATTGGATCAGCCATTTCTTTAAGTAGCCCTGGTTTCTTTTAGTGAAGAATGGGATGTGGCAGGCAAGGTCTGGGTGTTAGGGGTGCTTCTCATTTTTGGGGTGTCACTGCTCTTAAGCCCTCCTAGTGGACTAAGCTAGGAAATACATGTTTGGGTACACAATGCTTATTGCTTTATAAACAACTATGAGTTCACACAGTTTCATCTCCGATTCCATTGTGACACGGACTCCACAAAGGCCAATCCAACCTCTGGTTTGTGTTTGCACATCCATCCTCTGACGGCGCAAACCCTGATTCCCCTTGACCGCGATGCATTTACTTACTTGCACAGTTCTAGAGAATACTCAAATATTGCTAACACGCCACTGTAAGAAAGAAACCTACTAACTAGAATTCAGTATTTGTTTACGGTTTTTTGCCTTGAGCTGAAGGTGCACAGTCAAAATACTGCGCTCCCAAGTGACTTTTGCCAGTCTTTGCCTCTCCTTGCCAGTGTGGTTGTGTTATGTATTTAAAATACTGTCACCTGGACTGGAGTGCAACGGTGTGATCAAGGCCCACTGCAGCCTCAACCTCCCGGGCTCAGGTGATCCATCTCAGCCTCCCAAGTAGCTAGGACTACAGGGGTGCGCCACCACATCCAGCTAATTTTTGTATTTTTTGTAGAGATGGGGTTTCACCATGTTGCCTAAGCTGGTCTTGAACCCCTGAGTTCAAGTGATCTGCCCACCTTGGGCTCCCAGAGTGCTAGGATTACAGGTGTGAGCCACCCACCTGGCCAGCAGGTGATTATTGACTGACTGAACATAGGCTTGGTCTTGCTCTGATTTAAGTTACCCCAAAGGCCAAAGGGGAAGGCTGGCTGGGTGCAGTGGCTCAGCTCTGTAATCCCAGCACTTTTGGAGGCTGAGGTGGGAGGATAGCTTGAGTCCAGGAGTTTGAGACCAGCCTGGGCAATATAGTAAGATCCCATACAAAAAATAAAAAGGCCAGGCACGGTGGTTCACGCTTGTAATCCCAGCACTTTGGGAGGCTGAGGCAGGAGGATCATGAGGTCAGGAGATCAAGATCATTCTGGCTAACATGGTGAAACCCCATCCCTACTAAAAATACGAAAAATTAACCAGGCATGGTGGTGCGTGTCTGTAGTCCTAGCTAGTCAGGAAGCTGAGGCAGGAGAATTGCTTGAACCCAGGAGGTGGAGGTTCCGGTGAGCTGAGATCGAGCACTGTACTCCAGCCTGGGCAACAGAGTGAGACTCCGTCTGAATACATACATACATAAAAATTAACCAAGCGTAGTGGTGCACACCTGTAGTCCCAGATAGGAGGCTGAGGCAAGAGGATCGCTTAAATCCAAGAGGCCAAGGCTGCAGCAAGCCTTGATGACACCACTGCACTCTCCAGCCTGGGTGACAGAATAAGACCCTGTCTCCCCGCTCCACAATAAAAAGACATGCATCCTAGACACTCACTTATTCAACATATATTTATTCAACACCTATTATGTACCAGGCCCTATTCTAGTAACTGGGCATACAGCAGGAAAAAACAAAACAAAAACAAAACCTCTGCCCTTAAGGGGTTCCCTGAATATTCATGTTAGGAAGGAGAGAGTAAACAAGATAACACATGGTTGGTTAGAAGGCAGTAAGTGCTGGAGAGGATAAAGACAGGAAATGCTAAGGATGGCAGTTTCCAGAAGAAGGCATCAGCAGGGTAAACACCTTAAACACGGTCTCTGAGGGAAGAGCATTTGAGGCAGAGGGAACAGCTGGTGTAAAGGCCCTGCAGTAGGAGCATGCCTGGTGTGGGTGAGAAAGAGCCTGAAGGTCTGAGGGGCTGAAGAGGACTGAGGGACATGGAGTGGATGTGCTCAGTTGGAGGCAGAATAACGGGGTGTCACGGGCCTTCAGCTGGAGGGAGACGGGAGCCATGATGAAGTTCTGGACACAGGCAGGGGTAACCTGCTTTAGGGGTGCACAGCTTCCTCCAGCTGCATGTGGGGAACAAACTCTAGGGGATGGAAATGGAGAGCAGCCAGGAGTCCCCCGCACTAGTCTAGGCTGATGCTGCTGGCTTGTGGGGGTCGCTTTCATAGAAGTGGACTGAGCTTGGCACAGACAGGAACCTCGGGTGATTTGCTTACTCGCTATACCCAGTGCACAGAAAAGAGGCTTCCTTTCTTTAATATTTGTTAAGTGACTTATAGCTCCCATGTCAGGAGCTTTCACTGCATCAGGACTTGTGCTGGACATTTAAACAGAAGGTTGTACATTCCACAGACAACCTCATCAACTACATTTTGAAATCATCCTGACTTTTATGGTCTAGGAAAGTGAGGCTCAGAGGGGCTGCTTCCGGGCAGTAGGATGAGAATCTGTCTTTAGCCGCCCGACTTTAGAGGGCTTCGAGAGGACAGAGCCAGCCTGCGGGCACTCACCTTTGTGCACCTGCCCAGGCGAGGCGGGCTCAGTGCGCACGCGCCCAGGCGCATTTAAAGCGCCGGATGGGCGTCTCTTCCCCCAGCTGCAAGCGGTCAGTGCTTAGCCTCACTCGCGACGCCCTTCTGGAGGATGCTGGTGAGAGGCAGGGGCCAGGGGTCCGGCTCGGGCTTCTCTTTAGGCGCTGAGCCACCAAGGCCTTCTCCTTTGCAGAGTCCCGCTGACTCCCTCGATGCACAACCTCCGAGCGTCCCAGTCCCTGACAGCTTCCCCATGGGCCTCAGTGTCTCCCCAAGACGCCTGGAGAGGCCGCCGGGGCTTGAGGAGGCGCTGAGCGCGCTGGGGCTGCAGGGAGAACGCGAGTACGCCGGGGACATTTTCGCCGAAGTCATGGTGAGCCCACCCGCCGCCTGCCCCGGTGAGGCCAGTGCCACCCACCACCCAGCACCCTCTCACCACCACCTCCGAACTCCCACTGCGCCAGCCTCTCTCCTCCGGGTCACTGGCGGCCGGCGTTCCTCTCCGGCGACGTCCAGGCTTTTGTTTTGTGTTCCGCTGGGCATGCCCTTTCCAACGTCCCCCAGGCTCTTTGCAGCCCCTTCTGGGGTGCTTATGGTCCCCCGTACTTGTCCTCCACATTTATTCGTTTAACAAATATTTAATGGTTCAGTGTCGAATGTTTTAGGCCCTGGAGGTGCTGCGATGCTGGCCTCGTTCCCGGGCGATGAGCAAACCGGTAGGACCATTAGAGAAAAACCACCCAAACCAAACCTTCGGCCTCACCAGCCCTCAGACGTCCCTAGCAGAGGGGTGCTGCAGAAGGAAGACTGAAGGGAGGAATTTATTTAACGTCCTGCCAGCGACTCCCCTGGGCCAGGATCTCTATTAGGACCTGAGAGACACCTGTGTTCTGGTCAGGAGTCCCTGAGCTGTGAGGCTGGCAGCCTAGCAGGCGAATAGACAAAGCGCAGAGGGAGACATCTTCAGAGTGAAAATGCTGAGACAGCTGGGGACCAGCTGGGAGGAGTACAGACAAAGTCATGGAGATGTCAGTTGAATGAGAGAGACCGTGCAAGGCGCTGGGGAAGGATGCTCTCTATAGAGGAAAGAGGACGTGGAAAGGGCCTGGGGTAGGAATGGGCTTGGCATAGTCTAGGAGCCAAAAAGAAGGCAGTTGTGGCTGAAGTGTGGGTTGTGAGGGGAGAGAGGGAGGAGGTGATGTTGGAGCAAAGCCTGAAAGAAATTAGAGTTTTCTCCAAGGGTACTGGGAGCCATGGAAGTGTTTTCAGCTGGGGAGTTCCTTGGTCAGCTCTTTCTTTGGAAAGAGCCTTCTGGGTGCTCTGAGGCAGATGGGTTGAGGGTTGGCAGTCAAAAGTGAAGTCTGAGGCTGGGCATGTTGGCTCATGCCTATAATCCCAGCACTTTGGAGGCTAAGGTGGCCTGATCACCTGAGGTTGGGAGTTCAAGACCAGCCTACCTAATGTGGTGAAACCCCGTCTCTACAAAAATTAGCTGGGCGTGATGGTGGGTGCCTGTAATCTCAGCTACTTCGGAGGCTGAGGTGGGAGAATCACTTGAACCCAGGAGGTAAAGGTTGCAGTGAACTGAGATCATGCCATTACACTCCAGCCTGGGCAACAGAGGGAGACTCCGTCTCCAAAAAAAAAAAAAAAAAAAAAAGTCTGGGAACCTAGTGGGAGCCACCTAGGAGGCCACGTGGCTCTGAGGGCTATAGACTGGAGAAGTGGATGTGGAGGCATCTGGAACAAAGCCAGAGTTCTAGGTGAGGACCTCTAAGAGGAATGCATTTGGAGGCCAGTTTGGGTGTGGCATGCCTGAAACATTCAACTGACTGGAGGAGGCTGCTGCACTCAGGGCTGGAGCTCAGGAGCAAGGCCGGGCACAGGTGTGGAGAGTGAGGCATTCTTGCCTCAACCCCAGGTGTGCCGCGTGCTGCCCCGGAGAGCCCTGCCCCGAGCTGTGACCCTGGAGATGCGCGCCCTGGTGATAGATTGGCTGGTCCAGGTGCATGTAGGTATCTGGAAGGGTGTGGGGAGCTGGGTTTGCATCACTGCCCGGGACCCCATGGCCACCCATGCCCCTCCTCAGGAGTACCTGGGTCTGGCTGGTGACACACTTTACCTGGCGGTTCACCTGCTTGATTCCTACCTGAGTGCCAGCCGCGTGCGCTCACATCGCCTGCAGCTGCTGGGCGTGGCCTGCCTGTTTGTGGCATGCAAAATGGAAGAGTGCCTGCTTCCTGAGGTACTTTCGGGATGGGATTTGGGAGGGTGGATGGAGTCCTTTCGGGAGTCACTGATTCAGTGCCTACTGTGTGCCAAGCACGGTGCTGAGTCTGGGATTCCCAACGTGTGTGAGGGAGGGGCTGTCAAGGTGTCCCTTAAACAGAAGAGGAGACTGAGGCCCAGAGAGAAGACATTTGCCTCAAATCAAGCAGTTGGAGCTTGGACTTGGTCTTGAATAGTCTGTCTTAAGGCTGGATGCAGTGGCTCACTCCTGTAATTCCAGCACTTTGGGTGGCAGAGACGGGCAGATCACTTGAGGTCAGGAGTTCAAGTCCAGCCTGACCAACATGGTGAGAACCCGTCTCTACTAAAAATATAAAAACGAGCTGTGCATGGTGGTGCATGTCTGTAGTCCCAGCTACTCAAGAGGCTGAGGCAAGAGAATCGCTTGAACTCAGGAGGCAGAGGTTGCAGTGAGTCACGCCACTGCACTCTATCCCCCACACAAAAATCCCTCACTTTGAGAAGCCAAGGTGACCTCATCTCTAGTTTAGAAAAATAAAAATAATGTGAACAAGTTCATCTTGAGTTCTTACCGTCAACATGCATGAATTCAGTGCCTTATCAGAATTGCCTGGTGAAGCAGGGAGAAACTGAGGCTGAGAGCCTAAGTGACTGTCCTGCGTCACACAGTGAGCAGACGGTGGGGTTTGAACTCGGACCTAGGTCTTGAACCCAGGACTCTGAAGCCCGTGCTCTCTACGACTTCGAGACACAAGCCAATAGCCTCATTTTACATACCAGGAAACTGAGGTCCGGAACTTGGGCCGTTCCAGGGCAGGGGGTAAAGAGCTGGGATCCAGGGCTCTTTCACCTCCCCCTCATATCCCCCATCTGCAGCCCACCTGCCTCTGCCTCCTGGGTGCGGACTCCTTCTCGCGGGCGGAGCTGCTGCGCGCGGAGCGCCGCGTCCTGAGCCGCCTGGATTTCCGGCTGTACCACCCGGGCCCGCTGCTGTGCCTCGGCCTGCTGGCCGCGCTGGCAGGGAGCAGCCCCCAGGTGGGCTTAGTGGATACGCGGGGTGGGGGTGGGGCCGGGCTGGCGTGGGGTAGGGCAGGGCCTGACAGTCGCCCCGCCTCGCTTGCAGGTGATGCTACTTGCCACCTACTTCCTGGAGTTGTCTTTGCTGGAGGCCGAGGCGGTGGGATGGGAGCCAGGTCGTCGCGCGGCTGCGGCTCTGAGCCTGGCGCACCGCTTGCTCGACGGGGCGGGCTCCAGGCTCAAGCCGGAGCTTTACAGGTGTGGCCTTGTTGGGGGGCCTGTATGGGGTCACCTCAGCTTCAGGGATCTCCCTTCCTGGTCATTTTTACCATCTCAGAGAATGAGAGACGATTATTGGGGAGAAGGTGACACCTAGACTTGATTTTTCTGGTATGGGAGAGAATGGGGTGGGAGGATCCCATTAGTCCAGATCTGGGGGCACTTAACCTTGCCCCAGGGAGGAAGATAAAGTCAGTCAGGCCCAGAAGATGTTCCAATTGCCTTCCAGGGCTGAGAACGAAGGCTCTCCCAGGCCTCGACTCCTCTAACTCTGTATCTGGTGGTGGATGGGGTTTCCCTTTAGCTGCTAGGATCGCTAACCGTGCCACCAGGTGGCAGGGCGAACCATTTTTCTCCCAGCCTGTATCCCCAGGATAGAGAGGATGGCTGTCCATCCTCGGCTCCTCTCCTTGCTTGGGTTCTGGCTCCCCACTAGCTGCGCCCTGCAGGGAGAATCAGGTGTCCACCCTCCCCGGTACCCGCCTAGTCACTCCAGTGACCGATCTCAAGAGAGCCCTGACCCGTCCGTGGGGACCCACAGCGACGCATCTCGGCCTCGAAGCTCCAGTTCTGAGGATGGGTCATCTCCACCCCCTTGCCCTGCCTCAGTTTCTCCATCTCCCTCTGCAGCTCCGAGGAACTGGGACCTCTCGAGCCGTGCATGGCCCGCGCTGCACTCCGAGGTCCCGCGCCGGGCCGCGCCGCCGTCTTCTTCAAGTACGCGCGGTCCCAGCGCCAGGGCACCAGCCTCACGGCTGCCTGCCTGCTCCGCCGCCTCCACCTGAGCCTCCCTGAGCGCTGAGACTCAGCCATCAAAACAAACAAAAAAACAACCTCCCAGTGTGTGTTCGTCCCTCATCTCAATAAAGTAAGTTTTTATTTTGAGCACTCTCTGCTCTCATTGGTCGAATTCCAGTCCCTTCTTGCTTTTGGTTGGTCGCTTTCTAGGGCTCGCATCCTTCTGATTGGATTGTTCTCAACACGTCCTTTAACGGTTGCTGGATATAAAATGCAAATTCTGAATCCTCCACTAGGGGGCAATGGCGGGCTTCCCCTAGAACCATTCAGTAGGATAAAACTGGGATCCCCCTAAGGATTGGCATGAAATCGGGAAGGAAGGGGACTGTGGGGAACTGAGAAAGCCCGCCCCGGTCGGTCGGGAGGAATGCTACCACGATGCTGCCGGATTTTCAGATCTTACTCAACTAAATCTGAAATTCTGCAATTCCATCTCTGCCTTTAGATGTTGACTAATTCAGTATTTCCTTTTTTTCTTTTTTTAAGACGGAGTTTCGCTCTTGTTGCCCAGGCTGCAGTGCAATGGCACGATATCGGGTCACTACAACCTCCGCCTCCCGGGTTCAAGCGATTCTCCCGCCTCAGCCTCCCGAGTAGCTGAGATTACAGGCATGTGCCACCACACCCAGCTCATTTTGTATTTTTAGTAGAGATGGATTTTCTTCATGTTGATCAGGCTGGTCTCGAACTTCTGGCTTCAGGTGATCCTCCTGCCTTGGTCTCCCACAATGCTGGGATTACAGGTGTGAGCCACTACATCCAGCCTAATTCAATATTTCTTAATTGTTGTACAAGCCCCAACACATCACCTATATTGGACTATGAAGATAGGGTCTCAGGCCTGGGAGATGCTCTGTGAAGGTCATCAGTTTGTAATAGTAAGTACTGGTTAGTAAGAATTTGATCAATGGGGTCTGATATACTTAACCTGGGAAGTGCCCAGGTGTCAATGGGGATTAATTATGGTACCCACCACCTGACACTGTGGGGAGGATGTGAGTCAAAATATACATAAAGCTTTATGACGATGTCTGACACCTAGGAGGTGTTGTAAGTGTTAGCATTGCATCCCAGCAGGACTGTGATTTTAGGTACAGTTGTCCTCTGCTACTGTGCCTGGGTACCTAGGTATTTACTTGGTCAGAAAACATGTGTTATGAATCAATGGCTCTTTTTTCTTTTCTTTTTTTGAGACAGGGTCTCACTCTGTCATTAGGTTGGAGTGCAGTGGTGTTCTCAGCTCACTGCAGCCTCCACCTCTTGCATTCAAGCGATCCTCCTACCTCAGCCTTCCAAGTAGCTGGGACCACTGGCACACACCACCACACCTGGCTAATTTTTTTGTATTTTTGGTAGAGACAAGGTTTTGCCATGTTGCCCAGCTTGGTCTCGAAATCCTAAATTCAGGTGATCCACCTGCTTCGGCCTCCCAAAGTGCTGGGATTACAGGTGTGAGCCACCATGCCTGGCCAGATCTTCATGTTTTTAATTACAAAGCAGCCACACCCGAGATGGGGAAAGGTGTGTGCACTGCTCAAGAACCCACACTCGGGAGTTTTACCTGCCTGGGTTTGGAGATGCAGAAAGGAAAATGTTTCCACAACTGAGGTGTTCAAGGTTGGACCCCAAGGATAAGGGAGAAACTCACCCAGCAAAAGCATTTTACAGCAAAGTACAATAAGAGATAGAGGCAGATGCTGCGGTTGAGATGGCACATGCTGAGTTCCAGTTTCTGTCTGTCACATGCAACCTGCATGTGGGACCTTCAGCTGGAGGATGTGCTGTGGGGGGGGATGTGGGGAGAGTGGAGGTGCTTGGAGCTGAGACCCAAGCCACAGTCTCAGGGGAGGGGGAAGGAGTAGTAATGCAGAATGCTATTGACTCACACACTCATTCATTCAACAACTCTATGTGGATGCTGACTCAGAGCCAGGCGCTCAAGATCACATGACTCAGTCTAATGGATAAGAAACACCAATTGTTAATTGCTCATTAATGTTTGAGGCCCTGTGCTAAGTGCCTTACCTGCATAAGATAATTCAGTCCCTGCAACCTCTCTGAGGTTAACTTGCCTTTTATCCTCATGTCACACAGAAAAAGTCAAAGGAGGAAGATGGAGGAAGTTGGCCCAAGTCCCACAGCTAAGGAGGCGGCTAAGGAGGACCGAAGGGCAATCGACTCATTCACACTCGGTTTTTTTCTTGCAGCCTCCTGCATGCTTCCTTTCCTGGGGACTTGTTTGCCTTCTCACTGGCTTTTCCACATAGACAGGCGAGCTTGATGAGGGCAAGAAGGAGATCTCTCTTGTTTACAGAGTCATTCCCTCCTCCAGGAAGGCTTTACTCACCACCTCAGCCCACGGCAGTACCTCCCATATCCCAGCCCCAATCCCTCTGCATGTACCTCCTCTCCCCTGGCCCTGACACCTCTGCCTGTGCTTCCCAGGCTAGCCTGCTCAGGGCTGCCACTGTCTGGTCACTGGTCTGTCTTCCTACTGAACTGGGGGCCCAGTGAGGGTAGGGTCTGAAGCTCATACAGTCTCTGCTACATCCCAGCATCATCCAGCAGAGCTGGGCACAGAAAGGATGTCAGCGAATATTTGTTGCGTAAATTAGCAGATGAATCCCAAAGAAGGTATTCTCCCTCCTTTCTTCCCTCCCTCCTTTTCTTCCTTTATTCCTTTTTTTAAGACAGCGTTTCCCTCTGTCACCCAGGCTGGAGTGCAGTGGTACAATCTCTGCTCACTACAACCTCTGCCTCCCAGGTTCAAGCGATTCTGCTGCCTCAGTCTCCCGAGTAGCTGGGACTACAGGGGTATGCCACCACGTCCGCCTAATTTTGTGTGTGTGTGTGTGTGTGTGTGTGTGTGTGTGTGTGTGTGTGTCTCCTGACCTCAAGCAATCCACTGCCCTTGGCCTCCCGAAGCGCTGGGATTAGAGGTGTGAGCCATCATGCCCGGCCCTAAAGGAGATATTATGGTCCCATGTTACTGATGAGGATACAGAGTTCCAGGTAGTTTAAGCGAGCTGTCTAAGTCATACCACTAGTGAGAAAATAAGCAGGGATTTGAATTTGGGCGGTTTGGGTCCAAATCCTGTGTTCTCACTCGATATGCCAAATGGCCAGCAGGCTGAGAGCCAGCTTTCCTTGAGGCTGATGTCTTCCTGCTCTTTCCCCCAGGCTTGTCCTTTCCTTCTAGAAATCTTCAGGAGTTCTGGGCACCAGGGAGGAGAGCAGGCAGGGGGGTGAGGAGGGTAAGGGAGTGGGGACAATTCGGGGGCGGGCTGGAGAACTAGGACTTGGCTAATTTGAGAGTGAGCATGGGGGAAGTCTCAAGGGGTTTCCCTAGACCCATAGGGGGCAGCCGGAGTCGGCTGCCGGAGGTGAGGGGGCGGAGAAAGGGTGGGGACCAGCCCCGCGGGGGGCGATGCGGTTGCTGCAGCGCGGCGGCAGGAGTTTCCCACAATGCAGCGCGGTGCGCTGTCCCCGGTGCTGATGCTCAGCGCTGCCCCGGAGCCTCCGCCGCGGCCGCCTCCTGCCCTGTCCCCACCGGGCCCGGGCTCTGGCTCCCGCCATGGCTCGACTCGTCCCGGTCCTACCCCAGAGCCGTCGGGGAGCCTGGGCGCGGCGCTCGACAGCAGCCTGCGCGCCGCCGTGGCGTTCAAGGCGGAGGGCCAGCGCTGCTACCGAGAGAAGAAGTTCCGGGAGGCCATCGGCAAGTACCACCGAGCGCTGCTGCAGCTGAAGGCGGCGCAGGGGGCCCGCCCTGGCGGCCTGCCTGCCCCCGCCCCCGGGCCCACCAGCAGTCCCGGGCCGGCGCGCCTCAGCGAGGAGCAGCGGCGCCTGGTGGAGAGCACGGAGGTGGAGTGTTATGATTCTCTCACAGGTACGCCGTCGGGGGATGAAGGGATGGGGCACATGGGGAGCGGGTTGGAGAGGGGCAATCGGGAGAGCTTGGCGACCTGGGGGACAGGGGCCCCGGGGCTGAAGGGTCTGGGGCCGTGGGCTTCTGGGGGAGACTTGAGAGCTTGATCAAGGAAAGAGGTTAGGGGTAGGGGATGACAGGGGTCTGCGGCTGGAGGGAGCTGGGATGCCGGAAATGGTCTTTGGGTGGGGTCTTCAGGGCCTGCTTCGAGTCATTCTTACCACCTTCTGGCTGCACGTGGACCTAAGGTGAGGAAGTCTGCCCTGAGTGAGCCGCTGGAGGTCCTGGCCCTCGACTCCGGCCCCCTCCCTCCCGCCCCCGCGCCGCCCTTAGTGCTCTTGCCCACCGACAGCTCCGGGCGGATCATCTAGTTGCCAGTGCCTGTCCGTGGGATCACCTAGAGGCCAGCGCCTGTCCGTGTTTTGGCGCCCCCTAGCGGCGGTGCAGTTACATCTGTTTTGATAGGCAAGCAGATTGGCGCCCCCGGTGGCCCGAGCAATCCCTTAGGCCGAGTTCCCTGCAGCCTGGAGCCCTGGCTCCTCATGGTCAGGTGGGTTCTGAGGGTGCCACCAGGCTCTGAGAACCCCGGCCCCGGTGCCCCCGCAGCTTGCCTGCTGCAGTCGGAGCTGGTGAACTACGAGCGCGTGCGTGAGTACTGTCTCAAGGTGCTGGAGAAGCAGCAGGGCAACTTCAAGGCCACCTACCGCGCCGGCATTGCCTTCTACCACCTAGGTGACTATGCACGCGCATTGCGCTACCTGCAGGAGGCCCGCAGCCGGGAGCCCACAGGTGAGTGGCGGGGCAGGGCAGAAGTGAGGGCTGGCCCAGGGATCGGAAAGGGGCTGGAGCAGAGGGAATGTGCAGGAAGATCGAGGCAGAACAGCAGAGCCCTCCTCCTCCCGCGGAGCTGCCTCGAGGGAGGGCTGCACCACCCACCCACTCCCTACATGCCCACTCCTCCACTCACCCCACTGTTCATCCACCCGCCTTTCACCCATCCATCTCCCCATAGCGTCATTTCTCATCTACTGTCATTGACACACCTGATAACACCTATTCACGGCCTCAGCCACTTCCCTATCCACCCACTGTCATCTCATTCCCCCCTCCCACCCTGCATAACGCACACACTTATTCCTCCATTCACCCACTCATCCATTCACACACACCTATTCATTCACTTCCTCCACCATCCACTCATCCACCCGGGTGGGCGATGCCAGGAAATTGGGGTGTGCGCATGTGTGCACTTATGAGTGCAAGAGGGCAGACACAACACTCGGTTTTGTATTAAGAGCCAATGAGGGATGAAGCGGGATTACAACAGGTTCAGGGTTGTGGGAGTAGAGACGAGATTAGTTTTCCCACTAAGTGGCTGGGAGAGAACAGACTTCTTGCCGATGTCACTGGAGGATGGGAAGTGATGGGATCCTCTGTGAAGAGGCATTCTTGGCAGAGGCTGCGGCAAATACAGGTGCATAGAGGTGTACAATGTCACTAGCTGTGGCTTTGGGGAAGGACTCTGGCACTATTGGCTGTGTGAGTGAGCTGCTGGAGACTGTGGAGAATGGGGTGTGAGCCAGGATGGCGTGGAAGTTGCCTGCTGCCCCAGGACACCCAGATGATGCCCTGCCTGCCTCCCCTGCAGACACCAATGTGCTCCGCTACATCCAGCTGACTCAGCTGAAGATGAACCGTTGCAGCCTCCAGCGGGAAGACAGTGGAGCTGGGGCCCAGACTCGGGATGTGATTGGTTGAGGCCAACCCAAGAGGACCGTCTCTGCCCCCTCATCCTCTCACCTCACCATGTATGTAACTTCCCCCTGACTCATGTTTGCTGGTAAAACACTTGTCACTGGTGATCATAACTTGTGTGGTATTCTTGGGGGGGGGACCAGGGAGGGCCACATCCCTTGGACCTTAGAAACCCAGAGAAGCCCAGGGAGGGTGTGTGGGGTGGGGGAATGTTCCACTGGGTTGACCCAGCATCAGGGACTGGGCCCGGGAAAGAAACAGTCCAGGCCCAGTGTGGTGGCGCATGCCTGGAATCTCAGCACTTTGGGAGGCTGAGGCCGGTGGATCACTTGAGGTCAGGAGTTTGAGACCAGCCTGGCCAACATGGTGAAACCCTGTCTCTACCAAAAATACAAAAATTAGCCGGCTGTGGTGTGGTGGGTGCCTGTTGTCCCAGCTCCTCAGGAGGCTGAGGCAGGAGTATCACTTGAACCCAGGAGGTGGAGATTGCGGTGAGCTGAGATGGTGCCACTGCACTCCAGCCTCGGCAACTGAGCCAGACTGTCTCAAAAAAGAGAAAAAAGAAAATGAAAAAGGAACACAGCCAAGTGCGGTAGGGGGCAGGGGTTACCTTTAATGCTGCATTTTTGTGCCAAGTCCCCTATGATGCCCTGTCCCTGAGTATCCCTGCCCACCCTCCCCCAGTGATGGGTGGACACAGGGCTCCACCCCCTGGGGTACAAAGGAATAAGTTAAGTGTCCCCCCTCCCCCCTTCCCCAATAAATAGAGTGAGCATCCTCCCCAGGGCCTCCCCCACCTTCTGGCATGGCGGGCTGGGGCGGGGCCTGGGGCGCTACATTCATGGCTGCCCAGGCGGGCGGTGGTGGGCAGGCCTTAGTGGGAGCCATGGGCCCCACACAGGGGCACTGTGCTGTCCTGGTTCTGCCCCTCCATGTCCATGTCCAGCAGTGTGGGCTGCATGCTGGGGGGCCCAGGGCTCTCCGGAGTGTCTGGCCTGCTGGGAGGCGAGATGGTGAGCGTCCGGCCAAAGGAAACCAGTTTCCAGGGGTCCAAGCGAGGGCGACTGGCAGCTGGCCGAGGTCTCGGGGCAAAAGTCAGGGTGGTGGGGCGGCCTGGGAACTCGGGGGGCCGGCGGCGGGCTGGGAACAGGGCCTGGGGGTCAGGCAGGCGGGGGAAGTCCAGAGGGTCTCGAGGGCCTGGTAAGAGAGGTTCAGAGGAGGTGAGTGGGGTAGGGCAGAGGGTGGCATTGAAAAGCCCAGAGCTTTTACATGAAAAGCACAGTTCTGGTTTCTCCCGAGAAATCCATGGATCTTGCTGTACCCAATTTCCAGCTGCAGTGTGGTAGTGCTGGGACCCTGACCTAGGCTGGGACCACTCCCAGGTGCTTGCTGCTCTGGGTGGACCCTAGCAGGCTTC
>NW_016107621.1:1897613-1900532 GCF_001604975.1 Cebus imitator
GGGTTTCACCATGATGGCCAGGCTGGTCTTGAACTCCTGACCTCAGGTGATCCACCCACCTCAGCCTCCCAAAGTGCTAGGACTACAGGCGTGAGCCACCGCGCCCGGCCTAGTATGCTCCTTAACCTTCTGGAACTGCTGCTTAGCGGGCCCTGGGACCAAAACCCTGGTCTTCCTGACTCTCGTACATTGGGCTAAGCTCATGCAGGCAGATTTCAGGCATGGCTTACCTCTGAATGGGGATAAACATGGCACCTCATTACAGAGGTGAGGAGCAAGTAAAATAATTTAACACAAGCAGCAGTGCCTGACGGTAGGTACTGAATAACACCGCCAAGGTGGCATCTCCACCCCAGTTAACTGATGGAGAGCAGTGTCTAGGCGCTGTGTAAGAGCTGGTGATGGCCATGCTGGTCACTATTGTTAAAGGCACCCACCTGGCCTTGTAGGCATCAGTTTGCCACCCGTGTCTGTCCCCTGGACGCCCCCAATGCCTCCCGAAGTGAGGGGCAAAGGGACACAGACCCTCCCTCCTCCACAAGAAGCAGGCGGCAGCTTGAGGGGTCGTGGCTAGGCTGGACTTGTGACCCTGGCAAAGAAGGGAAGAGGGTTTTCTGCAGCCTGGGTGCAGGGTGCCTCACTCACCAGGGCCGTGGGCCGCGGGCTCGGGAGGACCCCGCTGCCCCAGCACCCCGTCCGATGGAGTCCGCCGGTGCCCGCGGCTCACGGCGCCGGCGCGTGCAGCCGTGACGTGGGTGGGCGTGAGCGACTGGCGAGGGTCCTTCTTGAAGCTCTCCAGCTCCAGGTCCACCAGGGGGTTGGCGCTGGGTGAGGGTGTAGGAGCAGGCGGGGAGGGTGGAGGGGAGGGCGCGGCCGGCGCGGCCTCGTCACTGTCTGAGCGCAGCAGTGAACGCGTCGAGTTGCAGTCGGACACGGATGAAAGCGACACGAGGGTGACCGAGGGCACCAGGCCCAGGCCCGCATCGTCGTGGCGACCGTGGGAACGCGCGGGCGGGCTGAGGCCCCGCGGGAAGCGGCCGGCGCGGGGGAAAAACAGACCGTCTAGCCAGCGCCGCTGCTCCTCGCTGTCACAGGCTGCGCGCGCCTCAGCCACGTCAGCGCCCAGGCCTACGGCCCCCAGCAGCGTGGCGCAGCCTAGCAGCGCCAGGTCGCAGCGCCGCCGGGCGCCGTGTCCCCACCGAATGGGGGGCGCGGACGGTGTCGGCTCCCACGGCGCCCGCGCCCCCGGGGAGGGCTCGGTGGGCAGCGGCACTGAGAGGTAGGATGGGGTCGAGTAGGGGGAAGGGGGCACGCTGCTGCCTCCGTCCTCTGCCTCAGCGAACTCCTCTGCAACAGGAGAGGGCCACCTGTCACTCAGCTGAGGGGTTGGCCAGGGCCCCACGGGGACCCCTCCAACAGTAAGACCAAGACCCAGAAGCCTGGTTCTTGAATCTGCCTCCCTGAGGAGCTTTGGGGAAGGGTGCTCCCTGCCCCTGGAAATTACCTCCCACCTCCCAGGGGCCACCATCTCCTTTTCCAGAAAGGCCTCCCACCCACTGGCCCAGTGAAATCTGGGAGGCTCTTCCCTCAGCTCCGGGAGGCTCACCCCTTTGGCCAGGGAACCCCCATCCCTTTCAAGCACCCAATCTCTTACCCATCTCATTGAGGCTGGCGAAGCCAGGGGCAATGGGTGTGTGTTTGGGGGACTTGCCCAGGTTGGGGGCGCTTGATGACCACTGTTTGCTTCCTTCCCCCAGCCCCTTCAGCCTGCAGGGGACCAGGGAGAGATGGAGACCTCAGTCCTGTGGCCTGGAGCCTGGGAACTGGGGCCTGGGCATAGGGCGGGCACCACCATGCCTCACCTCTCCTCTCCCACCCGTTCCTTCTGCAGGGTGGAACTGGGCCCCCACGTTCGTCCCTTCTTCTTGCCCCCGACCAGTTCTTCCTTCTTGGGGGGTCCACTGCGGCTCCATGTCCCACTACCTCCGCTGCTGCTGCCACTGCTGCTGCCACCACAGTCCACGGGAGTCACTGGGGCCAGAGAAACCAGTTGGTTACTGAGTGGAGGGTCTGTCCCCACTGGAGGGCTCCCAGCCTCCAGGGCCCCAGCACAGAACCACCCTCTGCTTGGGAGTCCAAGGGCTCTTTCAAACTCCAGTCATGACCCTCCCTGCTATAAATCCTCCCGTAGCTCCCTACTGCTGTCAGGACAAAGTTCCAGCGCCTCCGCCTGGCACTGAAGGCCATGAGCAAGTCCCTGTCAACTCCCCCAACCTATCCTGCTCTTCACAGCCTAACCTTTCACCATTCATTCCAGCTGGCTGCCCATGCTTCCAGCTTCCAGCTCTGGGTAGTTAGCTCCCTGCAGGTCAACTGCCCTTATCTCTATCCCTGCGACACTCTAGACCTATCTGGTGCCCGTGCTTGCTGCCATGGTATGGGTATTTATCTGTGTGTCCCCTGCAGGACTGACCTCCTGGGCCTGGTACAGAGCAGGTGCCCGGACAGAGGGCAGGGGGGCTGTGGGTGGGGACAGTGCTGGGGTAAATGAGGGGTTGGAACTTGGGAAATAGCCTTTCACCCTTCAACCCACCAGCAAACTCTGATGACCGTATCTCTGCCATATCGCCTCGACATTGGACATGTGTCCCTTCCAAGTCCCCCACCCTGGCCTGGCCTCAAACATCTCACTGCTCTCTCCACCTTTATTTCTTATAGTCGCCAGAGGGAAAAGGTCAATTTGATTCCTTTAGTGCCTTGCTCACATGGCTCTGGGGGCTGCCCCAGAGCCGCTAAAAAAAAATCCATAGCCCAGGCATGGTGGCTCATGCCTGTAATCCCAGCACTTTGGGAGGTCGAGGTAGGAGGATCACAAGGTCAAGAGATCAAGACCATCCTGGCCAACATGGAGAAACCCTG
>NW_016107621.1:1902504-1913406 GCF_001604975.1 Cebus imitator
AAAAAAAAAAAAAAAAAAAAAAAATGCTAATCATTCTGTTTCTCTGAAGAGCTCTGACTAATATACCTCCTCTTTTATTCCCTTCCCTGAGTTCCTTTAAAGAACTTATCACTACTAGAAATCATCCTGTGGCCTAGCGCAGTGGCTCATGCCTCTAATCCCAGCACTTTGGGAGGCCGAGGTAGGTGGATCCCTCGAGGTCAGAAATTGGACACCAGCCTGGCCAACATGGTGAAACCCCTAACTCTATTAAAAATACAAAAAATTAGCTGGGTGTGGCGGTGTGCATCTGTAACTCGGGAGGCTGAGGCAGGAGAATCACTAGAACTGCACCACTGCACTCCAGCCTGGGAGACAGAGACTCCACCAAAAAAAACTTAGAACTGATCAATAAATTCAGTGAAGTTGTAAGATACAAAATCGACAGTAGCATGTCTTTATACCAGGAAAGGGAATTAGCATGTAAAGATCCTGCTTACTGACTTACTTGCTTACTCTCTGTTTCCCATGATAAGAATGAGGAAAAGGGCTTTGTCTGTCTTGTTTCCTGCTGTTACTCTGGCTTGGTGCCAGGTACAAACATCAGGCTCAAAGATGTTTGTTGACTGACTGATCGACTGGTCAGGGCCTTGGGAGATACTCACGGCGAATGGCCCTCAGCCGGGGGATGATGCTGGGGCTTGCGGGGGGGCTGGCGCCATCGGATCCTTTCCGCTTATCCAGAGTTGGAGAGGCCTGGACTGTGATCTTATGCTCAAAGCCTGCGGAAAGAAAGAGAAGCTTTCCTAAGCAAATGGTTCCACGGGTAACCAAAGGGAAGTTTCCACTGTAGAAGCAGAGAAGGAATTCTAGAACAGGAACACTGCCATTTTTCATTCCTTAATGCAGTGGTTCTCAGAGTGTGGGCCCCAGACCAGCAGCATTATCATCAGCTGAAAATGTCTTGGCAATGCAAATTTTGGGGCCCTCCCTGAATCAGCAAGTTGGGGTGAGGCTTAGCAAGGGAAATGTGGTTTAATAAGCACAAGCACAGCAGCTCTAGTAGACCAAGGACCTCGGCCTCAGTGTCCAACATGGTGGCCAGTAGCCACGTGTAGCAACTGAGCACTTGAAATGTGGCTTGTGCCATAAAAGAATTGGAATTTAACCTTTATTTATCTAATTGTAAAATTGTATGTGTACATATATATATATATATATATATATATATATATATAAATAAAAGATGAGGGCTCACTGTGTTGCCCAGGCTGGTCTTGAACTCTTGGCCTCAAGCGATCCTTCAGCATCCACGTCCCAAAGTGCTGGGATTACAGGTGTTAGCCACCACGCCCAGCCAACTCTTTTATTTATTTGGTTGTAATTAAAATTTAAATTTTAAAAACAGGCACTCCATTTGGTTACCGGAAACATTTAAGCGTGTTTGGAACAACTTGGGTATGTGTACCTACTTTTTCACCTCTAACTTTTATAAAATCTAAATACAGATAAAATATTTTTGATAGATCAGGCGCAGCAGCTCACACCTGTACTCACACCACTTTGGGAGGCCAAGGTGGGAGGACTGCCTAAGTGTGGGAGTTCAAGACCACCCTGGGCAATATAGGAAGACCCCCATCTCAGAAAAAAAAAAATCGATTTTAATGAAAATTTACTCTCCAGGTTGAGATGTGCCATAAATATAAAATACACACTGGATTTAAAAGATTTAGTGTGAAAAAAGAAGGTAAAATATCTCACAATTATTTTGTATTGATTACATGGATATAGTGGGCTAAATACATTTTTGTTTTTTTTTGAGACAGAATTTCACTCTTGTTGCCCAGGCTGGAGTGCAATGGTGTCATCTTGGCTCACCGCATCCTCTGTCTCCTGGGTTCAAGTGATTCTCTTGCCTCAGCCCCCAGCGTAGCTGGGATTACAGGCATGCGCTACCACGCCCGGCTAATTTTGTATTTTTAGTAGAGACGAGGTTTCTCCATGTTGTTCAGGCTGGTCTCAAACTTCCGACCTCAGGTGATCCACCCACCTCGGCCTCCCAAAGTGCTGGAATTACAGGTATGAGCCACCGCGCTTGGCCATAAATAAATAAATATATATTTCGTGACAGAGTCTCACTCTGTCACCCAGGCTGAAGTGCAGTGGCGCATCCTCTGCTCACTGCAACCTCTGTTTTCTGGGTTCAAGTGATTCTTATTCGTCAGCCTCCCAAGTAGCTGGGATTACAGGCATGTACACCCTCACACCTGGCTAATTTTTGTATTTTTAGTAGAAATGGGGTTTCACCATGTTGGCCAGGCTGCTCTAGAACTCCTGGCCTCAAGTGATCCACCCACTCTGCCCTCCCAAAGTGCTGGGATTACAGGCGTAAGCCACTGCACCTGGCCAGATTTAAAGATATTTTTGAAGAGAGAACAAAAGTTCAGAAGTATCCTAAATGTCCAGACAGCTTCCTCTTAGGGGGTGGTGTGGTGTGAGGTTGTGTTTGGGAGGGTAGGTGAAAAGCACTAGGGATGGCTGTGGGGTTCTCTCTGCTTTCAAGAGCGGGGTGACTAGAGTAACTCATTTAGCTGTACATGTTTTTGGTCACGTCTCTCCCTCCCTCCCTCCCTCCTTCCTTCTTTTCTTTTAGAGATAGGGTCTTGCTCTGCTGCACAGACTGGAGTCCAGTGGTGTAACCACAGCTCACTGCAGCCTTCAACTCCTGGACTCAAGTGATCCTCCCACACCAGCCTCCACAGTAGCTAGGACTATAAGTACATGCCAACATGCCCAGCTAATTTTTTTTTTTTTTTGTAAATATGGGGTCTATGTTGCCCAGGCTGGTCTCAAACTCCTGGCCTCACCTTGGCCTCACCAGTAGGCTGGTGCTACAGGTGATCGCCACTGCACTGGGCTGATCATTGACTATGTGTGATATATTTAACAATAAAAACAAGTTGGAAAAGAAAAGGAAGAGAGAAATCCTAAGTTAGGGCTGCTCCCAGAAGCCTCTGAGGGGCGCTCTGGGGACTCGGGTGGGTACCTGAGGGCAGGCTGATGTGGCTGCCGCCTTCCCGCAGCTTGAGCAGGCGGCTGCGCTTGAAGTTGCCCTTGCGCTTGCGGATCCGGGGCTTCTCCTGGCTCAGCTGGCACATGAGCAGGTGCAGCTCCCGTTCCACGATGTCCATCTCACGCTCCGCCAGCTCCTGCTCCCGCCGCCGCAGCTGCTCCTCCTGGAAGCGCTGCTCCTGCGCCGCCCGCAGCAGCTCCTCCTCACGGCTCCGAAGCTCCTGGGGAGGAGAGGCGGGGGCTGGGGGAGGGGCTTAGCCACCCTGCTCCCTGGGGAGGGACCCAGGGCTGCTGGGTCTGGTTGGTGCCTCACACAAGGGTACTCTGCTGTGGGGCACACTGGGTTCACCACTGGATTCGTGCTTTGTTGCCAAGCTGGGTGCCAGGGAAGGGAACTGTTAGCCTAAAGAAAGGGGTGCCTTGTCTTTCTCTTTTCCCTTTCTTAATGGTTCCATTTAGAAAACTTCAAACATCCACAAAGCAGAGAGCAGTGCACCCCCCAGTACCCATCATCCAACAACAATTACCTATGCTTTGTGAATCTTGTATCCCCATCCTTCTCACCTCTTGCCCTTTCTTCGTTTCTGCTGTAGTATTTCAAAGCCAAACCCAGACATCATGCAATGTCACCTGTAAGTACTTCAGTACAGGGTGCCTTTTTCTTATTAATCCACCAGCAGGAGGCTGTCTTTTCTTAATATGCAAAAAAGGCTCCCTTGACCCTGCATGGACCCAAAGGCTGGGGTTCAGGGGAAGGGTCTCTGAGCAGCCCAAGGCATCAGAACTCAGGTTTCTTGCTCCATCTTTCCCACCTTGCCCCCTGCCTTCACCTTCTCCTTGGTCCGAAGGTCATCAAACATGTGCTGAATCTCCAGCTTCCAGTCTTCCTGCAGCGAGTGGAAGGACTCCAGTGGCATCTGGAACAGGGCTGACTGTTCGATGACTTCAAGCCGCTTCAAGATGCTGCCAAAATCTGGCCGCCCGTGGGGGTCTGGGTCCCAGCATTCTGGGGTGGGAGGAGGAAGGACAGTGGTGTGGGGTAGGGGTGTCAGTGGTCATGCTCTGGGGATTCAGCCTGCTCAGAGGAAGGCAGAATTTCTGGGGACTGAAGACAAACAGCTTCTATGGAGCTGAGGGGAAGGGATTCAAAGCCAAGCTCCCGGCCAATTCCACTCAGTGAAACGCTGGGAGAGAAACCCTGGGACCTGTACCCCTGAGGAGGGGCTGGTGGTAGAATCAGGATCCCTGTGGAATCCCAGGGCCAAGGAGTCCTAACAGGTTGTCTTGGAGAGCTCTGGGCCTGGCTAAAACAAGGGTTGGGGGGGTGGGGGAATGGAGCCAGCCATGGGGAGACTGTTTAGAGTCCAGTGGGTTCCAGCCCCTTCTCCCTCACTCCCAGGCCCACTGGTATGGATGGGTGTGAAGGGGCGAGGTCTGGGCCCAAGGGTCCCTGCCACTCCAAGCTGAGCCAACCCTCTCCATGGGGCCCCGGCTTACCCTCCAGGAGGCGGGCAAAGGGCTCGGGGCACGTGGAGGGAATGGGCAGTGTCAGCTTATTCATAGCCACGCCATACGCCACGGCCAAGGCGTCGATCTCACGGTAGGGGACCTCCCCCGTCAGCAGCTCCCACAGCAGCACCCCGAAGCTGCAGGCAGGGGAGAGGAAGGGGTGATGTCACAGCCCACCCCAATCCTCACCTATACTCAGCGTTGCCCTCGGTCCCATGTAGGGCCGCCCTCACCCCAACACCCACCCATCACAAGAACTTGCTTTGACCTCCATGGCCTTATTCTCCAATAGACATGGTGGGCTGAGCTGTCTGATGTCTCTTCTTTGTTTGGCCTCTCTTCCCTCGCCCCTGCCTGAAAACCTTCAGGTCCAATGTTCCTACTGGGCAAATCCATCCTTCTTACTTTTGCTTTTGTAGACATGGAAATTTCACTGTGTTGCCCAGGCTGGTTCAAACTCCTAGGCTCAAGTGATCCTCCTGCCTTGGCCTCCCAAAGTGCTCAGATTATAGGCATGAGCCTCTGCACCTCGCCTATATCCATCCTTCTTGACCCTGGCCTTTGATGACCCCTGCAGCCTCACCTCTCAACACCATCAGCCCATTCAAACCCCGACTTCATCTTGCAGCCACACTGACTACTGAACAGGCCCTGTTCTTCCTGACCTCTGGCCTTCGCACATGCTGTTCCCTTTGTGGAGCACACTCTTCCCTCGTGTAACTATTTGTTCCTCAAGTCTCAACTCAGGTTGCCCTCTCTGCCAGGAAGCCTTCCTTGATTCCACAGCCTCCAAAGCTATATTAGAGGCCCCTCCTCTATGTTCCCACAGAACACGCAGCACTTACCTCTAAAAACCAGTTAACACTATTTAACATTTATAAAGCACGCACTGCAGGCCAGGCACTGTGCGAGGCACTCAGTAATCCTCACAACAGCCCTGTCAGGCAGAAGGATTTGGTGTGGCCCCTGCTTTATCTGATGAAAAGGTACAGGCTCAGAGAGGTTAAGGGGCTTGCCTGGAGTCACACAGCTAGTGAGTGGTGGAGGCACTTGGATTTGGGTCTGCCTGCTGCTCAGGACAGTGCCCTCAGTGGCTTCATGGTTCCAGAGCATGTGTCACTGTGCTGTGGTCACCTGCAAGGCTATCTTCCCCTGCAAACTCTGCACCCTCCCAGGTCCCGATGGCCGTTCTGTCTGGTGCCTACCCTGGAGTAGATCCCCGGTCTCCTCCACTCTCCACTCACCCAGTCATCCAACATATACCATTTTTTTTGTTTGAGACAAGAGTTTCTGTTGCCCAGGCTGGAGTGCAGTGGTGTGATCTCAGCTCCCTGCAAGCTCTGCCTCCCGGGTTCAAGTGATTCTCGTGCCTCAACCTCCCAAGTAGCTGGGATTACAGGGATTACAAGCACACACCACTACCCTGGCTAAGTTTTGTACTTTTAGTAAAGACAGGGTTTCACTATGTTAGGCTGGTCTTGGACTCCTGACCTCCGGTGATCTGCCGGCCTTGGCCTCCCAAAGTGCTGGGATTACAGGCATGAACCACTGTGCCCAGCCCATTCAACATATACTCATTAAGTGCCTACTGTGTGCCAAGCACCGTTCTAGACACTAGGAAGAGACAGACACAAATCACTGCCCCCATGCAGCTGACAGCCTCCCATTCTTCAGTGACAGTGCTGGTGAACTGGGGCTGGCCACATGCTGCCTGCATGAATTTTCCATTCTCCTTTGCAGCTAAGCATGTCCACATGACCACAGTTCTGGTGCATGAGATGTAGGAAGGTGTGCAGTAGGCGACTAGCTTCCAGGAAGTGTCCTTAAAAAGAAGGGGTGCCCTGGACGGGCATGGTGGCTCACGCCTATAATCCCAGCACTTTGGGAGGCTGAGGCAGGCGGATCATGAGGTCAGGAGTTCAAGACCAGCCTAACATAGCAAAACCCTGTCTCTGCTAAAAATACAAAAAAAAATCAGCTGGGCATGGTGGCACATGCCTATAAGCCCAGCTACTCAGGAGGCGGAGGCAGGAGAATCACTTGAACCCAGGAGGCAGAGGTTGTAGTGAGCCAAGATCGCACCACTGCACTCCAGCCTGGGCAACAGAGCGAGACTCTATCTCAAAAAAAAAAAGAAGGAGTACCCCTTCTTTTCTCCTTCCTATGGTTGACTTGTAGACATAAAAACTGGAGCCTGGCACAGTGGCTCATGTCTGCAACCTCAGCACTTTGGGGGGCCAAGGCGGAAAGACCTCTGGAGACCAGACTAGGAAACAAAGTGAGACCTCATCTCTACAAAAAAATTAGCCTGGCGTGGTGGCATGCCTGCAGTCCCAGCTACTAGAGAGGCCGAGGTGAGAAGATCCCTTGAACCCAGGAGGTTGAGGCTGCAATGAGGTGTGATGGCATCACTGCACTCCAGCCTAGGTGACAGAGCAACACCTTGTTTTTTTTTTTTAAAAAAAAAAAAAAAAAAAAAAAAGGTGGAGCTTGAGCAGTCATTCTGGATCATGAAGTAAACTTGAGAATGGAGACCATACAAGGCGGGGGAAACCAGTGGTTTTTAACTGGAGGGTGGCATGATCCTCCCCACTCTCCCATGTCCCTGGAAACCTGTGGGGATATTTTGATTGTTGTAATGACTGGGAGTACCACTGAAGTTTGGTGGCTGGGAGGTATGGATACCCTGCATCCTGATAAGTACAGGACACAAAGAATTAGCCTGCCCGGCCAGGCATGACTAACTCACACCTGTAATCCCAGCACTTTGGGAGGCTGAGGCAGGTGGATCACCTGAGGTCAGGAGTTCAAGACAAGCCTAGGGTGAAGCCCTGTCTCCGCTAAAAATATAAAAATTAGCTGGTGCATGCCTATAATCTCAGCTACTTGTGAGGCTGAGGTAGGAGAATTGCTTGAACCCAGGAGGCGGAGGTTGCAGTGAGCCAAGATTGTACCATTGGACTCTAGCCTGAGTGACCTAGCAAGACTCTGTCTCCAAAAAAAAAAAAAAGTGGCAGCATAAATGAACGCCTCCTGTAAAGCCATTTGGAACTTTTCCCAAAGGGCTGCTCTGCTCTAGGCTGAGCCGGGGACTTCCTGTCTGATCTGTCTCTGTCCCATACCCATTAATTTGCTGCTCGGACAATCTGGCGCCTTGGCTGGGAATTGACGGGAACAGTAAATGGGGAGACTCAGGTTTGGCTCTAATCAAACAGAAAACTCTGGGTTGAAAGTTTCCATGGCCACCATCAACTCTCACTGGTGACAGCAGCAGTCCCATCATTGGCCGTCTTTACCTAACAGCCAAAGGAGCTTTATTGCTATTTTTGAGACGGAGTCTCACTCTGTCGTCCAAGCTGGAGTTCAGTGGCGCCATCTTGGCTCACTGAAACCTCCGCCTCCTGCAGTCAAGCAATTCTCCTGCCTCAGTCTCCTGAGTAGCTGGAACTACAGGCACCCGCCACCAAGCCCAGCTAATTTTTGTATTTTTAGTAGACAAAGGGTCCTTTCTTCCCTTCCTTCCCTTCATTCCTCCCTCCCTCTCTCTCTCTTTTTTTTTTTTTTAAAGAGACAGGGTTTCACCATGTTGGCCAGGCTGGTCTCGAACTCCTAACCTCAGGTGATCTGCCCGTCTCGGCTTCCCAAACTGCTGGGATTACAGGCACAAGCCACCGCACCCAACCTCTCTCTCTCTCTCTTGAGATGGAATCTCACTCTGTCACCCAGGCTGGAGTGCAGTAGCACCATTATGGCTCACTTACAGGTTGATGGGTGCAGCACACCACCATGGCACATGGGTTCACGCAATTCTTCTGCCTCAGCCTCCTGAGTAGCTGGGATTACAGGTGTGCGCTCCCACGCCTAGCTAATTTTTGTATTTTAAATAGAGATGCGGTTTCACAATATTGGTCAGGATGATCTTGATCTCCTGACCTTGTGTTCTGCCTGCCGTGGCCTCCCAAAGTGCCAGGATTACAGGCATGAGCCACTGTGCCCAGCTGAATTTTTGTATTTTTAGCAGAGATGAGATTTCACCATGTTGACCAGGCTGGTCTCAAACTCCTGGCCTTAAGAGATCCACCCACCTCAGCCTCCCAAAGTGCTGGGATTACAGGCGTGAGCCAGTGCACTCGGCCCCCAAAGCAGCTTTTATTTACTTCCTTTTAAAAAAATTAATT
Organism: Cebus imitator; assembly: GCF_001604975.1. NCBI lineage: Eukaryota > Metazoa > Chordata > Mammalia > Primates > Cebidae > Cebus > Cebus imitator. Next base: position 1,911,243 of record NW_016107621.1, read on the forward strand.
AAAAAATTTCTTTTTCATACATGGCATCTCCATATGTTGACCAAGCTGGTCTCAAATTCCTGGCCTCGAGTGATCCTCCCACCTTGGCCTCCCAAAGTACTGGGATTACAGGTGTGGGCTACCACACCATTCACAGACATGACTCCTCAACGCTTCCTACTTCATTAGAATAAAGCCTGAAGGCCACTCCCTCACCCCCAGGGCCTTCCAGCTCACTCTCCTACATCATTTCCTTCCTCTCTCTTCCTTGCTGGCACAGTGGCAGCCACACGGGCCTTGCTGCTGTTTCTGGAACACACCACGCTCACCTCAGCCCCTCCTTTTGGGTAGCTGCTCCCCCTGACTGGGATGCTTCTTCCCCCAAACTTCCTGTGGCTAGCTCCTTTTTGCCACTCAGAACTCAGATGAAGTATCATTTCTCAGACTGCTCCGAGAAGCATTCCCATCCCAAAAGTAGTCCTCCAGCCATTAAAGTACCTTCCTCTCAACCTCCCAGCACTTCGTACTAACACTTTTTTTTTTTTCTGGTGTACTTAATTATCTTTAAAAATTATAATTTTCTAGGCCGGGCGCGGTGGCTCAAGCCTGTAATCCCAGCACTTTGGGAGGCCGAGGCGGGTGGATCACGAGGTCAAGAGATCGAGACCATCCTGGTCAACACGGTGAAACCCCGTCTCTACTAAAAATACAAAAAATTAGCTGGGCATGGTGGCGCGTGCCTGTAATCCCAGCTACTCAGGAGGCTGAGGCAGGAGAATTGCCTGAACCCAGGAGGTGGAGGTTGCGGTGAGCCGAGATCACGCCATTGCACTCCAGCCTGGGTAACAAGAGGGAAACTCCGTCCCAAAAAAAAAAAAAAAAATTATAATTTTCTAAAAAACAGATTTTTAAAAAAGAGCTTCTCATGTATTTATTTACTTCCTTAGGGCAGGGATTGCATCTATTTTTGTTTGCTGCTATATCCCTAGAACTGGTGAAGTTAGATGAATGAATGAGTGAATTCATCATTTTCCTGTCTGACAGATGGGACGGTGCACTGGCTCATGTATGAGGGACTTTCAGTGCTGGCATCCACATGCTGTCTCTAGGTCTTTTTTAATTTTTTCTTTTTTTGGAGACAGAGTCTTCCTGTCACTCAGGCTGGAGTGCAGTGTCATGATCTCGGCTCACTGCAACATCCACCTCCCGGGTTCAACTGATTTTCCTGCCTCAGCCTCCTGAGTAGCTGGGATTACAGTCATGCATTACCATGCCCAGCTAATTTTTATATTTTTAGTAAAGCCAGGGTTTCACCATGTTGGTCAGGCTGGTCTCAAACTCCCGACCTCGTGATCTGCCAGCCTCAGCTTTCCAAAGTGCTGGGATTACAGGCATGAGCCACCACACCCAGCCCTGTCTCTAGATCTTATGAATTTTTTATTCTAATCCAATGTGCCCTCCAATTGCCACTGTGCTAGCTGAACGGGTAACCGGCACTTGTCTGGTGGCTTGACCTTGCCGCAGGCCCCTCTGTCAGACCTAGGTCCTGGCTTTTAGCAGGAGACCCTCCCGCCCACTCTGCCCTCACCCCTTCCTCCCTCCCTCACTCCGCAGAGGCCAACCCGGCCACGCCTTTCAGCACCTCCAGACATCACTGCTTTTGGAGAAGAGGGAGAGACGGATAACCTCCGGCGCCATCCAGGCGTAGGTCCCCGCAGCGCTCATCTTGGTGGTCTTGTGCCACTCACGGGCGAGGCCAAAGTCCGTGATCTTGAGCACCGTGTCTGCAAGGTTGTGGTTCTCGATGGCCTCCAGGATCAGGACTGTGGGATGGGAAGAAAGGTGGGTCACCTTAGACCTGCTGTGCTGCAGACCCAAGTGTCCTGGCCCGCTGCCTCAGCTGGAAAAACATTTCTCCTCTCACTGCCTCAGGCTGCCCCACTCTGTGACAGCTCCTTTCCCGGCCTGGAACATCCATGAGCCCCTCCACCCAGGTCTAATCCCTGTCCCAGGCTCCCACGAGGGAGGAGGGAGCTCCTTCTGCATCCTCTGCCCTCCTGACTTTGTCCTGGGCTCTGTGGAGCACCATGAATGGTCAAGAACCAACAGCCAAGGCTGAGGTGGGTCACTTGAGCCCAGGAGTTCAAGACCAGCCTGTGCAACATAGCAAGACCCCATCTCTACA
>NW_016107621.1:1913766-1928443 GCF_001604975.1 Cebus imitator
AAAAAAAAAAAAGTCAGAGCATGTTCCTGCACCCTGACTCTGGCTCAGCCGCATGACTCGCTTTGGCTAAGAACGACAGGGTCAGTTCCAAGCCCCAGCCTCGCACGTCTGCTGGCCCTCTTGTACTTTTGCCATCACCATGACAACATGCCTCAGCTAGTCTGCCTTGTCCAAGAAGACGAGAGCTACTTGGAGCAAGGCCTCTCCAGCCGAGCCCAGTGTCCATCAGTTCACCCTCCAGCTGGCCTGCAAATGCACAAGCAGTAACCAACAACAGTTGTTTTAAGATGCCGAGTTTTGGGGGTAGCTTATTACATGGCATTATTGTGACAAAATCTGACAGATGTATTCCGCAAACATATCGGATGGTCCCAGCTTCCTTACTGCCTGCAGGTGGTCACTAACAGCGATGAGGATCATGGCTAGTGTCTGCACTATGCTAAGCTCTTTATATGAATTGACTCACAAACCACCCCTCCCTTTTTAAGGAGACAGGGTTGGCCAGGCACAGTAGCTCATGCCTGTAATTCCAGCACTTTGGGAGGCTGAGGCGGGTGGATCATTTGAGATCAGGAGTTTGAGACCAGCCTGGCCAACATGGTGAAACCCTGTCTCTACTAAAAATGCAACAATTAGCCAGGTGTGGTGGTGGGTGCCTGTAGTCCCAGCCACTTGGGAGGCTGAGGTGAGAGGATCACTTGAACCCAGAAGGTGGAGATTGCAATGAGCCGAGATTGTGCCACTGTACTCCAGCCTGGGTGACAGAGTGAGACTCGTCTTAATGAAAAAAATAAATAAATAAAGGAACAGGGTCTTTTTCTGTTACTCAAGATAGAGTGCAGTGGTGTGATTATGGCTTGCTGTAGCCTCAAACTCCTGGGCTCAAGCAATCCTCCAGCCTTGGCCTCCCAAAGTGCTGGGATTATAGGAGTAAACCATTGCACCCAGCTATAACCATTTTTCTAGACCAGCCAGCAGAGGCTCAGAAGTCACTTGGCTAAGAGATCACACAGCTAGAAGATGGCAGGACAAAGGCTTGAACTAGTTTTGTGATCAGAGCCCAATCTCTTAACTGCTGGGGTTATTTACTACCTTCTATCACACAGAGGTCCCAAAGTATTCCGTGTACCGCCTGGGTTTGAGCCTCAGCTCTGCCTCTTCCTAGCTGCATAACCTTGAACACTTTAATCTTCACACCCAGACTTCTCTATTAAATGGGGCTGGTAACAGAATTTACCTTCTAGCATTGTGGTAAAAATTTATTGCCTCATGCAATAGGGCCTTTGAAAGTGTTAGCTGTTATTGGCCAGGTGCGGTGGCTCACGCCTGTAATCCCAGCACTTTGGGAGGCCGAGGCGGGCAGATCATGAGGTCAGGAGTTCAAGACGAGCCTGGCCAACATGGTGAAACCCCCTCTCTACTAAAAATACAAAAATTATCTGGGTGTGGTGGTGGGTATCTGTAATCCTAGTTACTCGGGATGCTGAGACAGGAGAATCATTGAACCCAGGACATGGAGGTTGCAGTGAGCCAAGACCTGCACAACTACACTCCAGCCTGGGTGACAGAGTGAGACTCCATCTCAAAAAAAAAAAAAAAAAAAGAATTACTGGTGGAATGAACCAATGCATGAATAATGGCAGATGAGGACCTCCTTAGGGTAGGATGAGTGGGGAAGCAGTGCTGTGGAGGCACTGTGTCCTCTCTCTCCGGCGCAGAGCAGACCCATCACCCCAGGAGGAAGCCCTGGCCATAAGAGGCCCGCTGACCCTTTGGCTAGAAAGCACTGGCTACAATAACCCTGGGGGTGTGGGGCATGCTGTCAATCAGCAGGGGTGAGGAAGGGCTGAGAAGGAGCCCCAGCCTTCAAAAGGAACATGCTGGGTGGCCCTGCCTCCATTTACTCAACCTTTCAGAGGTGCTGGGGCATAAGCATCAGTTCCCCAGATGTGGCACCAGCCCTGGCACATGTGGGCATGTGTTAGCTCTTTTTTTTTGAGATGGAGTCTTGCTCTGTCACCCAGGCTGAGTGCAGTGGCGTGATCTCGGCTCACTGCAACCTCCCGGGTTGAAGCAATTCTCCTGTCTCAGCCTCTGAGTAGCTGGGATTACAGATGCATGCCCCCATGCCCAGCTACTTTTTGTATTTTTAGTAGAGATGGGGGTTTCACCACATTGGTCAGGCTGGTCTCAAATTCCTGACCTCAGGTGAGACACCCACCTTGGCCTCCCAAAGTGCTGGGATTATATGCGTGAGCCACCATGCCCAGCCAAGCTCTCTGTTGATATACAAATGTTAGGCTTGGAAGGCAAGAAGGATGCAGTCCCTCTATTCTAGGGGCTTACCATTGCTATGGGTGGGGGGACAGCAAAACATCTATAAAAATAGTGGGATGGATTAAAACAAATTTCAAGATGTAGAAGTGACAAAAATCAGGATAAGATGTGAGCGTTGAGAGCAAAGGGGGCACCCTCATATTTCAGGGCTTAAGTGTGAGTGATGCGAGGGCCGGGGACATGCTGGTCTCCTCCACTCCTGATGCCTTTGCTTAGCACATGATCTGGCCTGGTAAACATCAAATGGAAGAATGAACAAATGAATGAAAAAATGAAAGGGAGTGAGATAAGGCAGAGCACGAATGGGAGAGCCAGGAATGTAAGATGTTTTCCTTGCTGTATCCCTGGGAGAGGGCCTGGCACAGCACTCTGGAAATATCTGTGGAATGAATGAATGAAATTACTAGCTCGTGAGTACCGTCAGGGCAGAAACCATGGCTGTCTCAGTCCCAGTTGGGCTTCTGCTTAATAGGTGCTCAATTAATATTTGCTGACGCCACACGAAGCTCCTTGATCTAGATATGAGTGCTGTAGAATGTTCCCTTCTACCTGGCCCCATTATTTATTCAACCAACCAATCAACTTTGGAGAGCCTGACAGGCAGCCTGGAAGCTTTTATATAGCCATATCCATTCAATTCCTCCCTCATCTTTTCCAGTTTGCCTTGGCCTATGAAGACTCCAGGAAATGGTTCTCAATTGGGGGTGATTCTGCCCCCAGGGGACATTTGCAATGCCCAGAGACATTTTTGGTTGTCATAGCTGAGGATGGGGGCAGGGAATGTTAATGGCATCTAGCGGGAAGAGGCCAAAGATGCTGCTAAGCAACTTTCAATTCACAGGACAGCTCCTATAACAATGATCCAGCCTCAAGTGCCAACAATCCGGGGTTGAGACACTGGCTTCAGACGGGGTAGGCTCTTTTTATCTCTGCCTGGCGGCCTCTGGCAGCATGGCTGGATGGTGAGAACCTTGAAGGCAGGCACTGCATCTGTGCTGTTGACACAGGGAACGCAGGTGTTCACGGATACATGTTTACTGAGCAACTGTGACTCTGCAGCCTGGGAGGCAGTCAAGTCCTTCAATCTTTCTGAAACTCCTTTTTCTCCCTTAAGGTGGGCAAGGCCTACCTCACCTTCACCCTAAAGGTATCATACTGCTGCCCCCTTCTCGCCCCAGGCACAGTGTCATCTGGTGTCCCTCAACCTGTTTCCCGTCACCTAGGCATGGCCTCGTGAGGTTCTGTGGAAGGAATTTTGGGGAGAGGACACCACTTACTGTTGATGGACTTGAGGTCACGGTGGATGATGGGCACAGGGGCATCACTGTGTAGGTAGTTCATGCCCCGGGCCACCTGCACAGCCCAGTTGACCAGCACGTGAGGTGGCACCCGGCGGCCTGCCAGCACCCTGCTGAGTGCGCCACCCCGGGCATACTCCATCACCAGGCAGAGGTGTGGGGGTTTGAGGCAGGCACCTCTAAGGGCAATGATGTTGGGGTGCTTCAGGGCTCCAAAGAGCCGGGCTTCCTGGCACACCTGCTCTGCTGTCACTGCCGGGTCCTTCTCAGGGTCCAGCCGGGCGGCCTTGACGGCCACCTCCTCACCACGCCACAGGGCCCGATAGACCTTGCCAAAGCCCCCCACACCGATGATTTCTTCTAGCTGCAGCTCGTGGAAGGGGATCTCCTGGGGCAGCTGGAGGCCCGCGGGTGTAGCGGGGGCGCCGGGGGCCACGTAGTTGCTGGGGAAGACGCCCACGCGACCGCTGGGGAGCTGCCCGGTCCACCAGCCCTCGTCGCCGGAGACCGCACAGTCTTGGGAAAGCACCTGGACGCGGTCGCCCCTCCGCAGGGTCAGCTCCTCGTCGCCCGCCGCCTCGTAGTCGAATACCGCGGTCCAGACGGGCCCCGCGGGGGTCGTGCCCCACTCCTTGGCCGCCGCCCCCTCCTCCTCCTCCATGGGGGAGGGGCCGGGGGCTGCGGGAGGCTGCTTCACACCGGCTGCCCGCGGGATGCAGAGGGCGGACCCCGGCGGCCGGGATGGAGGGCAGTCCCTGTGGGGTCTAGGGGGTTTCTGGGGGCCATGGCTGGGACGCCCTCCTCAGGAGCAAGAAAAAAACCCTTTCAAAGGGCAGGCTCGTCCCCTCCAATTCGGCTGTCCGGGCGGGGCAGGGTGGGAGTGAGGCGGCAGGTTCACCTGTGCCCTCCAAACGGCAGGGCGCTAAGAAGGCCTGGCCGCGCGACACTCGAATGCCCACCGGGGTCCGCCGGTGGGAGACGAGGGCGAGGGCGGCAGGCAGTCCCCGTTCCCCGCGCCGCTCACCCCGCGCAGCTCCACCGGCGGCCCCCGGCTCCGCATCCCGGACCACGACCGCCGGGCCAGGCGGGGGTGGCGGGGCCCCGGGGGCGGCCGCCCCGGGCTGGGGTGGCGCGCCCCTCGGCCTCCTCACGCGCGAGGCGGTCGGGCAGCCCCCATTCTTGGCACCGGCCTCCCGGTCGGCCCCAGCCCCTACCCCCGCCCGTGCTGCTTCCCGGGGCCGCCGGCGGGGCCCGAGTGACGTGTGGTCGACGCCGCCGCGGTGCCGCCTGGGAGTTGTAGTCTCGGGCCGCGCAGCCTCGGGGCCCAGCCCTCAGCGCCCCCAGGCAGAGAACCGCTGCCAGCCTCGGGCCGCAGTGGACACCCCGAGGGGTCGAGGGAGTCCTCCTGAGGAGATGATCCCGGCCTCGGCCCCTCCTTCCAATGCGGCGTAGCGGGTGCCCGGGGCAGGAGGAAGCGCTCCTTACTGACCCTGCAGGGGCCGCTGCCCAGAGTTGGGTGGATCGCAACGGACGCGTTTAGCAACGCGAAAAATAGGAGCTGCATGCATTACGGTAACTGCCCGGAGCCTGCGAACGCCGCCTCGACCCGGTTCCTGAGGCAGGACTGCCCCGCGGGCCCCGAGCCGAAATGCAAGCCGGGAAATGTAGTCCGCGTGGGGACCTCTGCTGCAGGGGGCGGCCCCCAAACCGCTGGCTGCCGGCGTCCGCTCGTGGCTCCAAGAAAGCTAGGGGTCAGGCTGGTAGCGGGACCCTGCGGGGAAGACCGGGCTGGAAGGATGTGTTTACTGTCCCTGGGGATGTAAATGTCAATGTCACAGCCACATCTGCTTTCTCCACCAGCTCTGGGTTCCTCTGCTGAAGTCAGAACTCCTGCTCTCGAGAATCCCCCATCCCTAATTTATAGGAGTTTCGGTCTGGGGAGCGTAATGTGCATGTTGTGTTAAGTGCATTGTACACGTGGTATCGTTAAGTCTTCACAAAGAGCCCCATTTTACAGATGACTCATAGAGAAATGAAGTCATTTGTGCAAGGCTACAGAACTATAAATGGCAAAGCAAGAATGAAAGGCAGTTTTAAAAATTAACAACCCAGGCCAGGTGCGATGGCTCCTGCCTGTAATCTCAGCACTTTGGGAGACCGAGGAGGGCGCATCACGAGGTCAGGAGTTCCAGACCAGCCTGACCAACATGGTGAAACCCCCATCTCCACCAAAAAAAAAAAAAAAAAAAAAAAAAAAAAGCCGGGCGTGGTGGTGCGCTCCTGTAATCCCAGCTACTAGGGAGGCTGAGGCAGGAGAATCGCTTGAGCCCAGAAGGCGGAGATTGCAGTGAGCTGAGATGTCACCACTGCACTCCGGCCTGGACAACAGGGCAAGACATAGGCATAATTTTCTCCCAGGATGTTTTGGTACATGCTTTTTTCAGTTCACTCACTGGGACTTCATTGATTTTACTGATTTATTTATGGCTGGGATTTTTTTTTTTTTTTTTTTTTTTTGTTTTTTTTTGAGAATGAGTCTCTCTCTGTCACCCAGGCTGGACTGCAATGGAGTCATCTTGGCTCACTGCAACCTCCACCTCCCAGGTTCAAGTGATTCACCTGCTGCCAGGTTCAAGCGATTCTCCCGCCTTCCAGGTTCAAGCGATTCTCCCGCCTCCCAGGCTCAAGCAATTCTCCTGCCTCCCAGGTTCAAGCGATTCTCTCTCCCACCGCAGTAGCTAGGACTACAGGCACGTGCCGCCATGCCCAGCTAATTTTTGTATTTTCAGTAGAGATGGGGTTTCACTGTGTTAGCCAGCATGATCTTGAACTCCTGACCTCATGATCCACCCACCTTGGCTTCCCAAAGTGCTGGGATTACAGGCGTGAGCCACTGTACCCCGCCAAGGATAGGTTTTAAGTGTTCTCTCTCACACACAAAAAGCTCCCCAACTCATTACATAGTTGAGTGGCAACCTCTGCATCCTGGGTGCAAGTGATTCTCCTGCCTCAGCCTCCCTAGTAGCTGGGATTACAGATGTGAGCTACTATGCCCACCCGGCTAATTTTTGTATTTTTAGTAGAGACTGAGTTTCACCGTGTTGACCAGGCTGGTGCTGGGATTACAGGCAGGAGCTATTCCTGACTTGAAGTGATCTGCCCATATTGGCCTCTCAAAGTGCTAGGATTACAGGCATGCGCCACCTCACCCAGCTGTGTTAACTTTTTCAATGATGTCCTGATGTCCTTGTTTGGAAGAAATGTTTAAATTTAATATAGTCAAGCCTGTCACATTTTCACCATATGGTCTTCTGGGTTGAAGAATTTTTGCTCACTCCAAAGCCATAACAATATTCTACATTTTTCTACCAGCTGTTTTGGGTTGAATTGTGTTCTTCCAAAAAGATATGTTGAATTTCTACTTGCAGTACCTCAGAATGTGACTGTATTTGGAAACTAGGGTTGTTGCAGGTGTAATTAGTTAAGATGAGATGATACTGGAAGAGAGCGGGTCCTTACTCCAATATGACTGGTGTCCTTATAAAAAGGGGAAATTTGGTGTGGTGGCTCATGCCTGTAATCCCAGCACTTTGGTAGGCCGAGGCGGGTGGATCACCTGTCAGAAGCTCAAGACCAGCCTGGCCAACCTGGTGAAATCCTGTCTCTACTAAAATTACAAAAATTAGCTGGGTGTGGCGGTGGGCACCTGTAATCCCAGCCACTTGGGACAATGGCAGGAGAATAACTTGAACTTAGGAGGTGGAGGTTGCAGTGAGCAGAGATCACGCCATTGTACTCCTGGGTGACAGAGTAAGGCTCCGTCTCAAAAATAATAATAAATAAATAAATAAAGGGGAAATTTGAGGCCAGGTGCAGTGGCTCTCACCTGTAATCACAACACTGTGGGAGGTGGGTAGATTGCTTGAGGCCAGTATTTGGCGACCAAGCTGGGCAACTTAGCGAGAACTTAGCTCTACAAAAATTACAAAAATTAGCCACGCGTAGTGACATATACCTGTAGTCCCAGCTACTCGGGAAGCTGAGGTGGGAGGATTGCTTGAGGCTAGTATTTGAAGACCAACCTGGACAACGTAATGAGACCTCATCTCAACAAAAAATACAGGCCAGGTGCGATGGCTCACACCCATAATCCCAGCACTTTAAAAAGCAGAGGCCAGTGGATCACCTGAGGTCAGGAGTTCGAGATTAGCCTGGCCAATATAGCGAAACTTCGTCTCTACTAAAAATACAAAAATTAGCTTGGCATGGGGGTGGATGCCTATAATCACAGCTACTCAGAGGCTGAGGCAGAAGAGTTATTTGAATCCCGGGGTGGGGGCAGAGGTTGCAGTGAGCTGAGATCTAGCCACTTCATTCCAGCCTGGGTGAAAGAAACTCCATCTCAAACAAAACAAAAAACAAACAAACAAATACAAAAGTTAGCCATGCATGGGTGACATGCACCTGTAGTCCCAGCTACTCGGGAGGCTGAGGTGGGAAGACTGCTCGAGCCCCAGCAGTTTATGCTTACAGTGAGCTATGATTGCGCTACTGCACTCTAATCTGGGCAAGAGAGTGAGATCTTGTCTTAAAAATAGATAAATAGGCCAGGTGCAGTGGCTCACGCCTGTAATCCTAGCACTTTGGGAGGCCGAGGGAGGTGGACACCTGAGGTCAGGAGTTCGAGACCAGCCTGGCCAACATGGTAAAATCCCATCTCTACTAAAAATACAAAAATTAGCCAGGCGTGGTGGTGCACACCTGTAATCCCAGCTACTCAGGAGGCTACGGCAGGAGAATCACTCGAACCCGGAGGCAGAGGTTGCAGTGAGCTGAGATCGTGCCCTTGCACTCCAGCCTGGGTGACACAGCAAGACTCTGTCTCAAAAATAAATAAATAAATAAAATAAATAACAAAAAAGGGGGACATTTGGATACAGACATGCACCACAGAGAACACCCTGTGAAGATGAAGGCAGGGATTGGGGTGATGCCGCAGAAACCAAGGAATGCCAAAGATTGTAAGCAAACCACCAGAAGGAAGGAGAGAGGTGTGGGACAGATTCATTCCTCTTGACCGGCAGAAGGAAGCAAACTTTGGCTGGGCACAGAGGCTCATGCCGGTAATTCCAGCACTTTGGGAGGCTGAGACGGCAGATCACTTGAGGCTGGGAGTTTGAGAGCAGCCTGGCTAACATGGTGAAACCCCGTCTCTACTAAAAATACAAAAATTAACAGGCCGTGTTGGCATACCATATAGTCTGAGCTACTCAGGAAAATCGCTTGAATGTGGGAAGCGGAGGTTGCAGTGAGCTGAGATCACGCCACTGCACTATAGCCTGGGTGACAGAGGCAGACTCTGTCTCAAAATAAAAATAAAAAGAATTAAAAAAGAACCAACCGTGTGGATGCCTTGATCTTGTTGAACTTGTGGCCTCAGCAGCTGTGAGGCTATACATTTGGATTGTTTAAGCCACTCAGTTTGTGGCCTGGTGTCACAGCAGCTGTGGCAAACACATACAAGCCCTTTTATTTGGAGTCTTACCTTTTTCGTTTGATCTTTGTAAAATGTAGTCATTATTTATTCCAAATATTTCTTCCCTTCTCTGTTGCTTTACAGCTGTTACCATTTCTACTTTTATCCACCATAAAATGTTAAAGTTTTTTTGTTTTTTTATTCTAAAATGTTAATATTTTCCATGCTTTTATCTTACTGTTCCCTTCTGAAATTGATATATGTCTTTCACCTAAGTTCTTTGCAGTTTCTATTGCTTTGCTGTCTAGTCCTTCTAGTGAGTTCTTTATTTAGATTTTATAATTTCTTGTTTTGATTGTTTTTTTGAGACACGGTCTTGCTCTGTTGCCCAGGCTGGAGTACAATGGTGTGATCGTGGCTCACTGCAGCCTCAGCCTCCTAGGCTCAAAGTGAGCCTCTCACCTCAGCCCCCTGAGTGGCTGGGACCACAGGCGTGTGCCACCACGCCCAGCTGACTTTTAATTGTTTTAGAGAGATGGGAGTCTCCCTGTGTTGCCTAGGATGGTCTTGAACTCCTGGGCTCAAGGGATCCTCCCACCTGGGCCTCCCAAAGTGCTGGGATCACAGGTTGCAGTGAGCCATGATCATGCCACTGCACTCTGGCCTGGGTGACAGACCAAGACCCTGTCTCAAAACAAAACAAAACAAAAACAAAAACATAGTAAACTGAGGATCAGGAGGGTGTTGATGGATGTTTGTGAGTCCTTCACTCTCTTTCCTTCCCCCAAACCTCTTTTGGTTTGTACAGCCTCGAAGAGCCCCAGAGTCTTCCTTGGCTGTATTTGTTTTTTTGTCTCAATTTTTTTTCTTTTTTTTTGAGACGGAGTTTCGCTCTTGTTACTCAGGCTGGAGTGCAGTGGCGTGATCTTGGCTCACTGCAACCTCCGCCTCCTGGGTTCAAGCGATTCTCTTGCCTCAGCCTCCCGAGTAGCTGGGACTATAGGCTCATGCCACCACACGCGGCTAGGTTTTTGTATTTTAGTAGAGATGGGGTTTCACCATGTTGGTCAGGATGGTCTCAATCTCCTGACCTTGTGATCCACCCGCCTTGGCCTCCCAAAGTGCTGGGATTACAGGTGCGAGCCATGACGCCCGGCCGCAGTCTTTCATTAGTTATACAAAGGCAGTGTCAATCCCTGAGCAAGAAGGGGGTTAGTTTTAGGAAGGGACTGTTATCAGTTTTATTTTATTCTTTTTATTTTTTTGAGATGGAGTCTCGCTCTATCATCCAGGCTGGAGTGCAGTGGCGTGATCTTGGCTCACTGCAACCTCTGCCTCCTGGGTTCAAGTGATTCTCCTGCCTTACTCTCCAAAGTAGCTGGGATTACAGGTGCACGCCACCACGACCGGGTAATTTTTGTATTTTTTTAGTAGAGATGGGGTTTCACCATGTTGGCCAGGCTGGTCTCGAACCCCTGACCACAGGTGATCCCCTACCTCAGCCTCCCAAAGTGCTGGGATTACAGGCTTGAGCCACCACGCCTGACTTGCTTTGTTTTAAAGTTAAACTATAAACTAAATTCCTCTTACAGTTGGCTTGGCCTATGTGCAGGAATGAGCAAAGACAGCTGTGGGCTTAGAAGCAAGACAGAGTCAGTTACGTTAGATTTCTCTCACTCTCATATAATTTTTGCAAAGGCAGTTTCACAGCCAGCCAGCTGGAATGGGGGCAGTTGATGGAGGAGGCTTTGCTGGAAGCTGAGTATGGGCCCAGTAATAGATCTTTCATTTCCTGAGAATGCAATTAGAAGCTGTCAAGAATACTCACTTCTGGCCAGGTGCAGTGGCTCACACCTGTAATCTCAGCATTTTGGGAGGCCAAGGTGGGCGGATCACTTGAGTCCAGGAGTTCAAGACCAGCTTGGGCAGATCAGACATGGCAAAACCCCATCTCTACAAAAAATACAAAAATTAACCGGGTGTGGTGGTGGCATGGGCCTGTCGTCCCAGGTACTCAGGAGGCTGAGGTGGGAGGATGGCTTGAGCCTGGGAGGTGGAGGTCACAGTGAGCCGAGATTGTGCCACTGCACTCCAGCCTGGGTGACAGGGCCAGACCCTGTCTCAATAAATAAATAAATGAATAAAAATAAAAAGAATGTTCACTTCCGTTTTCCTCTGTAACATCCTGTCAAATGCAAAGCGCTGTTTGTTAATGAGAGTCTCCATTCTCTACAATTTTTGTCGCTTTCTTCTAAGACAGAAATACTTAGCATGGACATGTCCACAAGGGAGAAGCAGCTTGGCAGTGAGGACTCCTGCCCTTCATCCACCATGGTCTGTGGCCAGCTGGGTCAGAAGGGATGGAGAGAGAAGAAAACTGATGTCAGAAGTCTTTGGTAGAAAAATAAAAAGCCAATTGTCTTGATCATGGACGAGAAGAAGTGACCCATGCACACCTGGGACCTGCTGTCCCATAAATCTATGATAAAAGTGTCAGATCTGAACTTGATTGTCTGCTGTATTTTAGATGATTGCCCCTCATTAGGGAGAGGCAGTGAGTATCAAATGAGGTTCTGGTGTTATTCTTTGAACTCTGGGTATTGCCTTCAATCTGAAGATGTTAGAAATTCATGGCACTGCCAGAGACCTGGGAGGATTTCCTCAGTGATGGCATCCATCACACAAGCAAGAATGTTAATATGGCTGGGCAGCATGGCTTACGCCTATAATCCCAGCACTTTGGGAGGCCAAGGTGGGAGGATCGCTTGAGCCCAGGAGTTTTAGACCAGCCTGGACAACACAGAGAGACCCTGCCTCAATGAGAAAATATTTTTATTTTAGCTGGATGTGGTGGTGAATGCCTGTAGTACAAGCTACTTGGGTGGCTGAGGTGAGAGGATCACTTGAGCCTGGGAGGTCAAGGCTGCAGTGAGCTGTGATGGTGCCACTGCACTCCATCCTGGGTAAAAGAGTGAGGCCTCATCTCATTGAAAAAAAAAAAGAAAGGAAAAAGCTGGGGCCTTTGGGGAGGTGATTGGTCATAAGGGTAGAGCCCTCTGGCTGGAATTAATGCTATTGTAAAATAAGGCCAAGAGAGCTTGTTTATCTCTTCAACTATGTGAGGACACAGTGAGAGGGCGACATCTAGGAAGTGGGCCCTCAATAGACACCGAATCTGCCTGCGCTGTGATCTTGGACCTCACAGCCTCTAGAACCATGAAAAAGAAGTATTTGTTGTTTGTTCTCTTCCTTCCTTCCTTAGTTCCTTCCTTCCTTCCTTCCTTCCTTCCTTCCTTCCTTCCTTCCTTCTTTCCTTTTTTGAAACAGGGTCTCCCTGTGTCGCCCAGGCTGGAGTGTGGTGGCATGATTTTGGCTCACTGCAACCTCTGCCTCCCGGGTTCAAGCAATTCTCCTGCCTCAGCCTCCCAAGTATCTGGGATTACAGGTGCCCACCACTATGCCCAGCTAATTTTTGTATTTCTAGTACAGATGGGGTTTCATGATGTTTGTCAGGCTGGTATCAAACTCCTGACCTCAGTTGATCTGCCCACCTTGGCCGTCCAAAGTGCTGGGATTATAGGCATGAGCCACCACACCTGGCTTTTTCCTTCCTTCCTTCCTCCCTCCCTCCCTCCCCCCTTCTCCCTCCCTTCCTCCCTCCCTCCTTCCTTCCTTCCTTCCTTCCTTCTTTCCCTTTCTTTCGAGTTTCACTCTTGTTGCCCAGGCTGGAATGCAGTGGTGAGATCTCAGCTCACTGCAACCTCCACCTCCTGGGTTCAAGTGATTCTCCTGCCTCAGCCTCCTGACTAGCTGGGATTACAGGCCTGTGCCACCACGCCCAGCTGATTTTTTTGTATTTTTAGTAGAGATGGGGTTTTGCCATGTTGGCCAAGCTGGTCTCGAACCCTTGACCTCAGATGATCCACCCACGTCAGCCTCCCAAAGTGCTGGGATCATAGGCACGAGCCACTGCACCCAGCCTGTACCTATTCATTCAAAAATTGATAGTATCCTGTCCCTAGCTTTCACAGATAAGACATTTATTTACTTATTCTTCCAATGGTTATTGCTCTTATTCAGAGATCCCTGAAGGATTGGTAATATCCTAAATCCAAGGACTGTCTCTGTTATGGCCAACTTCTGTTCCCTCTCACCCAAATTCATATGTGGAAGCCCTAACCCCCAGTACTGTAGAATGTGACCGTATTTAGAAAAAGAGCTGTTAAAGAGATGATAAAGTTAACGAAGGATCATGAGTCTGGGCCCAATTCCAAACTCACTGATGTCCTTAATTAATTAATTTATTTATTTTGAGTCAGAGTCTCGCTCTGTTGCCCAGGCTGGAGTGCAGTGGCACCATCTTTGCTCACTGTGACCTCTGCCTCCCGGGTTCAAACAATTCTCGTGCCTCAGCCTCCTGAGTAGCTGGGACTACAGGCATGCCACACCACACCCAGCTAATTTTTGCGTTTTTAGCATAGACAGGGTCTTACTATGTTGCCCAGGCTGGTCTTGAACTCCTGGCTTCAAGCGATCCTTTTGCTTCTGCCTCCCCAAATGCTGGGATTATAGGCCTGAGCCACCATGCTTGGCCAAGAAGAGGAAATTTAGACACAGAGGGATAGCAGGGTGTGTATACAAAGAGAAGAGATCATGTGAGGACACGGAGAGAAGGCAGCCGGCTGCAAACCAGGGAGAGGAGCCTCAGAAGAAAGCAAACCTACCAACACCTTGATCTTGCACTTCCAAGCCTCCAGCATTGTGAGAAAATAAATTTCTGTCATTTAAGCCACCCAGTCTGTGGCACCTTGCTATGGCAGCCTGCGAAGACAAGCACAGCCTCCAGTGCTATCGTTTCAGACACCCCACCCCCACTTTTAGCCCAGAGGGAGGAACTATGATTTGACACGGGGGAGGGGCTTTGCAAAACTGTCCACATCACACTCAAAGCACAGCCTGGTTTGGCAGACAGGCTTAACAAGCCCAGGCCTGGATGTGTCTCACGCTTGCAGCATTCTGTTTCTTTTTTCAGGGTGTCATTTCTGAGGGTTTCAGATTCTTCCACTCAGGAATGAGCTTAGGGACAGGCGACAGCCTGGTGAGGCTCCAGGCTTCTGCAGAGGACTCTGCTGAGAGGGCTGTGGGAGTCTCAAGGTGGGTGAATGGGGAGGACTCAGGAGGATTGTGGGAGAGGTAAGGCAGCAGGAGTTAGGGAGGGCAGAGGGAAAGACACACTCTCAAGCATGAGAAACTGGCTTTCTTTCAATAGGCATGGCAGGAAAGGGCATTTCATGAGGTCTAGAAGCATAGAAGGGGCCAGGTGTGGTGGCTCGTGCTTGTAATCCCAGCACTTTGGGAGGCCAAGGCAGGAGGATCACTTGAGGCCAGGGGTTCAAGACCAGCCTGGGCCACATAGTGAGACACTGTCTTCTTTTTCTTGGAGACAAACGGCGTCTTGCTTTGTCACCCAGGCTGGCATGCAGTGGTAGGATCTCATCTCACTGCAACCTCCACCTCCCAGGTTCAAGCAATTCTCCTGCCTCAGCCTCTTTTTTTTTTTTTTTTT
>NW_016107621.1:1928811-1933532 GCF_001604975.1 Cebus imitator
GCCATGTTTGCCAGGCTGATATTGAACTCCTGGCCTCAAGTGATCTATCCACCTTGGCCTCCCAAAGTGCTGGGATTATAGGCATGAGCCACAGCACCCGGCCCAATTCTTTTTATTTTACTTATTTTTATTGAGACAGGGTCTCACTCTGTCACCCAGGCTAGAGTGTGGTAGTGTGATCATGGCTGACTGCAGCCTCAACCTTCTGGCCTCAGGTGATCCTCCTGCCTCAGCCTCCCCAGCTGGGACCCCAGGCTCATGCCATCATGCCTGGCTAATTAAAATTTTTTTTTTATTTGTAGAGATGGAATCTTGCTATGTTGCCAGGCTGGTCTCGAACTACCAGCCTCAAGCAATCCTCCTGCCTTGGCCTCCCAAAGTGCTGGGATTACAAGCATGTACTACCACGTCCAGCCAAATTTCTATTATTTATAAATTATCCAGTCTAAGGTCTTTTATTATAGCAACTCAAGTAGACTAAGATATCCAGGAAGCTAATTTAATCATCATTCATCATTATTATCCATGACATGTATTACTCAATTATTAGTCATCCATTAATCAATATTAATTATCTAGTACATAATCATTAACCATTGCATCTATTAACCATGCCAACCTAAATAACAGAGAGAGCTTCTCTCCAAGTAAAAGGTATTTACTCAGGAGCAGAGCACTGCAATAGGAATACAGGTGTCACAGTAAACTCTGTGTATACTCAGGGAAGTGAAGGGAGACAAAGGTTTTTAAACAAAAAATGAGGAGGCATACATAATTGTTTTGAGATAATTATCCTTGGCTACAAAGATCAATAACAAGCGTATCATGCCAGTTTGAGGCTGGACAGGCAATTGCTGAGAAAAAGTTCTTGCAGAAGTTTTTTTTTTTTTCTGAGACAGAATCTTGCTCTGTCACCCAGGCTGGAGTGCAGTGGCATGATCTCGGGTCACTGCAACTTCTGCCTCCTGGGTTCAAGTGATTCTCCTGCCTCAGCCTTCTGAGCGGCTGGGACTACAGGTGCCCAACACCACACCCAGTGAATTTTTGTATTTTTAGTGGAGAGGGGGTTTCACCATGTCGGCCAGGCTGGTCTCAAACTCCTGACCTCAGGTGATCCACCCGCATTGGCCTCCCAAAGTTCTGGGATTACAGGCGTGAGCCACTGCACCCGGCGGGTTAGTTTGGTTTTATCAAAAGTTATTTTACATGTACTCAACAAGGGTAGGAGGAGTGTCTACTATAGGGAAGATATTCTGCTCATAATGTGGAATCTGAAGATGGAAAGCCACAGTTTCTGCCCGAAAGAAGGGTTAGCATGGTAGAAAGACAGTCAAATAAACAGTTACCATCCAGCTCATTGAAGGGAGGTGCTGAATTCAACCGGATACCACACAGAGCCTGGAGTTCGACTCGGAAGTCTTCATGAAGGAGTTTGTGCTGGAGAAGAACTAAAGAAGACATGCCAGAAGTTACCTGATTTTTTTCTTTTTCTTTTCGTTTTTTTTTTGAGACAGAGTCTCACTCTGTCACCAAGGCTGGAGTGTAGTGGTGAGATCGCGGCTCACCGAAACCTCCACCTCCATGCCTCAGTCTGCCGAGTAGCTGGGACTACAGGCACCCACCACCACGCCCGGCTAATTTTTGTATTTTCAGTAGAGACGGAATTTCACCATCTTGGCCAGGCTGTTCTTGAACTCCTGACCTTGTGATCCACCTGCCTTAGCCTCCCAGAGTGCTGGGATTGCAGCTCAGCAGAAATCACCTGATTTAAAATGAAAAAGCATTGCAGTAGAAAGGGTGGGGATCGGGGAAAGCAAAGTCAGGCTGGGCACAGCGGCTCATGCCTGTATTCCTAGCACTTTTGGAGGCCGAGATGGGAGGATCTCTTGAGCCCAGGGGTTAAAGACTTGTCTGGGCAACATAGTGAGACCCCCATCTCTACACACACATACAATTAGCCAAGTGTGATAGCAGGCGCCTATGATCCCAGCTACTCAGGAGGCTGAGATGGGAGGGTCGCTTGATCCTGGGAGGTTGAGGCTTCAGTGAGCTTTGATGGCACCACTGCACTCAGGAGGCTGAGTGACGTAGTCAGACCCCGTCTCAACAAAACAAAACAAAACAAACAAAAAGCAAAATCACCCTCTTAACCAGATAACCATGCAAGCTTAATAGCCTTTGAATTTAAGGAAAAGCTTGGTAAACAATTGCAGAATCATGTATATCCTCTAATATTATTTTATAAACCATCTCTAATTTTCAAATCAACCACTGCTTTTTCATTTATGGAATTATTCTAAAGCGGTGCCAAGCGTTAAAAAGAATATACGGCCAGGGCAGTGGCTCACATCTGTAATCCCAACACACTGGGAGGCTGAGGTGGGGGGATCACTTGAGCCCAAGAGTTCAAGGTTACCGTGAGCTCTGCCCAAGCCACTGCATTCCAGCCTGTGTGATCCAGTGAGACCCTGCTTCCAAAAAATTAAAAAATAAAATAATTCAAGTATAAATATCTTTAACAGGAAAGAAAACCTAACAAGTTTCATTATCACTGGGAGCGTTATCTTTCTTCTCCTTGGGTGTCAGAGCGTGAGAACAGTAAATACTGTGTAATTCAAAAATACATTTGCTTCCATTTTCTTTGGCCTTCAAATCCAGCTAACATTGAGCTGATCAGAAGCTAACCTCCATTCTTAAAGTGGAAGCACATCTTTTGATCTGATATTTTCTTCTAGGATTTGTCTGGGCGCACAGTGGCACACGCCTGTAATCGAAGCACTTTGGGAGGCTGAGGTGGAAGGATCACCTGAGGCCAGGAGTTCAAAAGTAGCCTAGGAAAAAGGGCAAGACCTTGTCTCTACAAAAAAAAAAAAAAAAAAAAAAATTAGCTGGCCACAGTAGTGTGGGCCTGTACTCCTAGGTATATACTCAGGAGACTGAGGTGGGAGGATCACTCGAATCCAGGAGGCTGAGGTTTCAGTGAGCTGTGTTCACACCACTGTACTCCAGCATGGGTGACAAACCAAAATCTTGTCTCAGACAAATTCTTGCTCTGTTGCCCAGGCTGGAGTGCAATGGTGTGATCTCGGCTCACTACAACCTCTGCCTCCTGGGTTCAAGTGATTCTTATGCCTCAGCCTCCCAAGTAGCTGGGATTACATGTGCACACCACCATGTCTGCCTAACTTTTGTATTTTTCGTAGAGACAGAGTTTTACCATGTTGGCCAGGCTGGTCTTGAACTCCTAACCTCAGGTGATCACCCACCTTGGCCTCCCAAAGGGCTGGGATTACAGGTGTGAGTTGTTGTTACCCCTGGCCCAATCTTCTTTTTCTCCAGATGACGGACTAGTGTATTAAAAGCATGCAAACTGGGGAATATGATTTATTTTAAGAAATTCAAAGATTTATATATTTCTGGAATATAAAATTCAGGAGAGGAGATAAAACTGGGCCGTAAGTGAAGATAACTTTGAGGAACATTTTATGCCTCATTAAAAAGTTGAAATTTCACCCTGATTGGCGGGTAAACAACTATGGAAAAACTTCTGGCAAGAGTCTGAACTGATCAATTTTATCTATTTATGAAGCTCCTCTCAATGGCAGCCCAGGTGACGGATTGGAGAGGACCAGGAAGATCATAAACAGTCAGTATCGGGCTGGGCCCGGTGGCTTGTGCCTGTAATCCCAGCACTTTGGGGAGTTGAGGGAGGTGGGTCACCTGAGGTCAGGAGTTCGAGACCAGCCTGGCCAACATGGTGAAATCCCGTCTCTACTAAAAATACAAAATTAGCCGGGTGTGATGGCACTTGCCTGTGGCCCCAGTTACTGTGGAGGCTGAGGCAGGAGAATCCCTTGAACTCGGGAGGCGGAGGTTGCAGTGAGCCAAGACTGTACAATGCTCTCCAGCCTAGGCAACAGAGCAAGACTGTCTCAAAAAAGAAAGAAAAGAGTCAGCACCAATTACAGAGTTACTGTCTCTCAGCTTCAAACCCACCCTCCTGTGCTCTGCTTTGTGATGCTGGGACAAGCAAACCACATTTCTGCTTTGCCAGATGGTTCTATGTTGGGCTCTGGCAAGAGAGTTTGCTAGGAGACTGCAGAAGTAGCGTAAGCAACTCGTCCCACTTTCCCCAGATCTTTCCCATTTTTAGCACTCAAAGTTCTGCATCCCGGAACCCCTTCCAAGGGGGGCTGCTCACCTCCAGGAGAAGGGACTTCTGCTTCCTGTCTGCCTGCTGTTCTTCTGAGTGTTACCCCAGCAGCACCTCACTCCAGCAACAGCAGCAGCAGCTCCTTCCCACCGCAATCATGGTAAAAGTTCTCGCCCAGTTTGCTCCTGTCTCTTCTCCTAACTGACTCAGGGGCTCCCCCGTGTGGTCCCCCATGGCATCATGTGCCCCTTCCTCTTGGGAATTGTAACAAAGTATCTTTACCATAGCAATCATCTCATCTGTTACCTCAAAAATTTTCTTTCTTTTCTTTTTTCTTTCTCTCTCTCTTTCTTTGTTTCCTTTCCTTCCTTCCTTCTTTCCTTCCTTCCCTCCTTCTCTCTCTCTCTTGCTTTCTCTCTCTCTCCCCCACCTTC
The DNA here is from genome assembly GCF_001604975.1 of Cebus imitator. Taxonomy (NCBI): domain Eukaryota; kingdom Metazoa; phylum Chordata; class Mammalia; order Primates; family Cebidae; genus Cebus; species Cebus imitator. The sequence continues at coordinate 1,933,399 of NW_016107621.1, forward strand.
CCTCCCTCCCTCCCTCTCTCTTCTTTTTCTTTCTCTTTCTCTTTCTTTCTTTCTTTCTTTCTTTCTTTCTTTCTTTCTTTCTTTCTTTCTTTCTTTCTTTCTTTCTTTCTTTTCTTTCTTTCTTTCTTTCTTTC